>NC_135533.1:24969513-25278551 GCF_045843805.1 Urocitellus parryii | reverse complement strand
CTCCCAAAGATTCTGACCTGCAAGTTCTGTGAGAGTCTGTCTCTGACTAATACTCAGGTGATGGCAAGATCACACTTGCTCTCAAGCTGAAAATTAATGGAAACAATTAAGCTTGCAAATCTACCAAATTAAGGGGATTACTACCTAGAAAACAGATTTATTTAAAGTATTTTGGATCACATCACTTCCTGAAGGCTCCACCTGTTACTAATACTGTCACACGGGCCATTAAATTTCAACATATGAATTTTGTAGTACACATTCAGACCACAGCAGCCTTATCACCTGGGCTGAGGGAACCCTTAAAATAACTCAAAATCTGGAAATGATGACATAAAATTTATAAGCTCATTTACGTCATTTCCTTAAAATGTTGTTGTGACACAAAACAACAATGAAGTCAAAAAACATGATAGAATGAGAAAAGATATTTGCACTTAAATAGTCAATAATCTTAATACATCAAGACTTCTTACAAATTTAGGAAAAAACAGACTAACAACCTGCTAGGAAAGTGGCAAATCCATGAGCAGACGTTTCACAGAAAAAGAAATGCAAATGTCACTTGAATGTATGAAAATATCCTCAAATTCACTCTTGTTAAGGGAAAGACAAAAAAAACTAGAAGCAGCCATAGTTTCTCATTTACCACACCAGCAAATATCCAAGTCTCTGCTATTAAGTTTGTAAGAAACAGCTGATAAGAATACAAACTGATACAACCCCAGACAATGAATTTGATAATGTCTGGAGTTAGGGTACTATCTAGAAATCTCACTTCTAGAAATCTACCCCCCAAGTACTTTGGTAAAATTACAAAATGATTTCTACTGAGTATTCTTCCAATAGCAAAATTTAGAATAGTGTGAATGTTATATGATAACTTTGGGACTTTAAAAAAAGGAGATTGTTAATAGATACATGAATTGTATCTAATTCGGATTAAGAAAACTAATACAGTGTACATTGGTAGATCAATGAATGGCTCTCAAATATTAGACTTACACAGAAATCATCTTCAGTGCCTGACTCCCAAAGATTCTGACCTGCAAGTTCTGTGAGAGTCTGTCTCTGACTAATACTCAGGTGATGGCAAGATCACACTTGCTCTCAAGCTGAAAATAAATGGAAACAATTAAGCTTGCAAATCTACCAAATTAAGGGGATTACTACCTAGAAAACAGATTTATTTAAAGTATTTTGGATGTGCATCCTAAGTAGAATTCATTTTAATCACAGTTTCAAGTAATTTTTAACTTAGCAACTATTAGTATTATTAATTTGAAACTAGTATGTAGACATACAAATACACATACATTTTTGCATGAAGGTAATTCAAATAAGTCATAGAGTCAATGTTAAGAATCAAAAATTACTATCCTAAGAAAGAGTTTCAAGATAAATGAAAATGAAAATTCTATAATGTCAACTTTGCATTGGAAATTCCAATATTATTTCATGATTTTGTTTTTATTTTCAAAATATGTATGCCTTAGCTTTATAACTGCAAAGATCTAGAGGACAATACCACTCAAAAGCAAGAGTGCCACCAGGGGCCCATATTTTGGTCATTAAGTAGCATTTCTCACTAAAAAGGAATCAGAGTTTGTATGGCAGATTTCTGATTCCAGATTTAGGGCTGGACATGCATGAAATGAATCTATAACAAGTTGTGCTGGAAAGCAAAACTAAGGAAATCAAAGACTAGTGAGACGTGTCAGAAAGACACAGGAACAAATATGAGAAAGAAATTCCAATGGCCAAAATGAGGATGATGACAAGAATAGTGACTGCAATTAACTTATTACAATTTATAGGCTCATTGTATCACTAAAAAAGCAAACAACAACAAAAGTAAACACACAAATCCAGCTGGTCCCATTTTCACTATTTAGATAATCTTTTACTTTGAAATTTGGAAGTAGAAAGAAAAGAATTAAACATGTATACTGCCTTTTTTATACTACAGAGAAACCAAATAGCTCTAGTTCACAATGGAAAGTTGTAGAGAAAAATTTCAGTTAATAAAAGTGAAGAGAAAGAAAATTGGAAAATTACCACTCCGCATCCCTTAGGGTAAATATGCAAGTATCTTTCATCAGTAGATAAAATTGTTAGATGAAAACTTGATAGGTTATTGTCTCATGTTAGCATCATAAAAGTGTGTGCCTAGACACTAACATCATGTGCTTTCTAGGAAGCACACAGCATCACAAATGTTTACCAAAAGAAGTGAACCCGAATCTCGTCAAACCTGGAGCCTCACTCCTCCAGTTAACAGGAAATACAGGAGATAGGATAGCAAATTAAATGTCACCAACAGGAATCACACAGACAAATCCAGAGTGTAGAACATTCTACAGAATACAGTGACCCAATTTATCCAAAAAAGTCAATAACGTGCAAGATGTGCAATTGCTCTACATTTAAAAAGATTCAGTGCCAGGCATGTGATGGCACACACCCGTGATGCTAGCAACTCGGGAGGCTGAGGCAGGACATTGCAGGTTGGAGGCCAGCCTCAGCAACTTAAGAGGGACCCTGTCTCAAAATGAAAAAGGACTGGGATGTAGCTCCATGATACAGCACCCCTGGGTTCCAGCCTCAGTACAAAAAAACAAAACAGAAAGAGATTGAGCCAAATGTAGTGTATAGAGTATAAATCTTATGTGAGTTTCTTAGTTGAATAAATCAAAGTTAAAACAAAAAGATTTTTTTGAGACTTTCAAGAATTATAGATACTGAATATATTAAACTATACCAAGAAATTACTGATCTTACCAAGGGTGATAATTGTTTCATGGTATTTTAAGTTCATTGTTTTGGAAAAGCATACTAAAATATGTTGGGGCAGAACAACACAATGTTGGGATTTGTTTTAAAATATTTCATCAAAGAAGAAGAAATGCATAGAAGGAACAAGTGAGGTAAAATGTTGATGACTATTAAATCTGTCATATGGACACTTAAATTTTCAGGGGCTGGGGATGTGGCTCAGTGGCAGAGAACTTGCCTGGTGTGTGTGAGGCCCTGGGTTCAATTCCCAGCACCACCAAAAAGTAAATAAATAAAAATAAAGTTTCAAAATATATTTTTAAAAGTAGAAGTAGGCTCAAAGAAGAACTTAGTCAATTTTTTAAAAGTATTTCATGTTACTTTTGAAGAAGTGCAATGGAAGGATCTAGATTACTCACAATGTTTATTTTCTAACCATTTAAGAATTCTATCTACACTCAAGTGTAGAGTACCCTAGAATACATGTTACAAGAAGAAAACCTGGGTCCAGGCCCGACACTTACCTTTTGGATTTGGATAAGTGATTAAATCTTTTCTGATTTCATGATCTATAAAGTTGTAGAACTATACCAGATGAGCTGTCTCATCCTACCTCCCTCACTAGACAATCAGATGGATGCTGTTTTGCTGGCGAACAGAGGGCACGGAATTGGATAGCCGAAAAAGCAGCTTAATCAGAAAAAAACTCCCTGAGTTCCCATCCGGGAAATAAATGGGTTAGATTAGATTGTCTCTAAGATGTCTCTTGGCTCTAAAATTCTATGAAATATCGTAGGTGTAGTCATGGTCCCACCAAATAATCGAGTGTTTTATGTCAGATCCAAGTGCTCTGATAGTTTTCAGTCTTGGCAAGGCTGTGGATTCTGTACTGTAGAGAGATGACATACTGATTATTAGGAGGACAGAAAAACGTAGGCAGGCCTGCTCTTTCCCAGCTTTCTTATCTCTGGATCATTCCCCAGGCCTGTATAAAGAACAGCCTATTACCCATGAAGAGGCAGCAGCTTGTCTTGGTGCTGAAGAGTGTTCTTTCATAGGGCTCTCAGAGAGAAAAGTTATAATTAAGACAGCAGCCAGTACTAAGCAGGAGAGTGCAGAGAGCCACTGCTCAAAAGGGAAGATATGAATTCAAAATTACTTTGGTAAATGATAGATGTCTTAAAATATTACATTGGCCCAGTTGTCACAGTCAGGGGAGTGCTTCATTCATTTTGCTCAGGATTGCTTTGGCAATTTAGGGACTTGGGTGGTTCCAAATGAATTTAGGAGTCTTTTTATTGTCGTTGTTCTATTTCTGTGAAATCTGGACATTAGTAACTTGATAAGGATTGCAAAGGAATGGTAGATTGCTTTGGGAAGCATGGAAATTTTAACAGGACTTATTTTTCCAATCCATGGACAGGGAGTATCTTTCCATTTCTTTGGTGTCCTTTTCAATTTCTTTCATTATTGTTGGTAGTTCTCATTGTAGTGTTGTTTCACCTTCTTGACTAAATTTATTCCTAGGTCCTTTATTTTTTTTTTAATTTTTTTTTGGTAATTACTGTGAATGGATTGCTTTTTTGATTTATTTTTCAGCTACTTTATTATTAGTATATATAAACACAGCTGATTTTTATATGATGATCTTGTGTCTACAACCTTAGTGAATTTGTTTATTAATTCTAACAGAGTTTTTTGGTGGAATTTTAAGGTTTTCTATATATAGGATCAGGTCATCTGCAAACAGGATAGTTGAATTCCTGCATATCAATTTGGATGCCTTTTTTTCTTCTTTTTCTTGTGCATATGCTAAGGATGAGGACTTGTAGTACTATGTTGAATAAGAGCAGTGAAGGTGGATATCCTTGCCTTGTGTGATGTAAATATTCAACTTTCAAAAAATTAAATATAATCAGTGTTTTTATTCTCCAGAATAACACAAAGACTCCAACCACCATTCCCATTCTTCTTATATATTGGTGCTCGACATATTTATGCTGCTTATTTACTTACTGCTTTTTGGCTCCAAGCCTCTTTTCTATTCTTCTCTGTGCTTGGATGCTACAGAGTTTCTCAGACTCCCTTGCTCACAGACTTCCTACTGTACTCCATTGCAAGAAGAACAGAGAAGGTTAAAAGGTAAGAGGAGAAGACAGAAGCATTTCTTCCAATTTTCCAGTTCTGGTCAGCATTACACATCCTTTTTTCAAAATTCCCAATATCAGCTTTCGTTTGTCCCCTTAGAGCAACTAGCACTCCCCAGGGCCCTCTCCCTAGGAAGTTCAATTTGGCATCTTACTGAAAATGAAAAAGTAGGAGAGGAAAAAAAAAAAAATGCAAGCCAAGTTCCAAACCAAATATGGTATTATAGTGTCACCTAGTGGATTTTGCCTGTACAGCATTAACCCAGGTTTTAGAGAACCATAATATTACATTGTATAAACATCACAGATAGTATTTTGAATTGTTTTTTAAAAGCAACTTAATTAAACCAGGAAAAAAATGAATAAAAAGTAAATGTCCGAGAATAAGTACAAATCAATAAAAATCTTTTATATTCCTCTGTAGCAGCACTAGTCACTACTCAAAGACTAGTTTTTGGTTGTTTTTTGTTTTGTTTTGTTCAATTCACTAGAATATTAAGTTTCCCAAATTTAAAGATCTTGTTTTCTTTTTTATTTGTCAGCAGTCCTCATCATTTTCTCAGAATTAATGGTTTCCTGTTCATTGCTTTTTTTCTGGTTGCATTTTGCAGAATTTTATCTTTCTATTCAAAAATATTTAATTTGCCAAAAAGAGAAACTGAGATTTTGGCAATCTATTCTAGTAAATTAACTGTTTTTTGTCAGGTAAGAAAATTAGCTCTAGTGTGATCAAAGTTAAACCATACGTTTTTCTAAATTTTCCCCTTTTTAAATAACTGTTTTAAAATAATCTTGTTACTATTTACAATCTTTGTGTCCACGATTACTTCAGAAGAATTTAGTAACTTTCATATTTCACAATTGTATTAATATAGAAAGAAATTTAATAGACCATATAATAACTGACAATGCAAGAGACTTAGTTTGAGAAGACTTAAATTCAAGTCTACTCTTGATAGTTATTAATGAGACCTTCAACTTAACTAGCCTTAGCACAATTATCTGTAAAATGGGATTACAAATATGACTCACAATGTTAAAAATATTTAGTAGTTATATGTAAAACTGATATATACTCTAAAGCATATAAGATATAAAGTACATGTACGAAGACATGAACTGGGTGTCAACCTACTTTACATACAAACAGAGATAAGAAAAATTGTGGTATATATGTGTAAAAAGAATTGTAATACATTCAAGCTGTAGCACGCTCGCCTGGCATGCGTGCGGCCCGGGTTCGATCCTCAGCACCACATACCAACAAAGATGTTGTGTCCGCCAAGAACTAAAAAATAAATATTAAAAATTCTCTCTATCTCTCTCTCTCCTCTCTTACTCTCTCTTTTAAAAAAAAGAATTGTAATGCAAAAAAAGTACATGTATAAAGTACATGTATAAAGACATGCATTGGTGTGAACATACTTTATACAAAGATATGAAAAATTGTGCTCTATATGTGTAATAAGAATTGTAATACATTCCACTATCATGTATTTAAAAATAAAATCAATAAAAAATAAAAATAAATACACACAAATTTTTTTTAAAAAGAAATTGAAATAGTATGCTTGCATTGGGCTCAGTATATTCAAGAAATATGCTTTTAACAAATTCTATTTGGAAGAAACTTAAAGTAACCCATTGTGATATTACAATACAATAACACACACATAGTCTTCCCCTCCACATCCATAGTTCTGGCTAATTTCTTCCATAGCCTCAGAATCAAGCCTGAAAGCAACATCTCTCTGTGACTGCTGCCCTCCTTTCTTTTACCTACTCCTTTTTCTCACCAAAGCAGGTCCTAGAAACGAGAATTTCTCTTCCCCAAGGCAGACAGAGAAAGTAAAATCATCTTCCCCTGCTTTTCCATCTTGGAGTTGGCCATAAAAAAACTCTACAATAAGACCCACATTTCTGAAGGGGTCCTGCCACTTATCCATGAGGAAGAAATGCTGCAGAGAGAGGCCAAGGTGAATCTGGACCCTTGTTGGGTTTCGCCATGTGGTCTACCAGCATTAGACCACACCCTTGTTGTTCAATCACTTTTTGACATAATTGCCGTGTCTCCATAAAAACCCCCAAATGAGAAGATTCAGAGGGCTTCCAGATATCTGAACACATAGGTGTTCCTGGAGAGTAGCTGCTGAAAAGGGCATGAAACTTCGTGCCCCTTCACCATACCTTGCCCTGTGTATCTTTTCATCTGTGTCCTTTGTAAGGTAATTCATAATAAACCAGTAAACCTATGTTTCCCTGAAGAATGTGAGCCACTCACACAAATGAGTTGAACCCAAGGAGGGTGTTTCAATCAGCTTTTATGCTGCTGTGACTAAACTACCTGACAAAAACAATTCAGAGAAGGAAGTTTATTTGGGGGCTCATGGTTTCAGAGGTTTTAGTCCGAAGATGGCCAACTCCCTTCCTTGGGGCTGGAAGTGAGGCAGAACAGCATGGCAAAGAGTGTAGCAGAGGAAAGTGGCTCAAGACATCACACCAGGAAGCAGAGAGAGACACCACTGTCCCAAAACACACACCCCAAAGGCACTCCCCCAATGCCCACCTCCCCTAGCCTCACCTACCTGCCTTCAGTTACCACTCAGTTAATCCTTATCAGGGGATTAATTTACAGATTGGGTGAAGGCTCTCAGAACCCAATCATTTCACCTTTGAATATTCTTTCATTGTCTCACACATGAAGTTTGGGGAGCCCTAATATCTAAGACATAACAGAGGCGATCATGGGAACCTCCATTTAGAGCCAGTTGGTCAGAAGCTCAGGTAAAACATCCTGGTACTTGCAATTGACCTCTAAAGGAGGAAGGCACTCTTGGAACTGAGCCCTCAATCTGGGGGTTCGGATGCTATTTCCAGAGAGAGCATGTCAGAATTAAATTGAATTAAAAGGTGCCCAGTTGGTGTCCACTGTTGGAAAATTTCTCCCTGGTGGGGAGAAATACATACATCCTTTGTTATTATGGATTGTGATGTGAGTAGAGGGATAAATAGACACTTTGTTCTTGACAACCACCCATCCCATGCATCTGGCAGCCATCACATCATCACTGAATGTATATATTTTTTTAAGACTGAGAGGTGTGACTCTTTAATTTTTTTTTTGAGAATTCATATACCCTTGAGAAGCTATTACAATTGAGAATTAAATAATCCAGCTGTGCCCTAGGATGACATCACAAGGGAAGTGTACATATTGCTGGATTTGGGGATAGAACAGAGATGAGGTGGGATTTAACGAGGAGAATTGTATTACAAAGAAATGCTTTGATTGTTCCTGTTTTAGCACTTCTGTATTATTTACTGTTAACAGAACCCATCTTGCCTCCCAGAACTTGTTTGGATAGTACTGTGTACGTTATGTTTTGATGTGTTATGTTTCCCTCTCTAGATTACATTGTCACAAAGGTCTAATGTAGGCCCTAAATTATACCAGGTGCAGGAGATCAACAATCTATTTGGTAATTAACAACAATCTATTTGGTAATTAACAACAATCTATTTGGTAATTAACTATAATACTATATGAAAAAAACTGTTCCAGAGCCCACACAAAATACTTCAGAATTCCCGAGGAGAGATGACTGATCATTAGCTTCAGAAAAAAAAAGTACAAACCAATTCTTGCATTTTGCTCACATTTTGACCTCAGAGCTCTATATTAACTTTACAACAATACTCAATATATGAATGAACTAATCAACAACAACAAATGCAGGTTTGAACAGGCTGCCAGTCCCATTGGAATTATCCAGACTAGTTGGAAGGAAAAAGTGTGAAAGTACATTCGTGTCCAATTTTTAGAGACATGGGATCCCAGATGAAAAAGATTGGACCCAAATTTCTTCCAAGTCTATGATAAGCACGACTCACTTTTATATACCTTCAAAGAAACAAAGAGTTGAAAACTGAACATGATTCCAAAGAACCATCCCTCATAGAATTGAACACTGCGGCTCAACACTCTGTGCCTGATAGAGAAAAGGCAGACTGTAAGTGAATGCTTTAGTTAAGCGAAAGGAGGAAGGGTAGAGGGAGGAAGGGGGCAGTTAAGGCAACTAAGAGTCACATTAGAACTTTTACTGCTTTGATAATCAGGAAGACCTGATGCTACATTTTCATGGATAATATTTGTTGCATTTTGTGAAATAGTAATTTTGTAAAATAGTAATTATTCTTCCATGGAGCAATGCTTATTTAAGACAGGTAACCGTCATAAAACAAATACCTGAGGAAGGCAAATGGATGCTCAGTTTATATCCTTTAAGACAGTAGTTGTATCAAGAAAACAATTGACCACTTCATAGGCGAAGAATGAAAATGAGCATTTCCAAGCCATGTTAGACCCAGGTGGGAGAGTCCCACCCACATCCCATCTGGGTGAGGGGGTAGGTACCCGTCAGAGGGATGGGCTGGTTGTGAAACAAAAGCTATGAAATAATGTATCAAGAAATAAAGAAAAAAAGGCAAGAATTATATGCTTTCAAAGCAGGGATGTGACTGGTTGAGCTGACCAGTGGGGTCTGAATTCTAACAAAGAAAGCTTGCTTTATTTATATCAGTATAGACCAAAGGGGATTAATAGGGATCTCCTTGAGGGGGCACAGGATGAGGGCCAAGATAAACAGGTCGTGCTTGGCAGGTTACACCCATCTCCGGGAGCTGTGTTTGAACTTGGAGCTGTGAGCTAGGTCAGGGTGCCAGCATGATCTGGGCTTTAGTTCCCAGAAGAGTGGCTTCCCTGCCTTAATGACTCAAACGTTGCCCAGTTCACACATGGCTCCCACACAGCTCCCAAGAGGAGAGACTGATTGTCCATCTCCCTTGAAAACATTAAGATCTCCCCCAAAATTAATTAGTTTCAAAAAGATTTATCCCTATAATGTTTTTATGTTTATTATATAAAACATTATATAAACATTTATTTATATAAAAAATCCTCTTTTTTCCATCCAACGTGTCTTCAAGTTCTATTCTCACAAATGTGATTGCTCCTTTACAGAACAGCATTTGTGATCATTTCTTTAATCATACTCTTAGTGATTGACATTAGAGTGCTTCTGATTGTTTTATTAGTATAAACAATGCTTGAATGAATATTTCCTTTGTAGCCTCTCAGTATGTATGTGACCACCAGTCATGCCGTGGAGGCTCCCAGAAAGTGGACTCATTCAAATATATATTTATGGTATTTTTATTTATATGAAGCATAATTGAGGCCTAGCTTTTTTTTTTTTTTTTTTAACTTCAGGGCCCTACTCATCACCTTTTCTTCCTCCACCTCTTGTATTCCTGCATACCTACTTAGGGATGAACCGTGACTTCATAGAGGGTGCTCATTTTCCCCTTTACCCAAATGTGGACAAACTGATTTCCCTTGAGGTTGTAATGAATTATAGTCCCACCACTCTAGAATGGAAGTTATTTCCCTACATCTCTCTGGTATTTGGTATTCATTTATTATTTTTGGTCAGTCTGATGGCACAGAATAACTAATTTTCTAAACTAGTATTTCCTCAATTACTAAAAAGTTTTGAAGATTTTCATAAGCTCTTTGCCCACATTTATTCCCTCTGCTGTGAAAATGCCTGCTGTGCCCAATTTATTGGGTTAGTTTTTTCACTGTTAATGTTTTGTACAAGTTTTTAAGAAACAAAGTCTAGGTACTAATTGTTCATGCATTATAGATGCTGAAGATATTTTTCACTGTTTGGCGTTGTTCTCTCAATTTCTTCTGTGGTATCTCCCACCAGGGACAAGTGCCACCCTTGCACAGGCCATCATTGCTCTTTCAGTTCACTGATGGATTTGATTTGTTACTATTTAATTTCAGATGTCTGCACATATGTTTAATGGGGCTACATCCATGATGTTCTTTTTCTGTTCTAGTCCAGCATTGTTACCCATGGCATACCAGCTTTAAAAACAAAATAAATCAGAGAGCTTCTCATCTTTTCCTATGTTCTGCTATAGTTTGTATAAGGCAGAAATAATCTCTTCTTTGCAGAGTTCATAGAACATGCTGTTTTACAGAATTTTACAATACTATTTTGTGAAACTTCATATGTTCATATTTTCTACTTCAAGGATCCATTTTGTCAAAATATTTTTCTAAAAACATTACTTGCATTTCTGCATTTTCAAACCTATTGGTAACACACACAGCGTGCCTGTCAACATAGCTGCAATACTGCTGGACAGTAATCCACCCCAGACTTGGTGGAGGAAAGCAACATTTGATCGAGTTCACATAGCTACAGGACAGTTAGGCATTGGCTGATCTAAGCTGGGCTGGGCTGGGTGTAACTCCACATCTGAAGACAAGTCCCACATCTTTCTTGGACCAGCTGGCTACCCCAAGACTCGTTCCTCACATGAGGATGGTAGAAATGCCTGAGAGAAAAGTGAAATTTATGGTACCCCTTAAGCTCAAAATTGGCACTATCTTTACTACTCATCAGCCAAAGGAAGTTACATAACTGTCCAGTATCAGAAATGGAAGAGAATGTACTCTGTGTTTTCCAGGAGAAACTGCAAATTTACATGACGAAGTAGACCTGTAAAGGGATGAGAAGAACTGGAAATAATTACACAAATCACCATAGATTGTACTGTGTTAAAATGTACTTTTTTAAAAAAGAGAGAGAGAGATAATATTTTTAATATTTATTTATTTATTTATTTTTAGTTTTCTGCGGACACAACATCTTTGTTTGTATGTGGTACTGAGGATCGAACCCGGGCCGCACGCATGCCAGGCGAGCGTGCTACTGCTAGAGCCACATCCCCACCCTTAAAATGGACTTTTAAATTTGCTGTATCCTTTTTTGTTCCATTGAAACATTTGCATATTCAATTGTATAAATGGGTAGGAAACATCATTATGTGTCATGATTCTGCAAGCATAGAAGCATTAGAAATAACAAAGAAACAAACATGAAAACATTTTAGACCAAAGAGTTAGAAGGACACCAACCACAATGATAGCTTCCCAGCACCTACAGTACAGAAGCACCTAGAGTCATCACTCATATTCACTTACAATGTTAAAAAAGATTGGGGGTGGAAAGATGAAGGGGTGCCTCTTTAAAAACAGGGAGAACCTTGAAGCAGTTCCTCAGTTTTAAGTTCTCTACTATAAAAACAACAGAATCAACTTGTGTTTGCTTTACAACAGCAGAACAGAATAAGATTATAGGTTTCAAGTGTGTGAATTGTAAGGGCATTTACATCCAGGGCAATGATTCTTACCCTGGGTGACAGTCACCCAGAGGATATCAGGAACGTCTGAAGACACTTTTTTTTTTTTTTTTTTATTGGTCGTTCATAACATTACATAGTTCTTAATACATCATATTACACGGTTTGATTCAAGTGGGTTATGAACTCCCGCTTTTACCCTGTATACAAATTGCTGTATCACATCGACAGACAGCAGAATACATCAGACACTAGAAAGGCAATATGTCAATCAATGGAAGGGTAACTGATGTGAAACTGTAGACACTTTTGACTGACAGCCGGAGATGGAAGATGTCACTGCCCTCTAGTGCCCAGAAGCCACAGTAGCTGTGATTATTTTGCAATGCTCAGGCCAAGTGCCTCACGGCCAAGAATTATCTGATCCAAAATGTCCATAATTATAAGGTTGAGAAACCTTGCTAGAGCAATAACCATCCTGATTTACTCAAGACTGAGGGGTTTTCCTGAACTAGAGACATTCATCACAAATACTAGGACAGTCCTTGGTTATTTCAGGACAGAGCACTTTATGGTATTCAGGAAGCCAACCCAAATGGAATGCGTGCATTTTATCTCTACAGAGGGCTTCACCGCTCCTTCTGTAGGTAATTTGGTGCAACAAATTTCAAAGGAATTTTACCCCATTTGGAGAGAAATAAATAAAAGCTGAAGTTAGGGCAGAGTCTTCATAATTTTTTACTTGATAAATGGACATGAAAATTAATTCATAAAAATGCATGCATTTGCCAAAATCAAAACTGTATAATTTAAAAAGGGAGACTTTACTAAACTTCAATAAACCAGACTTTTAAAAAGTCCTCTCTATTTTTAAACAAGTTAATCCTAATTGGTAGATTAATCCTAGATCTAATGTAGGTTTATTTTTACAATAGATATATAAGCTAGTTAACTTACTGGGAGATTTAAAGAACAAAAATAATGTCTTAAAGTCTTCTCTGTTTCTGTACCCCAAGTAACAGAAACACTGACTTGGGTAGATTAAGTAACAAGGAAATCCCATTTCTCAAAAGTATGGCAACTTCCCTGAAGTAAGTCAGTGGTCTGGTTTGTTTCCGTTGAGTCTGTTGTGTATTATACTTAGCTTGACCATGAAACATATTAACAGAACTGGACATTTCATAAATCATTTTCTTTTTTTAAATTGATTTTATTTTTTAAAATACCTGATAGTGGAATGCATTACAATTCTTATTACACATATAAAGCACAATTTTTCATATCTCTGTATATAAAGTATGTTCATGCCAATTCATGTCTTCATACATGTACTTTGGATAATGATGTCCATCACATTCCACCATCATTGCTAACCCCCTGCCCCCTCCCTTCCCTTCCCACCCCTCTGCCCTATCTAGGGTTCTTCTATTCCTCCCATGCTCCCCCTCCCTACCTCACTATGAGTCAGTCACCTTGTATCAGAGAAAACATTCAGCATTTGTTTTTTGGGATTGGCTAACTTCACTTAGCATTATCTTCTCCAACTCCATCCATTTACTTGCAAATGCCATGATTTTATTCTCTTTTATTGCTGAGTAATATTCCATTGTGTATATATGCCACGTTTTTTAAAACTATTCATCTACTGAAGGGCATCTAGGTTGGCTCCACAATTTAGCTATTGTGAATTGTGCTGCTATAAACATTGATCTACCACGCGGCCTGCGCAGTGGTTTCATTAATGAGGTTCTAGGCATAAAGTTAGTTAGACGAGATCGAAATAAAAACACAAGACTCAATTACCTTAATTCTATTGCTAGGTCCGAGACGGCTCCCCTCTCTGGTTCGCTCCTCTAGCCACCCAGCAGGGCAGCAAGGATTACTCAGGGCTAGCAGGAGAGAGAGAGCGAGCACGCCGGGGAGTAGCCTTTTATTAGGGAACCAGAGATTCAGGGGAGAATTCCATCCAATGAAGGTTGAGGGGGGGCTGCACTCCAAGGTCAGGGTCAGCGATTGGGTCCCCGGGGTCAGTGGTCAGGCACACCCCCACACGGATGGGCTCTCTCATCAGGAGAGGGCCGGGAAAAACTTCGACTTATGCCAAAGTGCCTCAGACCCTCAACGGGAGGCACCCGATCACGTGTGAGAATGGCTCCCAACACATTGATGTGGCTGTGTCCCTATAGTATGCTTTTTTAACTCCTTTGGATATAGACCAAGGAGAGGATTAGCTGGGTCAAATGGTAGTTCCATTCCCAGTTTTCCAAGGAATCTCCATACTGCTTTCCATATTGGCTGCACCAATCTGCAGTCCCACCAGGAATGTATGAGTGTGCCTTTCCCCACATCCTTGCCAACACTTATTGTTGTTGCTAATAGCTGCCATTCTGACTGCAGTGAGATAAAATCTTAGAGTAGTTTTGATTTGCATTTCTCTAATTCCTAGAGATGATGAACATTTTTTTCATATATTTGTTGATTGATTGTATATCCTCTTCTGAGAAGTGTCTGTTCAGGTCCTTGGCCCATTTATTGATTGGGTTGTTTTTTTGGTGTTTAGCTTTTTGAGTTCTTTATATACCCTAGAGATTAGTGCTCTATCTGATGTGTGAGGAGTAAAAATTTGCTCCCAAAATGTAGGCTCTCTATTCAACTCATAGATTGTTTCTTTTGCTGAGAAGAAATTTTTCAGTTTGAGTCCATCATAAATCATTTTCTTAATAGTAAACAAAGATTTCCTAGATGCCCCCAGCTGGTCCACCATAGCCAGAAATAGTCACATGTTCATTTTTTTTATATTTTAATGTGGTAAAAACACATTTACGCTCCTAATTTTTTGACGTTTTTTACTTATTCTTTTGAGTTATACATGACAGTAAAATATGTGTTGACATACATACTGGAACATAACTTCCCATTCTTGAAGAGTTACACTGGTCATGTATTCATATATGAACATAGGAAAGTTATGACCAATTCATTCTACTACCTTTCCCATTCCCATCTCCCTCTTTTTACTCCCATTTTCCCCTGTCCAATCCAATGAACCTCCACTTCTCCCTCTCCCCTCCCTAATGTGAGTCAACATCCACATATCAGAGAGAACATTCAGTCTTTGGTTTTGAGGGGGTTGGTTTATTGCACATAGCATGATAGTCTCCAGTTTCACCATTTACCATCAAATACCATCATTTCAATCTTCTTTATGACTAAGTAATAGTCCACTGTGTATATGTACCACATTTTCTTTATCCATTCATTTGTTGAAGGGCACCTAGGTTGGTTCCATAGCTTGACTATTGTGATTTTAGCTGCTATAAACATTGATGTGGCTGTGTCACTGTAGTATGCTCATTTTAAGTCCTTTGGGTATATTCCAGAGAGTGGAATAACTGGGTCAAATGGTGGTTCCATTCCAAATTTTCTGAAGAATCTCCATACTGCTTTCCAGAGTGGTTGCATCAATTTTCAGTTCCCACCAGCAATGTATAAGTGTACCCTTTCCCCCACATCCTTGTTAACATATATTGTTACTTGTATTGTTGATAATTGCCATTCTGAGTGGAGTGAGATGAAATCTCAGTGTAGTTTTGATTTGCATTTCTTTAATTACTACTGATGTTGAACATTTATTCATATATTTGTTGACCATTCATATTTCTTCTTCTATGAAGTGTCTGTTCACTTCCTTTGCCCATTTACTGATTGGTTTATTTGTGGGGGATTTTTTGGTGTGAAGTTTTTTGAGTTCTTTATATATCTTGGAGATTAATGGTCTATCTGAATGCAGGTGGCAAAGATTTTCTGTAGGCTCTCTCGTCACATTCTTGATTGTTTCCTTTGCTGTGAGGAATATTCTTAGTTTGATACTATCCCATTTATTGATTCTTGATTTTTCTTCTTGCACTTTTTGAGTCTTATTGTCCTCAATAAGTGTATAGTTCCAAGCTGAAATGATGGAGATTTGGCCTAATTTTTCTTCTATTAGGCACAGTGTCTCTGGTCTAATGCCTAGGTCTTTGATCCACTTAGAGTTGAGTTTTGTGCAGGGTGAGAGATAGGGGTCTAATTCATTTTATTACATATGGATTTCCAGTTTTCTTAGATATATTTTATATATGAAGAGGCTATATTTTATCCAATGTATGTTTTTGGTGCCTTTGTCTAGTATGAGATAATTGTATTCATGTGGGTTTGTCTCTGTGTCTTCTATTCTGTACCATTGGTCTTCATGTTTGTTTTGGTGCCAAATACCATGTCATTTCTGTTACTGTGGCTCTGTAGTATAATTTAAGGTCTGGTATTGTAATGCCTCCTACTTTTCTTGCTGAGGATTGCTTTGGCTATTCTGGGCTCTTATTTTTCCAAATGAATTTCATGACTGATTTTTTTTCTATTTCTATGAAGAACGTCATCAGAACTTTTATAGGAATTGCATTACATCTGTATTACGCTGCTAATCTTTAAGCATGTGCTTCAACAGTATTAACTATATACCGTTATTGCACAACATTCCTCTAGAATTTTTTCCAGTTTGCATGAAATTCTGAACCATGTGTCCCCACCCCAGGTAACCACCATTCTACTTTCTATTTCTATGAGTTTGATTTAGTTTAGCTACATCCTATAAAAGGAATCATGCAGTATTTGCCTTTTTATGATGGGCTCATCCCACTTAGCACACAGTCCTCAAGGTTCATATCCATTTAAAAGCATACGACAGGAATTCCTTCTTTTTATGGATGTTTAAGATGCCATTGTGTGTATATATCACATTTTTTTTTAGTTGTAGATGGACACAATACCTTTATTTATTTATTTTTTAATATGGTGCTGAGGATTGAACCCAGTGCCTCCCACATGTGAGGCAAGCATTCTACCACTGAACTAAATCTCAGCCCTATATATATCACTTTTTAAAAATCTACCCATTCAGGAACATGGGGGTGCCTCTGCATCATGGCTATTGTGAATAATCCCACAGTGAACATGTAAACATGGATGTTTTCCTCATCCCACTTTCAATCTTTTTAAATATATGATCCAGTACTGGATTCCTGGATCATATGGTAACTCCATTTTCAGTTTTTTGAGGTTCTCCACACTGCTGTCCACAGTGCTTGTGACATTTTACAATCCCCATCAATAGGGCAGGGCTTAAGGTTCCAGTTTCTCCACATCTTCACCAACAGTTATTGTTTGTTTTGATAGTTTCCATCTTAATATCCTAAGAGGTGTGAGGTGATATCTCATTGTGGTTTTGATTGGCATTTCTCTTCATAATTAGGATGTTAAGCATCTTTTTATATGTTTTTGGCTATTTGTATATCTTCTTTGAAGAAAGGTCTATTCAAGTTCTTTGCTCATTTTAAAATCAGATCTTTTTTTTTTTTTGGTTATTTAGTTGCAATAGTTCTTTCTATATTCTGGCCATTAATTCCTTCCCACATTGCACATAGGATGGTGCATTTTCACTCCATTGATTGTCTTGCTTATTCTCATACCAGGTACCAGCAAGGGGGATGGGATGGCTGATTTTGAGAATTAACTACCATCCATGTGGAATGGTTGAGGAATCTATTACTCTGATAACCATAGGATCCAGGATCCATATTCCTCAACCCATTTTTATGACTGTGTGTGGATTATGGGTAAATGTGAAAAAGGACCAGGTTTGGTGTGAGAAATGCAGAATCATGAGGGTGTGTATGTGTAGGCTGATAATGGATCGTAGGTGATGTTAGATGTGGGTAGGTGAGGACAAGGTTTGTGTGTGTGTGTGTGTGTGTGTGTGTGTGTGTGTAGATTATAAGTGAGGGGATGGTAGAGCAAAGTTCAGAGTAGATCAGGAATAGAGATTAATCTATCAAAAACCCTTCTCTAAAATTGTGCTCTATATGTGTAACATGAAATGAATTGCATTCTGCTATTGTGTATAACAAATTAGAATAAGTAAATAATTTTTTTAAAAAAGCCCTTCTCTATTTTATGGATGTGTGTGTGTGTGTGTGTGTGTGTGTATAAAGCAAACATATTAATGTCATGTTCCACAACTAAACATTCATGGTCACTCCGGGTGAACTGGACTGCACGAAATAATCACACAGAGAAGAGAAATACCTTTTTTTTTGGGTCCTGGGATGGCTCCAGGACCCTTAAGGGCCCCTGGAAAGAGAGTAAGAATCACCAGCTGAACCCTTTTATTGGAAAGAAGCCATTCAAATGAGGCAAAGGGTCAAGTTTCAGGGGGTTGAGTCTAGCTTCATGATGTCTGCTGTCAGCAAATTGGCTGACCACTAGGAAGGCCACACCCAAAGGCAGAGCAAGAGAAGGGGACAAAAAGGGAGTTACCATGGAACATTCAATTCCAAACAGGGCAGTGGGGTAGGATTATAAAGGAATACGTGAGTGTAGTTCAACCCCAAGGATATGCCTATTCCTAGGGCCACACCTTGTTAGCCTTGTTATCAGAGTGAGGGAAAAGAGTGAGTCATGAGTCATGGGACTACCACACCAGACTACATTGATCTTTCAGATCCCATGGGGACTTAAATATGTATGCATGTGGAGTGGCTCCCCACACATTAAGATGTTGCAAATATTTTTTTTCTGGCTTGTCATTTGCCTTTTAAGTGAATGGTAGAGTTTTGTTAAGGGAACAAATCTTATTTATTGGTTTTAATTAACAAGACTCTTCTATACTTCTAATTTTGTTCACTGCAAGATACTACATTACACATAAAGAAAATTAAAGAAACAATGCACATAAACTCAACACCCAACAATAAGCTCTTTAACAACTTGGTCTATAGGTCTATAGAGGAAGAAATATGCAATTATATCACCGAACATCATCATACCCCTCCCTAAATATTGATCTAAATATTCTGATATTCTACTGATGGTAGTATAAATTAGTTACAATCTTCCTGTGATTTGCAATAGCTGTCAATAATTTTTAAAACCTCATTCCAGAAAGTATCATTTTAAGAATATATCTATGAAAGCAATCCAGGATGGGAGCCAAATTTTAACTATGATGTTATTTCAGCATTTATGTAATAATAAAAACTTGGAAACAATCTATATAACATAATATCAGTTAGGTAAAGTGCAGAAGGATCATACAATTTAATACTTGCAGCCAAAAAAATGGTGCATACTAGAAATATTTAATGAAAAATTTCATTCAATATAATAGAAGAAAAACAAGTTTTAAAATAATATATAGGACTGATTTTATGCATAGTGTCAAACTGAAATAAAATTTGTCTAAACCAGCTTCCATACTTGAGTGACAAAGTTTAGCCCAAAGTTGTCTTTATATAAAAGTGAATCTAGGGTCCAGGTTGTGGTTCAGTGGTAGAGCGCTTGCCTAGCATGTGTGAGGCACTGGGTTCTATCCCAGGCATCACATAAAAATAAAAACAAATAAAATTAAGGTATATAAAAAAGTGAACTATCCCATCTTGATATGTAAACAAATTATAAGCTTAACCTAAGAGTATAACACTGTAACCAAGCAACTGAGACTCAGCTACTCACAGTAATTTAGTTTCAGCCAACCACAGAGTACCAAGTAATCAGACTATGATCATCCAAGGCAAATGCAGCATTTTCTAAGTTCTTTAGCCAATAAGGTTGTTCCTGTGTATTACTTCCTTTTCTGTGACTATAGATACAACTTTGAGATGTGAGGGGTTGGAGATGGAGCCTTCTGAAGCAACTTTGGCTTAGAAAGCTGCCCAGTTCTACAAACTATTTCTTACTCAAGTAAACTTTGTTAAATTTAATTCATTTCAGTTTTTCTTTAAATAATTAAAATCAATGTGAAAGGATAAAAATCAAAATATTAACAATGGTTTTCTCTCAGTGATAAGTGATTTTTCTTTTCCTATTTGTATTGTATAAGTTTTCATTAGCATGTATTACTTTATTTTTAAAAATTCCCCAGATATTCTATTATTAAAGATAAATTTTTGGTTTAAAAAAATTATATGGAAAAGTGTAACATTTTGCAGTGTCTCTGTCAACTTTTTTGAGGCTGTGACTAAAAGACCTAACAAGAACAATTTTAGAGGAAGAAAAGTTTATTTTTGAGCTAATAGTTTTAAAGGTCTCAGTACATAGATAGCCATCTCCATTCCCTGGGGCTCAAGATGAGGCTGAAAGAGTATTGCAGAGGGAAGCAGCTCACATGATGATCAGGAAGCAGAGAGAGAATCCATCGCCATATAGAAAATATAGTACCAAAGGCATGACCCCAATGACCCACCTCCTCCAGCCATACCCACTTTCAGTTACCACTCATTAATCCTTCTCATGGGATTAATTCCTTGATTGGTCTCATAATCCAATAATTTCTCCTCTAAACCTTCTTGCTTTGTCTTACACATGAGCTTTTGGGGGACACTTCACATCAAAACCATAACATGCAGTATTTATGTTTTTACCCAGTTGCTTTTTAACAACTATAAGTGATCTTTTGCATCCGGGATAGGGGTTTAAATGGGGCATAATGGTGATTTTGAAGCTCAAGGGCTCTTCAAAGAGGGCTGAACTATGAAGAATGAACTTTGGACAGTCACCCAGGCACCTCAAGGCAGATGACAGCTGCTTCTAGAACTTGGCAGAGAAGAATAGAAAGCAATACATAAAAGTACTCAACGCAAATGTTTTGCCTAGTTGTGCTCAAAAACCCTGTCTTTGGTTTACCAGTCAAGATCAAGTTCAAAGCCTGATACCCAGATGTATTTTTCTAAGTCTTTTAGTTAAAATGATGTTCTTCTGCCCTTTAGGCTATAGCCAGTGGTTAATTAGTAAACGTTTAACAACTGGTTGGTTCTCCAACACTGTGGAGGTTTACATGTACATATGTACATACATAAGATTATTATAAATTTAGCCTACATAAACAGTGTTGTCTTAGTTGGGGGTGCTATAACAAAGTAAACTGGGTGACTATAAACAACATAAATTTATTTCTCACATCTGGATGCTAGAAAGTCCGAGATCAAAGTAGAGTCTGTGTCCAATAGGGCCTTCCTTTTTTGTTCATAAATGGTGCCTTCTATGTTATCACATGAGGAATGACCAGGCTGCTCTCTGGAGCCTAAGAGCACTAATACTTTTTTTTTTGGTTCTTTTTAGTTATACATGACAGTAGAATCCATTATGATATAATTATACAAGCATGGAATATATGTCATTCTAATTAGGACCTAATCCTTTCATGATGACTAATAACCCTCCAAAGACATCCCACACACACAACACTGGGGGCTAGGATGTCAACATGTGCATTTTGGAAGGATGTACTCTGTCAATAATAGTATGTAGCACACAATTTACAAATGACAAAATATATAATAGTTTTTCTTGTCAATTTCATGTAGCCAATTGATTCTCACAGAATGCTTTTATTGCAAAACATTTTTTGTATCCATAGTCAACCAATGGTTCAAATTTAACCATGATTTGAAAAAACATAGTTACATCCCAATCTGTGGACACTTTCTCATTACATTTATTGGGAAATTAATCTGATATGTGATTTAGTTAAACTTTTTCTCATTGTCAAAAAGTACTTTCAGGGGCTGGGGTTGTGGCTCGGTAGTAGCCTGCTTGCCTAGCACACGTGAGGCACTGGGTTCAATCCTCAGCACCATATAAAAATGAAATAAAGATTGTGTGTCCAACTACAACTAAAAAATAAATATTAAAAAAAAGTACTTTCAGGGCTGGAGTTGTGGCTCAGTGGTAGAATGCATGCCTCACATATGTGCTGCTGGACATTCAATTCTCAGCACTGTATGTAAATAATTTAATAAAATAAAGGTTCATCAACATCTAAAAAGTATTTTAAAAAGTACTTTCATTAAACTGAGCTTATTTTAGCTTCAAGACTACTGATTACAATCACACTCTGAATGTTTTGCAGGGAATGGAGTATTATTTGATTTTATATTATCATTTATAAAATCCTAAAAGTCATTCAACTCAACCATATTTAAAAATTAAACGCAAATGGCACTATATTTTTCATAGCTAATTATGGTAAAATTAGTTTTTCACAAAGGCAAGTAAAAGGTTCTAGTAAATCAAAGTAACTTCAAATGGTAGAAGAATATTTCCTCAACTATCTGTGTCCTGCATACTGGAATGGCTGCACACACACACACTTTCAACTATAATCTGCATCATTAACATTTTTTCCAACATGTCCACTCCAAGTCCAGAGCAGACAATCCACACACACACACACACACACACACACACACACACACACAAAATAAACCTTTTACTTGTACTGGAAATTTATTTCCACAGTGTTAATATTTCCACCATGTCAAGTTCAAGCTATTAACAATGTATGACTGAGCTTGGGATTGGAATTAATGTCCAGCAGCACACCTTTACATAGTATAAATGGAGCAAAGTCATTAGTAAATGGCATGTTTTAAGTATTTATTATTCTTTCAGTAAGCTTAGAATTGTAGCTTATGACAAGAAGTAAAATCAAGAATCAGTAAATGAGATAATATCAAACTATAAGGTTATTCATGGCAAAGAAAACAATCAAAAAATGTGAAGAGAGAGCCTATAGAATGGGAGAAAATCTTTGCCACCTGCACCTCAGATAGACCATTAACTCCAAGATAAATAAAGAACTCAAAAACTTCACACCAAAAAACATAAATGGGCAAAGGAAGTGAACACATACTTCACAGAAGAAGAAATATGAATGGTCAACAAATATATGGATAAATGTTCAACATCAGTAGCAATTAGAGAAATGCAAATCAAAACTACACTGAGATTTCATCTCACTCCACTCAGAATGGCAATTATCAACAATAAAAGTAACAATAAATGTTGACAAAGATGTGGGGAAAATGGTACACTCATACATTGCTGGTGGGACTGCAAATCAGGGCAACCACTCTGGAAAGCAGTATGGAGATTCCTCAGAAAATTTGGTTTAGCCTGAGACCAGCACCGGCTTCATGAACGAAGGTTCAAAATGTGAGAAACCGATAGGGAGTTTTGAATTAAAAAAACAAGACTCTAATTACCTTTAAACCAGCTCCAGGATGGCTTCTCCTAGCTCCAGTCTCAAGCCACCTATTGTGGTAGTGCGGTTTACTGAAGAGGTTAGCCAGCGAGAGGGAACACGCCAGGGAGTGGACTTTTATTGGGGAACAAAAAATTCTGGGGAAAATCCCATCCAATGAAGATTAAGGGGGGTAGAGTCCCAAGGTCAGGGGCAATGATTGGGTCTTCGGGGTAGTGGCCAGACATGCCTCCACATGGATAAGTCCTCGGACCTGAGAAGGGTGGGGAAAGCTCTGGATACAAGATGCGCCTAAGCGCTTTTCACCCAGCCAGGGAGGTAACTCAAATCACGTGCGAGGATGGCCTGCCACAATTTGGAATGGAACCACCATTTGACTCAGTTATTCCACTCCCTGGCATATGCCCAAAGGACTTAAAATGAGCATGCTACAGTGAAACAGCCACATCAATGTTTATAGCAGCGCATTTCACAATAGTTAAGCTATGGAACCAACCTAGGTGCCCTTCAATAAATGTATGGATAAAGAAAATGTGATACACACACACACACACACACACACACATACATATACATGGACTATTACCCAGCCATAAAGAAGAATAAAATTATGGCATTTGTGGAGCAAGGGTTGTGGCATAGTGGCAGAGTGCTTGCTTCACACATGTGAGGCACTGGGTTTGATCCTCAGCACCACATAAATATAAAATAAAGATGTTGTGTCCACCAAAAACTGAAAATAAATATTTGAAAGTCCTCTCTCTCTTCTCTCTCTCCCTCCCTCTTTAAAATAAATAAAATAAACAAAATAAAGATATATTTTTTTAAATTATGGCACTTGATGGTAAATGGATAAAACTGGAGACTATCATGCTAATTGAAATAAACCAATCCCAAAAAAGCCAAAGGCTGAAGGTTCTCTCTGATATGAGGGCGCTAACACTATAAGGGGGAAAGGAAAAATAGGAATTCATTGAATTAAACAAAGTAGAATGAAAGGAAGGGAGGGGGGATGGGAATAGAAAGATAGTAGAATGAACTGAACATGACTTTCCTATATTCATGTATGAATACATGACCAGTGTCACTCCACATCACGTACAACCACAAGAATGGGATGCTTGTATAGTATGTCAAAATACACTCTACTGTCATATATTTCTAAAAAAAATAAAAATAAAAATAAATGTGCTTTTTTTTAATTAGCTGATAATACTAACAATATTTAACAATGGTCTGGCAAAATTCCTGAAAATAGGCCCTCACTAGCCACTATGAGCCCAGCTCTCACCCATCGTTGGAGCAATGCACAGTCTTCAGAAGACTCTTATAAAGCTAGAAGTTAAAGAAAAAAAGGTAAAATTTCCAAAGGAATTAAAATATTGCCTCATGTGCATGTTTAATGCTGTTACTTGTTGCTGTTGGCTCCTGCTTTAAGCTAGAGTCATTCTAACCCTGAAGCAAACACATTTTGTAGAAAGCCTTACTGGCACCTATGGGAAGTCTGCCTAACTGCTCGAAGTGATTATAGCTGGTTACTGATTACCAGGGATCAAGAAGGTAATGTGATTCGTCTGCTATTACAGTTCACACTTCTTGATTCTTCCATTTGGCCACACTGCAAGGATACATTCCTCTAAGAATCACAGCTTCTACCTGTAAGACCTCACCTCAAGATGCAGGTAAGGAAAAGATAGTATGTAATGTTGGAGAGTTCCATATAATTCTGATGTTCTATCAATCAAAATAGGAAAGTTCTTAATCTACATAATTCTAATGACCCATTTTTTTTCAGATTAGGGATATCCATAAAGTTTATTTTTATAAAAACATTTTCTAAATGCTTTGTGGGGGTGGCCGAAATTTAATAGAGAAGCCTAGAAATTAATAATCATGGTAAAGGAAATTAATTAAGAATGAAAAAAAAAATGTGTTCTCAGCCTTCAAGGGAATACAGGAATGGTGAGTGGTTTTCCCCACTGAGAAAATTAGTACAGGCTTATGGAATAGTAAGCTTCCAACAGAAGTCAGTTCCCCTCAAATTACTTTCATTTTCCAAAGCAAAGCCTCCCTTTTGACTCTTACTCTTAGATGTAATTTATTAAGTTACCCACCCATTCCCCATTTTGATAAAATGGAAACAGTACAGTTTCCTTCACAGAACAATAATTCAGCAAATTCAACAAAACATGTAATGCAATTAAATCTAAAATATATCTAGTTCTTCTGATAATATGCTTTTAGATTTAGAAAGATTGATGGTTTTACCGAGAATCTTAGATATTTGACAAACAATTGCTTTTTTTTTTTTTTTTAGAACTGAGGATTGAACCCAGGGCTACTTAATTACTGAGCCACATCCCCAGGCCTTTTTTAATATTTTGTTTAGAGACAGGGTCTGGCTGAGTTGCTAAGTGCCTCAATAAGTTGCTAAGGTTGGCTTTGAACTTGCAATCCTCCTGCCTCAGCTTCCCAAGCCACTGGGATTACAGGTGAACCCCTCTGCGCCTGGCAACAATTGCTTTTTGGCATGTAATAAACTAGTTTTGAACACAGCATTAAAATTTTGCTTACCTGATCCTTGTTTACTAAAATAGTAATATCACAATGTGTGGATTCTCCGACAAAAAACAGAAATGGTAATCAACTAGCCCAGGTATCTTCCTCAGCTTTCCTATCACTTCCCACTCTATGAAAACAGGCAAGTAACTTTCTGGGGGTAAAAATAGATGAATTAAAAAAAATCCTAACTGTTTATTTTATTTTTTAATGATGGGGCTTCTAACATGCTAAGCAAGTATATTTTACCACTGAGCTACATCGTCTCCCAAGAAATACCTTACTCTTAATTAAGAAATTTCCAGGGACTGTGACTCAGTAGTAGAACACTCACCTAGCATGCTTAAGCCCTGGGTTTGAACCACAGTGCTGCTTAAAAGAGAGAGAGAGAGAGAGAGAGAGAGAGAGAGAGAGAAAATCCCAATTTATTCCTAATTTATATATAGCTGACTTATATAAACTTTTATAGCTCTGACTTTCTAGAAATACCTACTCCATCCAAGTTCCTGGAGTCATGAGCGCTCATTCTTCCTTCCCAGAGGTGTAATTTGAAACTTCTGTTTTTGTTCCTCCTCCAAGTCACCCCACGCATGCTAATCCAGTGATGGAGACTGGGTCCCCTTTCCAGACCCTCCCCCCTGGTCTCACTGCACTGCTGATACTGTGCTGACCTTGTGACATCAACACTATCAACACTGGTAGGGCGAGGGATTGAGATGGGGATGAAGATGGGAGGGACATCAGCCCCAAATCCTCCCTACTCCTCTCTGTCCTGATCCAGGACCAGGCTTCTACAGAAGAGCAATGAGGGCTTTGAGGAGGCTGCAAAGGCTTGCCTGGGAACCATAACGAAATGACTTTTATGGGAGAACACAGGCCATAACAACCAGCTTCTAGAACACAACCTCTATAAGAGGTTACCTATCTTTAAGACTTTTTCTGTAGCCTCTCCTTTGCCCTAATTTCTCAGGAAGCAATATAATTAAGGGAAAGAAATTCAAGCTTTGTTCAGTGTCTTTGTATATTGTTTTTACTTCAAAACACCTGTGCTTTAGACTTATAGATCAAGAATCAAAAACTGGCATGTGACCATGGGAAAGTTACTTATGCCTCAATTTCCTAATCTATAAAACACAATTATTTAGAAGGTGAGGTGGTTTAGATGTAATAAGGAAACATGTAGTAAAAAACTCTTGGCACATACCAGGAACTTAGAAAGTTACCTTTTCTTTCACTGAACCTCCACACCTTCTATTGGAATGAATACTAAAACTATAAAAGAAAGTTGCATCTGTATTTTCTAAGAGTTACTATTGAGTCTTTATTCTTTCCTGAATTGTTTAGTTTCTGTAATATTCAGCCTATGAGTAAAAGAACCCATATTCCATGAACAAGGATGTAAAGATAGCCTGGCATTCAGCTTTGTCATTTTACATGCCCCCTGGCTACTACTGCATAGGGCAAGACACAAGACACAGTATAATAGTGTTCCTCTTGATTATCCTACTGGACAATGGGGAAGAGGTCTGAAGTAGCCACTCTGTTCATAAGTAACCTCCCCAGGGAGGTTACCGTTCCTCAGGGTGACTCAGACACAGCTACTCATAGGCTTTATCTTAAAGTCAGCAAATCATTTGCTAAAGTGCTATATCCCCCGAGTCATAAGCCATTTTCCTACAGTGGTTGGCAAACTATTGCTTGACAGCCAACTCTGAGCTACCTCTTCTTTTTGTGCACCTGGAAGCTAAGAATGTTATTTACATTTTTAAATGGATGGGGAAAAATGAAGATTTCATCACATACAAAAACTATAGGAAATTCAACCTTGGTGTTCATAAATAAAGCTATATTGGAACGCAGCCACATTTTTCACTTATGTACCATCCCCAGATACTTGTGGGCTGTAAGAGCAGAGTAGTTGCTTCAGAGAGGATATGACCTAAAATATTTAGTATCTGCACCCTTAAAAGCTTGCTGCTCTGGGTGCAGAGCACAGACTTTGGAGTCAGAGCCTAGCAGCAAAGCTCAGTTCTGTGTTCCTTCCACTTGGTTGTCTTCTTTCAGCTCCTCTGTTCTTCAACTTCTAACTGAGGATGATAAAAAAAATAGCACCTATCGCATGGGGTTTTATGAGGATTAAGCAAATATGTAAAATGCTGTATGTGAGTACACACACACACACATAAAGTACATATACATGTATGCATATATATGTGTACACACACACCCACATACACACAAATATGGTTTGTTGTCATTAATTGCCACAGATTTTTTTAGAAACTAAAACAGCAGCAGCTTAACCAATTTGTTAGCAGTATAAGAATTTATACTCCATTAAAATACAATTCTTGGCCTGGGGGTATAGCTCAGTGGTAGAGCATTCCCCTGGCATGCACAAGGCCCCAAGTCTTGGCACTGGGTTCAAGCCACAGCACCACATGCAGTGCGCGAGCCCGCACATAAACACAAGTTGGATTCTTTAGTATGGGTAGGTAGGAAGATGTCTAGACTACTGAAATGACAATTAGAACAGTCATTTATCCATAAAATAATTCTGTATTACTTACCAATATTTTACATGCTATACACTTCTTTCAAACCTGCATACTGAAAAAGAGATTAGACTCAACTCTTGAGTTTAACCCAGATCCTCTGTTGATTAAAGCTTCAAAATAGGGGCCAAAGGGCTCAAATCACCTAATTGACTTTGATGATCACCATGGTATTTGAAAGCAACAATCTACTTCCTGATTCAAAGATAACAAAGGCAACAACATGCTGAGACAATAAGAATTTTTTCTATTTGGAACTTTCATTTTTGGAGCTTGTGTGTCCAAAAAGAGAACTTGGGAAGGAGGTTACACCTGAAGGGAAAACAATGAACTTAATGAAGGAATTTGGAATGGAGGAACCCCTAGGACCAAGATGAGAAGTAACTTACTGGTCAGGTGTTCTTTAAATGTTGATGACTTTTTCAGTCTTTTAGTGCAAACTTCATAGCAAATTCTGTGAGTCTTGCTTATTAACACAGTTCTCAAAGTCAGAAAAAAAAAACATTGTCTAGTCCTTAACAAAGACAAGTGAGCATTTTTCTGAATTATCAAAATTACATAAAACAAAACCAAACTTAAATCTCGTGTCTTGCCTCTGACTGTTCAATTAGATGAAAAGAAAAACTGTGTGGAGCTGAGAAATATTTTCTGAAAAACTCAGGTGAAGGACCCATCTGTCACCTTCCTTAAGGTCAGGTCTGCCTGGGCAGCACTTGCTGCACCTAGATTAAACCTGCTCTCCACCAATCTAGGGTTTGACTTGATACCAACTACATGGCCGCCCTGTGCCCTTAGTTTGCTCTAAACTTTTCTTGTATAAAATATAGCTCAGCAGTTACGGGAAAAGGGATTGGTTTTACTAGAATCATCCAGATAATTCATTTACTGCATGAAAACATTTGATTTTCCTAGGAACGATGTGGGTGAGGCTACTCTCCCCAGAAAATACTCTGGTCTTCCCTAGTTAGCATCTGAGCTGCGCCCAGCCTAACCCGGTGATGATTTATCCCCATGACAGGGAAAAACGCCATTGTTGTTCAACGACTTGTGCAAACGCAAGCCAAGTGCCTCCTTGCACACACAGTTCCAGAAGTTTATTCCTGTTTTCCAAAGGCGCTTCCTTAATCTTTCAACGCCCCTTCACCCGCCGGCACCATAAAGTTGCTCTAATGCATTCAGGCCCTTCCCCATAACGCTGCTCATAGCGGGCCTGCCCTGGCCAATAACGTTATTTAAAATAACAAATGTGCCAGAAAATTGCCAAGTAGGAAGGGGGAAAAAATGAATTCCCAGGGCGGTGCAGTGGTGTTGGAATGTGCCATTAGTTTCGAAGGGAAGAGAGTCCCATGTGTGAATTTCATCGCAGATCTTAGGTCACCACTGGACCTTCAATTATTCATAGCCTTGACGTGAAAATGGCAAAGAATTGGAAGCGCGCTAGTCAGGTAGAGCCCGCGACGAGGAGCACCCGGGAGACCGAGGTGGCAGCAGCGCGCGTCCCCCGCTGCCCGGCGTGGTGCGCTCGGGGGCGGCCCCGCGCGCGGGGCGGGGAGGCAAGGCGCACTGGGCGGCGGCGCAGTCTGCACCATGGCGTACCCGGGGCACCCTGGCGCCGGCGGCGGGTACTACCCAGGTGGGGTAAGTGCTGCTTGCCCCAGCGCGAGCCTGGGGTTCCGAGGACGCCGACAGGCCGTTCTTGGAGGCGCTGCGGCCCTCGGGGAGGGGACGCTGCCGCGCGGATCCCGGGGCGGCTGCCCTGACTTCTCCCTGCGCGCTCCCCGCCTAGTCTCGGGCCCCTGCGGTTCTGCCTCTCTCTTCATCCATCCCCCGGTCCCTTCTCCTGGGTGGCCCCGTGGGACCAAGGCACGAGTGAAATGGGATCCAAGAAGCCCACCCTGTGACTCTCGGATACGCGACATGAAATTGTGAAAGTGGGGTGTTGGCTTCCTCTTCCTCCCTCTCGGTTTTCCCCCAAAGCAACTACAGCCATTTTGATCTAGAATGGTCCTGAGATCTGTCTTCATCCCTTTAAAAGAAAGTGTGAGGGAGGATGGCAGGAGGGCGGAGGTCAGGGAAAATTTGTGAGCATAATAGTTCTGGAGGAAGTCTACCTGGCCAGGCATCAAGGAAGCGCATCCTCTAGGGAGCTCCTTCTGAAACTACATTGCCCTGCCTGAGAGACAACCTGTCCCGAACTCTTCCCTAGGCCACACCTGTCTCAGCATTGTACCAACTCCAGCCATACCTAGTACTTAAAACACTTTTAAAACACCATAAAAGCTATACAAACAAGGAAAACAATTGGAGCTCTGCCCTTGCCTAGGTTATATTCATGGCTGTAACCTGCAGTTTAAAAGGGCTATCACTTTCATGAAAACCAGTTTGGGTCCAAGTCACCAGTCCTTAAGTTATAAAAGGGTGAGAGTGGAAAAAAGAGGTGGGGTGATTGCTGGTTAGAGTGTGCTGGTGGGGGGAGCTAAGTCATGTGAAGGGCAAGCACACAGTTGCCTGGCTTTGCACAAAAGCTCTCTCTGTGGTGAAAGAATACAACTTGATTCAGCGGAATGATGTGTTTGTGTTTCCTTTTGCACAGTATGGAGGGGCTCCTGGAGGGCCTACGTTTCCAGGACAAACTCAGGATCCACTGTATGGTTACTTCGCTGCCGTTGCTGGACAGGTTAGCTTTTCCTTTTAATATTAAAAAACTGTCAGATTCACATTTGTGTGACCTTTTGATATAGTGACACAAAAATGAACTTTGCCCTGGAAATGAATCTCTTTGCCTGTATAAAGGAAGATAGAAAGAAAGACAGTTGTTTGTTTGTAGTACTGGGAATTGAACCCAGGGGTTCTGTGACTGAATTATATCTCCAGCCTTTTTTATTTTGGGACAGGGTCTGACTGAATTGCCCAGGCTGGCCTCAAACTTGCTATCCCTACCTCAGCCTCTTTGAGTAGGGGGATTCTAGCTTCTTATTTTAGTTCTTCATTCTGAATATTCAGAGCAAATTAAGACAAAATAGTATCTGTACTTAATTAAGTTAGCTGAGTTGGAAAATAAGCATGTGACTGAATGAGGGTAAGATTGAACAGTGTAGGGATTCTAAGTATACTTGAAGATATCTGTAAGGTAGAAAATGTCTTTAGAACTGAGTTGTGAGTCCAGGGTGGTTTCAAGAGAAGAAATTCAAGATCTGATGTACATAAACCTTGGTCTGTACAACTTAAAGACATGTATTAGTAATTATGTAGCCAGATTCTAGTGAATAGTTTCTGTTGAATTTGGTGGTTAATTTTTACCTATCCTTAGGAAATAGGTATGTATGGTAAAAACCCATAAGCTTCTAAATAAGAAACTACTACTCTCCCTATCAGGAAGTTAATCCTGTGAGCAGTTTTCTTTCTCTCTGATGCAAATGCTGTTACTAGGTCACCTCTTCCACATCCTTATTAGGTGTTGTGGCCTATTGACCCAGAGAAAGAATTCAGGTCAACTCCCCAAGATCTACTTCTCTGCATTCCCAAGTTATATGACAGCTGCTGGGTTACCCCAAGGGAAGACACTTACCTAGCTTCCAGGGTCACGGAGTATAGTAAATACACTGTTATGTAACTCAGACACTCCCAGAGGGGCTGTTTATTCTTATGAATTCAACTTAATCTTGTTTTGGTAAAAAGCTACAAATAGCAAAATCATAATATGAAAAAATGCTATAGCATATTATGGATCACCTTTTAAAGTAACACTCTAAGAAATACAGCTTTGAGAACTTGAATGGAAAATTGAGTCTAAAACTGCAAGACTTTCCTCTTGAGTATCTGCTTAATCTTTTATTGATCTGTATCTTTGAAACCACAAGACAGGGCACGCCTCAAGACTAGCATTCTTAGATTGCTGGAGTCTCCAGTGTGTAAGTGACCCTATCTGCTTAGCTTTCAGCAGCCCTGGCCTGTATTCAGCATATTCATCATCAAATTATTACTCTTGCTCCTTATTTGTAACCTATTATACTCAAAACTTGAGGATTTAAATATTCTATTTTAAAATCCCTAGAAATTACACATATCTCTAGTTCTGACCTAGTATAGTCAGTGAGCAGGTAACCGGGAGCCTAACTTATATTTTCTAGGTCTAATTGTGCTCTTTTACAAAAAAAAAAAAAATTCACTAACTTATAAGATGATCAAAGAGTCTCTTTCTGTTTGAATCAGGCCTTTTATTTACTGATGTCTGCTGAGTACCCTGCTCTTTCCCCCTAAAAAGAAAATAAAAATTTTTAAACAACTCCTTAAATCATTTTATTTTAAAATGCTTACTTTCGGCAATTTCCTAGCTCTGACTGAGAGAACAAAAGTTGCGAACACAAGCTCTCTTTCGTCATTAAATTATGTTTGGAATTAGGATGAGGAAAAGATTGCCCACTTTTGGAAGACATTCTTTTTATTAAAAAAGAAGAGGGGCATGATAATACTCATTTTTCTTTGTTAGTATTGCTGCATTGAATATTGAGGGTAAACAAATAACTTGAAAATACAAATTACAACTGTGATCCCTCTTCCTGTTTTTCATAAAAGGATGGGCAAATAGATGCTGATGAATTGCAGAGATGTCTGACACAATCGGGCATTGCTGGAGGATATAAACGTAAGTTGACAAGTTCCAAAGTTTCTCTTAAAGTCCTCTTGTTCTTTATACATTAGCTATTACATGACATTATAGCCTTTAAGGAAACTGAGCTATCCTGATTCAACCAAGCTTAGAATTGCAAAAGCTAACTTTCGACCATTATTTCTAAATGTTGATTTGGAAACAGTTAAGTAAGTCATTCTATTCTACCTACCAGGTTAGTGGGTTTGGAACCATTCAAACTAGTGAGACAATTTGGGTGGCCAAGAGGACAAGTTGAGGTACTGAAATGAAATCTGCTGGGTCAGGTGTTATTAATGGTAGGAGCTAATAGTCATGGCTGACTATTTGCCAAGAGCTTACTTTGTTTATGCCTGATGGCACTTAGAGTTTTTAGTGGCTAGTCCTGCATTCCTGATCTCTGAGCCCTGGACAGGCTGTTGGCCACATGAACGTTTATGTGATATCCCGGGGGTCTTTCCTCTTTTGTTTCAGAAAATGTATTCAGGCCAAGTGGAAAGTACCCTTTTTACTTCTGAACTCCTTAACTAGTCATTCTTGTCTCCCTTCTTAGTTCCTCAAAGACTGACTTTGCTGCCCTGTAATTTTGTTTTTCCCTCCATTTCCTGCCTTTTGAGGTCTCTGCTACAAGTAGTAGATGGAGAATTACTGCAGAGATGCTACATCCTGACCAGGCTTCTCATCATCCCGCATACGTACTGTGTACTTAATTTTCAAATCCAGTCTTGACCATGACCAATTTCTAGGATAGATTATAGTGTCTTAGTTCAAGTCCATTACCTGCCAACTTTTTTTCCAGTTGGTAATTGAGACAGAACATCAAAATGAAGCCTTGGCTTCATTGTTTTTAGTATCATAAGGGGCTTGATTTCAGTAAGGGTAAGCTATGAATTAAAAATACTCAAACTAGAATTCACACCTGAGGATTTATAGTGGCATTTTTTGACTCTTTGACATGACATATTTACTAGATGGTTCTCTTTGAACTACTTATGTTTTTATTGTTAGTGTTTCTTCTTTTATATGACCTACTATTTCCTAGGTGGGAGATTAATACAAAAGAACTTTTTAAATTTCTGTCATTTAATCTGGTCCTAAACAAAAGAAGCACTTTTTAGATTAATTGTTTTTGTTTGCCTGTTTTTCCTTTTTTTACTGCTGTAGGCAATACATTTAAATGGTTAATTGTTAACTTCAAGTAGTAAAGCTGGTGAACAAGGCAGGTCTCATAGCAGTAACAGCAGACAGACATGAGCTGTGGCAACAGTGGTGTAAGGGGACAATTATATACACTGGGCCTACTATGCTGACCCTCTTCTTTTAAAAAGTTATTTATCTGTGGCGACTCTGGCCTCCTCTTGGTTTAAGTCAGTAGAATATGTCACATTCCTCAATAAATAACCTGTTATCTTCAGGAGAAATGGAAGCCCAAAGGTAACCCTGAAGGGGGACCTTTAGTGACCTTTATGCAGACCAGATTCCAGGACTCAGGAAGAGAGGACAATTAGAAGCAAAGCCCCAACCATAAAATCTATAAGAATAGGTTCCAATTAGAACCAGTCAGCAAGGACCAAGATGACCCAGAGTTGCCTTTGGATATTTAGCCTGTCATTATAATAGTAAAATTCCTCATCTATGGGATAACATTATGTATAGTGGGGACATGGAAGTCTGAGGCAATTTTGCTGTCGGTCAAAAATCTAAAGGTAGACTAGGGCAGGACTCTCTAGAAACTTCCCTAGGACTCTCAATAAAACTGGAGGACTGGAAAAGCAGGATATCCCTCTCCTCTTTGAGAGAATCCACTCTTTACCATGAGAGTGTTCCTTTTCCCCCTTTCCTTTCTTTCTGATAAACTCCTACCTGCTACTATATATGACTCATTTGAAATTCTTCAGCCAAGATTGCAACAAACAGTGGTCACAAAACCCTAGGATCACTTGGCTCCATGGGTAGATCTTATCCTATAACAGCAGGGTTTAACAATATGAGGTAGTGTCGTTCATGAAATATTATTCTATACACTTGTAATGGAAGAGGTGCAGCAGGTTTTAAAATCTAACAAAGTAGTTGATATATCCTTAGCTGTCCTTTTAAGAATTTTATTTGAGAAAACCCCATGTAATGATGGCCTTAAATCAGTGCATTATAGAGGACCTTTTGTGAAACATGAGGACCTTCTGATTTAGTTGATTTATTTAATGTCTTCTGCTGGCCTGTAATAAATCACCCTACTTTCGAGGTGGTTTTTTAACACAGAAATTGTACATCAATCTTTTAAGCCCAGCTTCCAACCAAAAAGAACAGAACCAAGTGAGTGGACAGGCGGGTGGAAGGGATATGCTAATCAGGACCCACAGCCCTCTTCTGAAGTAGTTTAAAAGTGACTATAACTGTTCTAGGCATACCCAGAGTCATCTTGTCTAGATAAGGGAAGTTATAAGATGGTACCTCAGTCAGAAGGCAGGAAAGTTTTCCCTGCAGAATTAGTATCTAAACTGAGAAGAAGTGACAGTACAGCTGAAATGAAGCTGACCAATAAGTGAGTGGGGTGGGGAGACTGCCCTAGGCAGACAGAACAGAACATAATGAAAGACCCAGAGAGCTCATCATTCAGGGAAGGAATCAAAAATCTCCCTAAGCCTAGTGTCTGGGAATTGATGAAGATAAGACTAGCTGAACTGGGAACACACGTGCATGACCTTACTTACAAGTCAGGTAAGGCAATTGGCCTTTACCATGACAGCAGAATATACATTCAGAGTCTTATATAGGAAAGCACATGGCATCCTGGTTATAAGATAAAGACTAGACCGGGAGACAGTGGTTCAGTTAAACAGAGTCAGGGGTGCACGTTAGAGTCTCCATGGAGTCATATAGGTTACAGAAATGCTAACTAAACCCAGGAAGTGACGATGAAACTGAAAATGGATCCTGAAGCTATGTAGAAGGTGATTGAATTTCAGAAAAGAGAATGGAGGACACTCCCAGGTGTCTGTCTTGGGTGAATTTTGAGTAGATGGTGGTACCATTCATGGAACCGGAAAGCAGAGAAGCTGTCTCATAGCCCCTCGGAAATCTCCATGTAAGCCAGACATGGTGACCTCTGTCCTGTGGTTCTCAAGCCATCTGGAGCAGTGGTTTTTAGACTTTAGCAGCAGCAGCATCTTCTGGAAAGATCACAGAAAATCAGATTGCTGGGCCCCACCCTAGATGTTTTTTCAGGAGGTTGAGGGTAAGATGTAAGAACATCACTTCAACAAGTTTCCACGTGATATGGGTCCAGGTTGTCACTTTTAACAAGTTTCCATGTGATATTGGTCTAGGTTGGACCAGCTGCTTTAATGTGAATATATCTCACTGAGGATCTTGTTTAAATTCAGAGTCTGATTTTATTGATTGTATTTTATTGGGTAAGGGTTGAGATTCTGCAATTCCTTTTTTCCCCACACTTTTTGTTTTTATTAATGCATCATATCTGTACATAGAGATTCTGCAATTCCAACAAGATCCCAAGTGTTATTAATATGGCTGGTCCAGGAATCACACTTGAGTAGAGTATGGTCTCAACCTTGACTGCCCACTGGAATCCTCCGAGAAGCTCTAAAACACACTGGAACTCAGTGATGCAGCCCATGTTCAGGATTGTTTAAATTTTCCAGGTGATTCTTATAGGCACCAGAGCTGAGAATCACTGCTCTAGACTCAAGGGACTTTATACCTCTACATAATTTAAAAGTCAGAATGAAGAATTCATAAGATCCTTCCAAAAAATGTAGAAAGTGTTGACACATTCTTTCTTCTTAAGAAAATTGTATGTCAATCAAATGAATATTGAATACCAAGATAGAAATAGTTGCTAGTCTTTTATTTCTGGGAGAGAGTATGCCAAATACAATAATTCATTAAATATAGAAAACTATCATTTGTACTGCTTGGAGATGGTAATAATAAGTTAGCCCAATTGTGTTCTAATTTCCGTTTGGGTAGAGGAAATAAAAGAAACTAGCAAAAGCTATGGAAAAGGTTAGTTCTGTGTGCATCTTAAACTTGCAGAATTTATACTAGCTTTTCCCACTTGACACTGCAGAGTACTCTTACTCAAAACAGTTTTAACAAGCACATTTACTTGGTTTCATTTATAAACTTACTATATATGAAAAGAGTTCATAGATTATTTTACGTAAGAGGTTACTGCTCAGTGTCTAACATTAAATAAAAAAGAAAGAAAAACAAATGATTAAACATAAAAATAGTAAAACTGGCTATTTATGGTAATTTATGAGCAAATTACATGTGGTAACTTATGAACAAAGCCATTCTGCCTTCCCACACAACTATGGTGGATCTAATAATTTTGGTCCCGTATGGCTAATTGGACTCACTATATTATAGTTTTAAAGGCAAGAAAGTTTAACAGTGCTATATAGTACTTTTTAAAAATATTTGTTTTAAGATTGTTAAAATCAAATTTGTATTCTAGAAGAAGAAATCCTTTTATCTGGAAAAATCTACTTAGAATAGAATATAGTTCCACATAAACTGAGTAGCATAAAGAAAGCAAATAATCACATCGCCAGTTAATCTGAAGATAGCTAATGTAATGTGAACTTTTGAAATTGTGTTTATATGTCTGTACTTTTCTTGATTTAACAGCTTTTAACCTGGAGACCTGTCGGCTTATGGTTTCGATGCTGGATGTATCCTTTACCTCGATGGTTTTCTAGAGTATTGTTTCTTGACAAGAAATTTCCTTCCTGAAGGAATTTATCACAGAATTAAAACACCAAGTGACAATCCCTGAAAAGCTTGGTGAAATAATTGGCTTTTAGGATATGGTTTGGTATAAAAATGGGAAGGAAGTTTAGTAAACAGAATGTCAGTTGTTTAAGAATCCAAGGAGGCATCAAAGTAGAATAAGTGTGGAGACAAGGACCAAAAAGCTTTTTCCCTTTAGTGTTGATGGCTCTGCAGGATCCACACCCGACTTTCAATGAGGGGATCATACACACCCCAGGTGTTGGACTTATTTAAATGAAGTGCCGTCCATTCCAGTCCACCTTCCAGGGGTGAAATCCTTAGGTCTGGGAGAACTTGACGAGAGAGGACTCCAGAACAGAAGGGTAGACAACATAGCCTGGGCTGCCTAGGAAGTGCACACAATTCCAGAACCAAGACTACCTTTTACTTAAACCATTTAGTTTTCCCATAGTAAAAATAGGTACTAAGAGCTTTTTCTCCATAGGTCCTTTTTATTGAATCTTTGTGTGCTATCATCAACCTTTCTATTTTATCATACCAAGAAAAATGTACAATAACTTTGAAATATTTTAGCAGAAAGAACATTGAATTCCCCCTACCCCCCCCCTTTTTCATTTAATCACTTGAAAATGTTACAAAATAAAGAAGCTCTGATCCTTGATTACAGTTCAGAGAGACAGGTCTGGCACAATGGGGTTCAATGAGTTTAAAGAACTCTGGTCTGTACTGAATGGCTGGAGACAACACTTCATCAGTTTTGACAGTGATCGGAGTGGAACTGTGGATCCTCAAGAATTGCAGAAGGCGCTGACAACCATGGGTGTGTATGACTAACTGGAACTCTCTGTTCACTGGTAGGTACAGTGGGGTTTTTTTGTTTTTTCTCTAATAGTAAGTGCTATTTGAAGATCGTTTCTATTTTCTTAGAAATTGTGTGTGTTCATAAGTAAAGTCCACAATCTTAAAAATTGTGCTCGATTATTTTTCAGTGGTTTTTCTTTTTCAAACTTTTAATGGATGACTTTTCTGCCTTTCAGGATTTAGGTTGAATCCCCAAACTGTGAATTCAATTGCAAAACGATACAGCACCAGTGGAAAGATCACCTTCGATGACTATATTGCCTGCTGTGTCAAGCTGAGAGCACTCACAGGTGTGTTCTGTGAGGTTTGTGGTCATCAAGAGCCACAAGGATACAGTTGACATTTTATTTCTCAGTGCTTCTGAACTTTTATTCTCCCCAGTTTTTTCTATGCTTCAGTAGTTGCTTTAGTCAATTTGTGACATTGCTTTTACACATACGTAGTATGATAATTTTGTTTTACAGAATTTTTTTTTGGTTAGTGGGTAATCTGCCATTAAAATAATCTTAAATAAGTTTTACTAAAATAGTCCAAAACATAATGAGCTAATTTGTGCTTTACTTCTTTTCTTTTTTGTTCTTGTGATTCTGGGTATCAAACCCAGGACCATGTACATGCCAGATGAGTGCTGTACAACTGAGCTACATCCCAGCCCTAACCTGAGAATTTTTATTGGAGTGGGATTATGAGTGATTTCTCTTTAGAATGTGAAATTTTTGAAAATTTAAATAAATTCTTTGTTTTGTAAGTGGGCTGAAATGGGTGGGATATTTTATCATAGCCCATTTATCATATTAAGAACTCTAGGGCTGGGATTGTGGCTCAGTGGCAGAGCGCTTACCTAGCATGTATGAGGCACTGGGTTCAATTCTCAGCACCACATATCAATAAATAAAATAAGGTCCATTGACCACTAAAAAAAATTTTATATAGGTCTATGTATATATATATAGACATAGATAACATATATATATATATATCTTTAATTCAACAATATCTGTTTTATTAAGAACTCATCTATTTCTTTAATTCAACAATATCTGTTTTATTAAGTTTGAAATTTTATGCTTTCATCACAATTAAGTAAAGATCTTGGAAGTTGCACAGCTTTTTAAAACTCACTTTTAGGTATTTCCTCCAAGTTCCACAAAAAAAAAAAAAAAAAAAAAAAAAAGACAGCTGTTAACTTCTGCCTATGATATCACTTTGTTGCATAGTAAATCTTTGCTTTGGCCTTGTTGACAGTTTGTACAATTTATATGTTACTATAATTTCATCCTAGTGTTAAAATAATCAATGATGGTGATTTTAGAAAAGCTGTTTAAAAAAACTATACATTTTACTGTGTTATTTTACAGATAGCTTTCGAAGACGGGACACTGCTCAGCAAGGCATGGTGAATTTCTCATATGATGATGTAAGTCTAAGTAATTAAGAGCTATGTAGATGGATACAGTGCACAAAAAATGGGCATCCCTTTTGAATTTAGATGTTAAGAACATCTTAAAGATGCCAGAGAAATCAGAGATTAAGTGATCAGAAGGAGTTACCATCTAAAACATATTTTGTTTATTTTCTATGTGGTGCTGAGGATCGAACCCAGCACCTCATGTGTGCAAGGCAAGTGCTCTCCCACTGAGCTACAACCTCAGCCCTAAAATATATTAATTTCATTTACTATTAGTTTTTTCTATAGGTTGGACCTCTGATTTGTATTTAAAGACGTGGGTTCAAGTCTAGCATGTTGCATTGATTAGCTGCATCGTGTCACTTATATGGTTTCTTAATTGCTTTGAAACTTTTTGAATAAAGAGAAGGATGTCATTATAGTAGTACCTCTTTCACTGGGCTGTTTTAAGATTTCAGTCAGAAATATCCTCAAAACACATGCTGCAGGTATTGTGTCTGATTTTCCCTTCTACAAACAAACCATCTCAGTGACTGAGAAGTAGCTTTAATAGCTCAAACCTGCACTTTACACAACTATGTTCTTAATTGAGAACAAAGAGCAGGTGCCAGCTTAAATAACAATTTAAAGGAAGTTTTTACTGAATAGCCACACTAAATAAGAGAGGATGGGGCCAGTGTGAAATAACCAACTGCCTTCTCTGATACCATTCACTGGATGTGTGTAACAAAAGTAAGGAGATGCTTAGTTATTTCATGTTTTTGCTTGGCCATTGATTAAAAAACAAAGTTGCTTTGAGAATTGAAATCACTGTAATCGCTGAATATTCTAAAATATTTCTAACAGTTACTGTGGTTGTCAGTGCACTTTGGAAAGGCATAGAATATGTGAAAGTATAAAATGCTTCTTTCTTCTATTTAAGGGTGTGTTCTCTTTAGTGTGCCTTAGCTTAGCTTCTCAGTTGACAGTCCTGTCACTGCATTAGAGAGCAAGGGCACTGGGGAATGGTTTTATTTGCATCTAGGTTTATTTTAATAAGCAGATTTTAAAGGGACACATTGTTTAAAAATACTCCATTAAAGTAAAGGGGGTCAAACTGCAATTTGGAACATGATATGACAGTATAAATTCCAGTTATTTGTATTTGTGGGCAGGTACCTTTGAGCGTGACCTTTTGTAGAATCTTCAATATTATCCAGGATTTAAATAATTCTTTATCAATTGAAGTAATGTCTTATACCAGTAAGAAGTAAGAACCCCACTGGGTATTTCTTTTTCTTTTTCCTTTATACTAGAAATTGAACCCAAGGGTGCTTCGTCACTGAGCTACATCCTCAGTCTTTCACTTTTTTGAGAATGGGCCTAAGTTGCTGAGACTGGCTTTGAGACTGCCTCAGCCTCCTGAGTCTCTGGGACTACAGGTGTTTACCACCATACCTGGCTCCCATTTTTTTTTTCTTGGTACCAGTGATTGAACTTGGGGCATTCAACCACTGAGCCACATCCCCACCCCTATTTTGTATTTTATTTAGAGACAGGGTCTCACTGAGTTGCTTAGTGCCCCACTGTTCCTGAGGCTGGCTTTGAACTCAGGATCCTCCTGTCTCAGCCTCCCAAACCACTGGGATTACAGGCATGCGCCACCACACCCAGCTTTCCATTGGGTTTTATAGTAGAGCATTTCCATAAAAAAATGAACCTTTCCATTCATGATGTACTCATATATTAGAGGTTGTGTGTGTGTGTGTGTGTTAATCCTTAATTCCAAGTTGGAGAACTAAAATGTAAACTGTTGAAAAAAATCAGCTCTAGTGAACTAAGTGTTTTGTGGTCTGTAGCATAACACTGGCTTTTCTCTCTTTTAGTTCATTCAGTGTGTCATGACCGTTTGAGAGGAAGCTGCTGGAAGTCAATCAACATTCCACCTGGAGTTCGCATTTGCTTACTCTTTGCCTTCAGTACCGTGTGTAGCTTACATGGCTACTTCTCCCGACAGCTCTTGTAAAGGTCTACTACGTTACACACAACTGAAGTTTTGGTTTTAGTTTTGATAATAAATTCTTTGGAACTTAGTAAGATCAAGTGTGTTACACCACCTAGAACTTCCTTGAGCCAATATCAGTCATATCTTATTTTCCTACTAAGCCTCTTTTATTATAAATTTGAGTATGCAAAATGTTTAAGGCACATTATTTACTTTTCATTATGAGATATGAAACACTTAATCAGGCTACAATTGTTATCTTTCCTCTCCTGAAGAATGTGGTTGAAAGTTTTGTGTGGAACATTCTTCGGTAAATGATATACACCCACTTGAATGCAAAAAACAAACAGTAATCCATGTTAGAGTTTACCTTCCTAGAAAGTTAGCAGCACAGGATTTAGACTTACACATATTTTCATGGCCTTGTGAATGGACAGGGAACATTGAGTGATTATTTTCTGCCTTTTTAAAATGTATGGATAATTTGAGTGGCAAATACCAAGTCCCTCTTTGTCATCATCCATTCAAACCTTTGTTAACTATACTTAAGAATCTTATATGCTATAAGCTTAACTATGTAAAAAGAAAGTTCATAGAAAAAAGACTAAGGGAATATATGAAAATACTAACTATAGTTATTTTTGGCTAATGGGATGCTTCATGACTAATTTTCTTTATACATTTCAGTGTTTTCCAAATTTTGTATAAGATATATGCTTCCATTTTAAAGTCAAAGATGTGTTGATTTTAAAAATATTGATGCATCCAATTTAGTTATGTCATGTGTTTATGCTTTTAAAAACACACAGCAAAAACACTTAAATGAGTGTCCTAAAGTGTTAATCTGGCATCAGGATCATGGGTTTGTTTTCTTCCTTCCTCCTACTTTCCCAAATAGTCTCTAATAAACAGGTATTGAATATATAGATCAATATCAATTTAAACAATAATATTTTTAAACCATGCGCTTTCAGTAAGATCTGGATTCTAATGCTGGCTGCACCTTTTACTGTGTGGTTTGATCATTTTAGATAACCCCTAGGGTCTTAGTTTCCCGTCTTTGAAAAGGAGATAGCACTTACATCTTGGTTGTTCTGAACAGAAAAGGTGTGTTGGTATAACAAGCAGAAACAGCATTTCTGATTCTTAAATTTAAAACTGTCCTGATTTGCCTTTGTTTTTTGGGGGGAGGGGGTTTTGTTTTTTGTTGTTTTTTTTTTTTTGCAAGAAAGCTTAACAAATTAAAAAAAAATGATGCTATTATAGTTCCTCCTTGCTGGCAGTGTATCTGTCTTACTTGAGGGCACAATGTGAGCATTACCATTCAAATGAATTAGTTATCAACTAATGAAAATAAAAGTTTTCTTAAGTCTCTTTAGCCTCATTTCACTAATGTGTTTTCTAAATGCTAAGATATATATTTCATAAATACTTTTCAACCCTAATTTATATATAATATATATATATATATTAATAATATATATATTATATATAGGGGAGAAGCTTAGATAATATTTATTTATTTTAAAACACCCACATACACAGCAAACCCATTGTCCCCCACTAGTACATATGCATAGTTCATATTAGTATGTAACTAAATTATATCCTTGTAAAGGGAGAGTAAATAACCATAAACTGAAAACAAAGATTATTTTGGTTTAGTATCTACAGCCCCAATTTGAAAAGTCTTTTTTAATAGTTTTGCCAAGGTTCTAATCAGATATGATCCTCAAGTCTCAATAAAGACTTGAGTAAATGATTCTCAGTAAATATTCACAAGATATTTAAATAGGCAAAAGATACCTAAAGCAATTACAGAAATTAGAAGGTAATGACTTAGACCCTCAAAAATTGAGCTAATATTTTCACACTTCTCTTTACATAAACATAGCATTGAAATAAGCAGTTGTTGCCACTTGACTTTAAGTATTGTCTGCTTTATATGCTGTAGTCTGTTGGCAATATTTTTCAAAGTAAAAATAAAATATTAATATTAATACTATTAATGCTGACATTCTAATTTTTTTTTAGCATTTTAGCCATGCTAATCTAGTCAAACACCTGGTGGGAGGTTAAAAATAAAGCTTTTAAATCAAAACTAAATATCAATTTAATCATCACCTATAGACTTATATGTTGGGACCCTTTATTTTGCTTCCTTTTGAATGTCCTACTCTTTTGAGACCCAAGTATATAAGCTAAGAATTTCAATATTAAGTTCCTTAGGAGTAGTAAAGAAAAAATCTAGTTAAATTCTTGGAATTAGTTCTAGTCAAAGGTTTTTAGGAAAAAAACAATACACCATTAATTGGCTAAGGCAAAAATCCTCAAATTCTGCTCTCTTTAACAACTGTTCTCTAAAATGATAAATGCAGAGCAGGCTGGAAACCCAGAAACCAAGAATTTGGAGCTAAATTGGTCTAACCCTCCCATCTAAAGGACTGAGGACCTGCACAACATGTGGAATGTGGGAAAATGATGATGTACCTTGGGGAAGAGCTTCATGGAGGCCTAAGCATTTGAGGCAATTTATATGTGAAGTAGTTATGCCTCAATTACCTGTTAGGGTGTGATGGTCCTGCTGTATCTTACATAGTAAGTCTAGGTTTCATCCTAGATATATTATGTGTGGCCACAAAGCTTCTCTTGAGCCTGGGCTGCCCAAAAATGGGCCAAAGGGTATCCAGAGGACAAAAAGGCAGGGACGGTCCTTAAAGAGTTCTAGTCCCTATTGTTCAGCTAAACCTCACCAGGATCTTGAGAACATAGTTCAAGGGAAGATAAATTTTTGGGTGATCATTTGCATTTAGGTAAAAGCATCCTTGCTAACCCAAGGTCACAGCCCTTATTTGAACCACCTTGTTGCTTTTATGAATCCCAAGATGTGCTACATTTATCATGGTTCTGAATTTGCTTTTGGATAAGTGCTAAATAATTATAAACCATGCTTCTATATCAATTAATTCAATTTTAATTATTGATACTTCGAAAAAGTCTTACCTCCTCTAATTTTGCTGGTACAGTTTGTTTCCAAAAGCTTGGCTTGGCGCTTCCTCTTCAGTCTGTGTCTGCTGTTAAAAATTTTCCTTCTCCTTGATGGATTTGAGGTAGCCATCCCCTTTCAGTCAGTCTTCATTACAAAAGAATCTTGTGCTCCCTTGTTTCTATTTTATGTTGGGTTCTGTGCTTCATTTCTTTGTATACTTCCAGTGTAGCCTCAACCACTTCTTTAAAACTGTTTCTCAGTCTGTTTGATCTTCTATTAAAGCATACAGTTGGGAAGGGTAAAGCTGTGAACTCAAACTTGAATTCTTGGAATTATTGGGAGAAATAAGTTCCTCAGATCACTCCCACTCAGGGTTGTATTGTATTTTGGAAATGTGTGCTTCAGTCTTATGGTTCAAAAGATTCATGAATTACAAAGTCCTCATAACACATTTCACACAATTTTCATAGAAATGTGGCTGCCAGAGGCCTGGTACTTCCTGGGGACCGGCATAGATTTGCACCACAGTAGTCATTAAGTTAAAACTCACGCTCCTACTGAGCCAAGTTGGAGTTGAGACTCTAGCATGATATTCCAGGTGGTACCATCAGCCCCTGAGGGGGCATGTGAGCTCAAACTTCTGCCGTCTCTGGACTAGACTTTGCTTTGCCTCACCTGAGTGCATCATTGTTTCAGTGCTCATATAAATGAATTATTATATGCTTCAAACGTGTAAGTAATGGAGTTCTATGTGATCACCATAATTTTTAAAATCTCATAATAAATATACAAGCCCTTCATCAACAACTCCCTTCCATTTTTCTCACACTGTAATACAGACTTGACTACTTTTTTCTATGCAGACTAGGAGCTGAAGGCAAGGAAATTGCAAAGCCAGTGTAGTGACTGGTAACTAAAATGGCTGTGTGAGAAGAGACGAAAAGTCTAGAGTGGAACCATTTGTAGGCAATGAACTCGTGAATCTAAAGTGAACCCAACCAAGACTCTGCTTTAGAAGGCAGCACAGGTGAGCACCACTGCCTGGGCTGTAGGATAAGGTACAAGACATGAATCCTCATTAGGGTGAGGGAAAGTGTTTAAGAAGCAAGGCAGTTGGGGAAGTAGAGGAAAATGCTCAGCAAATCTGAGCACCCAGGCTTTACTAAAGCATTGTTCTATTTCTTATCAAGTTAATGATCTCTTCTAGGACTGTGTAGAACAGGGGGGAAAAAAAACACCCTGTAACAATATCCTGATTAACCTGAAAGAACATCTGGCTGGGAGAAAAGAGATTAAAGGGAGTCATGCATCAAAATAACATAAATCTTTTATTGAAAGTCACTTTATTGATGTTACAATGAGAGTAACATAGAAAACTGGTATCTTATTAGCTTCAGAAGTGAATACTAATAAAATTGCGTCAGAAATTTGAACCTCAAGTTACAGTGACCTTTAAAAACAGCAAGATTTTGTTTACCTACAATGCAAGAACAATTTTATAACTTGAATGGCCATAAAACAAATCACACTTGCCCAGGAAAGCAGTCACCATATACATTTCAGTTGGTGTTTGCCAAAACCCAGTTATTTTTAAAATAGCGTAAGAACCTGAAGTGCAGAGTAGCAGAGAGAATGTTAAAATGATGCAAATCTAAATATATACACACGAATACCTGGTTACCAAAAGTGAAGCCGTGCTGCTAGTAACACTTCCTCGGAGGGTGACTTCCATCATGTGCAGATGGAATCACCCCTCAAGGATGGCAGATGTGGAAAACACTAGCACAGACCTAAACAGGCGAACATAAACTGCTTTGATTAAATAGAACACCCAGTTTCTGAAAGATGTCGGTTGGGGATTCTAGTTTAGAGGGACAAGTCTTCTTACAAGTTAAAAAGGAGCACATGCTTAGTTATTCTGAAAGATCCTTTTGTTAAGCTTTTGCAGTTAGTGTTAAGAAAAAAAAGTTCCCCATACAAAACAAAGGTGTTGGGTCATTTTTACCCATTAAAAAGACTGGTTGTAGAATCACAGTTTGATTTTGTGCTGGATTAGAAAAAAAAGTGGGGTTTCTAATCAGGCAGTGATTCACATGTATAATTTAGCAGGAATTCTTGTCTTATTACTAAGTATTAATTCCTATCAGCACTCTCTGTATTGTGTTATCTGATATAACTTAGCACCGCTATATTTGTAGACTTGGGGAAATTAGTGTTATTTTAGAGCTTAACCATCAAAACAAATCACAGACTGAAACTTCATAAAATAAAAGGCTAAGCCCTCAGGTGAATGCGGATTAGTGTGTGCATGCACACACACACAAATAAAGGGGAAACTAATTTTCTTTGAAATTTTATGATGGATGGTTTGTATGCACATTATCTTAACAAGACGGGGTACTCTCATTGTATGCCTTTTTATAAAATGAAACCAAACAAAACACACAGAGCCAGGCATGATGGCGTACACCTGTAATGCCAGTGACTCACGAGGCTGAGGCAGGAGGATCACGAGTTCAAAGTCAGTCTCAATTTAGCAAGGCCTTAAGCAACTTAGTAAGACCCTGTCTTGAAATGAAAAGCGAAAAGGGCTGGAGATGTTTCTCAGTGGTTAAGCACACCTAGGTTCAATTCCCAGTACCAAAAAAAAAAAAAAAAAAAAAAAAAGAACAAAACACACATTTTGCTAAGTTTTGATTCTAGGGAAACTTGGAACATGAAATGATGATGCCTCTCACCAAAATCCTGCTGCCCTTGAAGCACCTCTCTGTCGTGTGGCAGGTTCTACAAATAATGCAACAGGGACATCCCACTGGACCAAGAAGCACTTACAGAGCCACCACTGGTGAAAGCTGTAAAGCACACAAATCTGCCTTGGGCTCCCACTATCTCTTTCCCTACCACATGCCCAGAGACCATTTAGGGCTTTTGTGCCTGCTTGGCTTTCAGGTTCTTCTAAGCCAGGACTAAACAAATGCCCCATGATATCACAAATCTTACTATTACTTATCTCCTCCCCCATTTTGAAATTCACACCCTACGGCCTGTCTCTCAGTGACTTTCCAAGTTGCAAAATCCATGCTAATGTGTCAAAGGGAGGCTAACAATGCCTCCCACCCCACTCTGCACCCCTGGTGTCCTTTCAGTCTCCACATGGAAGTACTAGCCTCCCTGACAGGGAAAGCTAACTAGGAGGAAAGTGCTGCACAGCTACTCAAGGGGAAGCTACTTCAGAAACAGCAAGGTTCTGAAGCATCCCTCAGTCCCCTAGTGAGGATGCTTACTGTGTGTCAGGCCATGGATATAAGGGGCAGAAATACTAACTAGGCAGGTTTTTGTTTTGAATATTTATTTTGTTGCACTGCTTACAAAACAAAGATGTTCCATGTTGATTCTGACAAAACCATGAATAAAATGTGAACAGAAATAGTATCTTCCATTTTCTAAAGCCTTAACCATCTTTGCTCTGCACCTGCAGGTGTGGTAGATCCACTCCTCTTGGTAGTCAAAACACCTGCCTGACAGCATATGCTGTGAGCACATGCCAGCAGTTCTCAGCAGGTTCACTTTAAAAGCTCCCATTCACACAACTTGGAGGGGCTCCTGCACCAGGCAATTGCCACAATTGAAGACCAGGTGCCTCACAATGTAATAACCAGAGAAAGACATTTATGAAAGCTTAGTTCTCCAGTGCAAGGAGAAAAGATTTTGCTGCATCCAAAATCAGATTAATCTTATCCATTCAGAAAGTATCTCAGAAGAGGAAAATAAACATTTGAGTTTGAAATTAAACCCTATTCCACGGATATGTTGCTTTTTAAATCTTTTAATTTAAGCTGGTAGAGAGAGAATGAGAAATTTATCTCGACTCCATACATTGAAGGAGGGATATGTATTTAGGTGACAATTTTAAAGGAAAACATAAAGTTAAGGAAAAATAGATAATTATAATGCAAATGGGAGAGTGTTTCATGGAAAATTCATGCCAACTTACCAACTGGAAGAAGATATTTACAATACGCCCCATATTGTGGCATCCAGTGACAGCAGTGAACAGCTTCCAAATCGGGCTGTGAGGGCAACTGTCTTGCCTCTCTTCAGTTCCACAGTTTGTTCTCCACTCCCCCCATACACAAGCCACTCAATAACTAGCCTTCCTTTAAGATAAGTAAAATAGTCTTTTCTTTAGATTAGGATCTATTATCATGTTGAATAACAAAGAAATAAAGTTTGTGCATACGTGCGTGCATGCATGTGTTTGTGTTTGTGTGTGTGTGTGTGTGTGTGTGTGTTTAAGGTAAAAACGGAACACAACAACAGGAAATAAATGGATGACATAAATAAATGAACAAACATGATTTTGAAACACTGAAAGAAGCGAACAGAAATACTATTATTTCCTCTGGCTCAAAGGTATCTAAACAAAAAAATACAAATAAATAAAATCTGAAAAAAGGTAACAGGTAAAGTGTCCACAAAAGATCTAGGGCAGGATAAAATGATGCAAATATGCAAGAGCTTCAACAGAAAAGATTGAGAACTGTAAGCTTGTTATGGAATTCAAACACAGTCTCTCCTTAGAAGCCCACAGAATATCTAATTTTATCTTCACACTAGCTTCTTTTAGAAACCATATCAATCTCACATTCAGAAATTCTATGCTGAACTGACCTTATGCACAAAAACAATTCTCAAAGCCTTTGAAAGCAAAAGGGAAAAAGAGGAACTGCAGTATCACTTAATAAACACCATATCAAACTGAAAAATAGGCTTGGAATTTTAACCCTATCTTTTATTTATTAGTCAATTGGAAGGGATTATGTGGGAGGCCTGAAACTTGCAATACTCCTGCCTCATCCTCCTGAATAGCTGGGATTATAGGCATGTGGCACTGCACCTGGCTGGTCAATTAGTTTTTATAACAATTGTTAGGGTAGGTTATTCCTAATTGAGGTGCTGAGCTTCTTTAAAAATACAACTTCACTGGATGTGATGGTGCATGCCTGTAATCCCAGAGGCTTAGGAGGCTGAAGCAAGAGGATCCAAGTTTGAGGCCAGTCTCAGAAACCCACCAAGGCCCTAAGCAACTTAGTGAGACCTGTCTCAAAATTAAAAATAAAAAAAGCTGGGGAATGTATCTCAGTGGTAAAAAGTGCCCCTGGGTTCAATTCCCAGCACGCGCGCGCACACACACACACACACACACACACACACACAATCACTAAAGTAAGTCTGGGAGCCCTCATTGTGATGATCTGTTGGAGACATACTGACTTTTTCCTTTTCACAGACTGCATATGACTGAGGGTCATTTTCTAGCTTGGTGACTCCAGAGGAGGATTTTGCTTCCTATTTTAGGAAATTGGATGAGCCAGATATGGTGGCAAGTAACCCAGTAGACTGCAGCAAGAGGATAGCGAGTTTGAAGCTGGCCTAGACAATTCAATGAGACTCTGTCTCAAATTTAAGAACATAAAGGGCTGAGGGTGTAGCTCAGTGGTGGAGCACCCCTGCGTTCAATCCCTAGTACTAGGAAAGAAGGCAGAGTCGGGAGGGGAGTAAGTGCTGGATGCAGAGAACAGTTAGTCTAACTAATCCACTCTTTAAGGGGTCCCTGTCATCCCACAACTCCCATGTTGACTCTTAGTGGAGACATCTAGAAGTCTTTTTATATCAGAACTGTGATGAATATGGATAAATGGAACATCTCAAACAGCAGGGTTATCAATCTGAAGTCCTAACTATGCACAGAACTTCAGAAAGTGGGGGGAAAGGCATACAATGGAATGTAAGGGTCAAATAAATGCTCTTTTCAGCTTAGTAACAATCCCATGTTGAACTGGGGAATACAAATATTAGTTGCATGATATGAACTGCAATGTGTCCTCAAAGTTTCTCTCCAAAATAAATATTTAAAAAGATATAATATCTGTGCTTTTATTTGGTGCCATGGATCCATTCTGTCTACCTCAGTGAATGAAAAGTCATAAATATTTAGACGTAATGCTCTAGAACATCAATCATGAGTGTACATGTAGATACTTCTTGAAACTATCCATTGAGGCTAAAATTTGTCAAAGAATTCCACAAACGGTTCTAGAATGTTTAAACACGGGAGATAGAGTAGATGTTCAGCACAGAACATTGAAGCTCTATTATATTTCTAAAATCATAATCTCTGCAAACAAAACAATCACTTTTCACTCAGTTTCAAGAGAAGGTTATTACCAATGAGTATGATTACAAACTATATACCTCTAGAACAACCATATCTCCCAAAAGGCACATAATTATTTTCTTTTGGAAATAATAATTTTCAGTAAAAATAATTGAGAAGGTGAAAAAGATTGATAACCAATGGAGTAGCTAGCCATTTGTGGATTCTTTCAAATAGGGCTTATGGAACTATAACTAGGAAGGATATTTACATGAGGCACCTAACATTCAAATCTATAAACTCTTTTGTAGTCAAAATAAACCTTATTAGCCTTTTATACACTCAATACCAGAAAACATTCAGTGCACATTTAAAATGATCTTGGTCAAGTCACCTTATTTGCTACATCTTTTAATCTGTCTGCCCTTCTGTCCTTGGCTAGAGCTCTGTGGCAACACTGCTCACCACTCACACCAGCCTTGGTCTGACGGATTGTTTTATTGAGGTATCAACAATCACATCATTTCCTGTTGTGAAAAACTGCTATTTTCCACAAAGTTTAGACGATTAAATATATAATTCTGGATGATGAAACCACTTTTCAAACATTTTCAAAGACTTGCAGAAGAGAGGGTTTCTACAGAAGACATGAACCAGGATGAAACACAGTCTTCTAACTGGAAGTTTGGGCAATTAGGGTGATTACATAGGGAGATGAAGTGGATTTTGTCCATGGACATTACCAGAAGAAATAAAAGTTAGAAGGCATTCCTGATATCTTATCAGCTGATTCCCTTCCTCTCAAGCAAATGTAGAAAAAAAATAAAAAGAGGAAATCAGAAGTATACTTCACAAAAGATCACGATTAATCCCATCAATTTCTGACCTCACTAGAGTGCCTTTTTTTTAATTTTTTTTTTTTTTTTTTTTGGACTGACAGACTGGCCTTATAATAGCTATCGAACTTTTGGTTTAAAAATAGGGCTTTGAACATAAAATTCTCATTTTTCTATGGATTAAAGATGACAGGGCTCAAGACATCAGATTCTTTCTGCTGCTGTTTGTATAATTTTCCAGTTGCTGCATCTTTGTGGCTTTAGATTTCATTTAACCCTTTGTGCCCTGTTACGGCTTCCCAGCTCAGACAGCAGAACCATCCATCATCTTGCTCAAGGGTCAACACAGAATGACCTGTTGGGACTCACATCCCAGTGTTAACACATACCCTTAATAAACAGTGTAGAAGTTGTTTTTGTTACAACAAGTCATTCTTTCACAGATAAGGGTGGCTGAAAAGTTTTGTCAAGGAAAAAAAACTTCAGGCTACACAGAAGGGTTAGAGTATTGGCAAGATGGAAGCTACCAGTTCACCAGCAGCTTGTGGTCTGGATTGTCTTTGGTTCACCTGCTTAACCTCAGCAGAACACACTGCTGGGGGCTCATGGCCTCCAGGGTGAGACTAGTTGATATGCTCTGGAAGTGGAAGAGAATAGCTGCTGCGGCAGGCACCATGTACCCCCAGAAGAGAAGTGCATGGGCTATCGGATGGGGGCCCAGAGAGCAATCACCAGCATAGTCTCAAGGCAGCAAGGCAGCCACACTACTGGACTCCTGCTTTAGCAAGCTATGGAGGCCAGAAGTTTTGCTGAGCATTTTGCTTCTTGATGACTCAATAAAACTGCCTCCAGACTACACACAGTTTAAAGGGATATCACATGTTTTCGACAAATACCAATTATGGAGAGACACATTTACTGCATTGACCACTATATTTACATCATCTGCTTATACTCTTTGAAGACCATTGGATGGTAGGACGATGATGTGATTGTGACTGACTCTTTTTAGGCATTTGGCAAAATACACTTGTGTGTAACAGCTGCTTTTTTAATTTTAAAAATGTTTACATATGTACAATTGTCCTTGAATGCTTATATAAATATGAAAAGTAAAAAACAAAAAATAAAAATACATGTTTAAAGTTAGCATATGGGATATTGGCCTCTCAAAGCTGTAAAGTCCTGCAGAAAAATCCTATATGCCGTAGCCCTGCATGCTAGTTTCTATTATGGGATGTTGTTTCCTTAAATATGGAAAACAATAAACAGAAGCTTCATGCATATAGCATTACTGTATACAATGAGGATGTGCTTCAGAATGTGAAGTTCTGAAACCACTATTGTCCCTTAGGAAACTTGCTACATTTGGGGTCATGTGAGTTAATTTTATTGATATTTCTACATATATCTGTCATGCGGATTATCCATTAACATACCAGTACCCTTATTGTTCCGTGTTATAATGTGACATGTCAGTAGTTCTTTTCATGGTTCAGTTAAATCCTAAGCCAATGACAAAAAGAAAATGGTATCCAGATGTGAAACAGCTTCCTCTCCTCTGTGGCATCTCAGAGGGTTTTGGTGTCCTCTGAAGAGCAGATAGATTTGCAGTGATTCCGTGAGGCTGGGCTTCTATAAAAGTTGAAGTAAACAGTTTTGATGTGTCACATGTAAACAGTTGATCTCAAATGGATGTTTCCCATAGCTGCACAACAGAGAAAAGCAAAGTTGTACGTTGTAAATTAGGCAGGAGAAGCAGACATATTCTGAGTTAAGAAAATGAATAAGTTGGTGATTCCATCCATAGTTACATGACTGTGAAAACACACTCTTACAATGTCTAGTGCACAGATAAAATAAACACTTCAGCTTTTAGCTCTTTCCCCTAAGCCTGTGTCTCAACCTTTTTAATGACTATCACTTTTCAATTAAAAAAAAAACTTTACATCTTCATTTAATTTTACTCAAATTTTTGAATAAATATTTTGTCTCAAATGAAACAAAAGACTGTAAAGATATTATTTTTAAGCTACACATGCTCAGGATTCTCATCCAGCCACCTAGAGCAGTGTTCTCACTCACAGCCATATTTTACATTGATCTAGGAAATATTTAAAACTTCCACTGCCCAGGCAGCACACCAGATCACTGAATTATAACCTCTCTGGGTAGGACTTAGGCTAAGAATATTTTCAAAGCTCTTCAGATGATTCCAATGTGCAGTCAATGCTAAGAACTGCTGACCTCTGGGAAGTGTGATTCCCTCAAACACCACCACCACCCACTTAGGAATCACTGTCCTGGGCCACAGCCACAGGACCAGACCACATACTCTGCAATTTCGTCACTGTCCTCTCAGGAGCTGACCCTTCAGTGAAGAAGGATGAGTGCAAGGCAGGAAGTCCCTTCCTTCATTCCCTCACCTTTTCCCTTTCTGTGCTTCTGTCACCAGCTCTATACACTGAGCCTGATCAGATCTCATTTCTACTATCTTCAGCAGTTGCCTTAATGGACCACAAACAACTTTAGCACTGTCAGATGTGAATGTAAATCAATTCACCAGAGAAGGAAGGTCAATGTAAAAAAAAAAAAAATCTAGCTGATGAAACATATTTTCAGGCAATATGATGTTTAAAACTTACTATAAACATGAACAAAGAAAGCCTATTAGGAGAGTGACTTAAATGACACCCATTTCCATCCAAATTCCATTTTTACTGGATACATGGGGCATATTATGGTATACACAATAGGTTTCTGGGAAAGAAATGGAAAGGAAGCAACTATGAAGATGTTTCTATAGGTTACCTTAGGATGTTCTTTCAAATCTTCATGGAAATCTTGTTCTGAACACTCATGTTGGCTTACACCTCAAGACTGTGATAAAGCCTTCTGTGCTATCTACCTCAGGTTGGCTTTGTATGCCCTTATCATTAAAAAGACACCCATCCTCTTGTTCTTGGAAACCAAAAGGATTTCTCTCAATTATGAGTATCTTCGGGAGTAGATGACATCTAATGGTGGAGAGTTTAATGGGGCTGGCAGGGGTGTCTGAGGCAAAGAGTATCTGGTCAATACCCTGATAATGGTCTGTAGTTGTAAAGAGACAACACTTTGGATTCAGAGAGCTGAAGTATCTTTGCATATGGTTATGAATATTACATAAGAAAGGAGAGGAACAAATGAATGACACTGAGACAACCTAAAAGTCATGATTATCCCTGTGAGGAAAAAAGGAGAAAAGACTGGCCAAGACATCATTTTTATAATAGGCACAACTTTGCCCAGACCTGTGTGGCTGTGCCAGAGGGGCTGCTGATAGGAAGGTCTGCTTATCTGAGTCTCCACAGCCCACAAAGACAGCCCAGCAACAGGGGCCGCTTATTCTGCAGGACTCGTAAAGGTGTGGTTAATCCATAGTGAGAAGAAGAAATCAGATCTTTCAAGCAACTCTCCCAGCAGCTAGTCTTTTTTTTTTTTTTTTTTGGTAGTTATAGATGGATATCATGCCTTTATTTACTTTTTTATGTGGTGCCAAGGATGGAATCCAGTGCCTCACACACGCTAGGCGAGCGCTTTGCCACTGAGCTACAGCCCCAATCCCCCAGCAGCTAGTCTTTACAGTCACCCTGCTCAGCCCAGGGAAGGGGCATGGGCCAGCCATTTTTTCAGAGGAACTGTCATCTCTAGTAACCCACACTCCAGCATAACAACAGCTGAACAATGTCCCCAAGTTGATGCAGTAAAACAGAGAAGTAGATGATTTAATAGGAAAAAAAATGGGATGCTGTACTTAGACAATTCTCCTAGGACGGGAGAATGACAGCAGCCTTAGATTTCAATATCATGTATCAGAAATGACTGTCTATCAACAAGTCTTTTTTAAGGCTAGAAAGCCAAGTGCTGGCAATCTGAGTTGTTTTGCTTACCACTTTCCATATTAACATAGAGAGGTATTTTTTTTTATGATTAACACGACAGTTGTTTTCAAAGATTTTTTATTATTATAAAATATAATGCATATAATGATTTGTGTTTTCTTATTGGATGTGGATTGACTGAGTTCAAATTTGATCCATAATTATCTTGAACCCCATAATTTAGGTTGAAGAGCAAAGAGTCTCTTAAATATCTTTGAAGACCCAAAAAAATCTAGCAACCTAGTATTCACTAGCAGATACATCTGCGAAGGCTTTTAAAGCTTCGTTTCTTTTTTTTTTTCCTAATGTTATCTCTGAGAAAGTCAACTTTATAGTATTAACTAACCACAACAGGGCTGGGGATGTGGCTCAAGCAGTAGCGCGCTCGCCTGGCATGCGTGCGGCCCGGGTTCGATCCTCAGCACCACATACCAACAAAGATGTTGTGTCCGCCGAGAACTAAGAAATAAATATTAAAAAATTCTCTCTCTCTCTCTCCTCTCTCACTCTCTCTCTAAAAAAAATAAAAATAAAAAAAATTCTCTCTCTCCTCTCTCACTCTCTCTTTAAAAAAAAAAACACCACAACAGAGTCTGAAAATCTATAAAGATAATTATTCTTTGGTAGTATCTTTTATTTAAACCTCTAAAGGTTGGTTTGCCTCTCTAAACTGTACTATATTTCAAATTTCACATAATGAGTAAGGTTCCAGGAATATCATAAGAGAGTGGTATATGATTAAAATGCAAAAAGAGATTTGATAGCTAAATAAAACTTCTTGTGAATCATTGTGAACAGGATAAATATTTTCATATTTTTTAAAAAATTTTTGATCTCTGGGGGGCTGGGAGCAAGCTAAGTCATATACTTGCCAAACATGAATAAGTCCCTGGGTTTGATCCCCAGTACCTAAATAAACAAACAAATAAATAAATTTGGCCATACACTGCTGTATTCTTTCAATAGTACCGATTTTTCTGAACTTTTCTTTCTTGTTTGCTTTATTTTTGGTACTAGGGATTGAACCCAGGGATATTGTTTCCACTGAGCCATATCCCCAGTCCTTTTTATTTTGTATTTTGAGACAGGATGTAACTAAATTGCTGAGGTTCTCACCAAGTTGCTGAGGCTGATCTCAAATTTTCAATCATCCTGCCTCAGCCTCCCTAGTCACTGGAATTACAGGCATGTGCTACCGAGTCTGGCTAATACTATAGATTTTCAAATCCCCTTTCCCAGTATCCAAATTCCACTCCCATCCCTAAGACAATAATCTGAATTTCTGTCATAAGTTCCTGTTTCTAACAATCTACTGAGGAGTTAGCCAGTGAAAGGGCTGAGCAAGCAAATTTGCATAGAAAAGTGGCTAATTTATTTGGTCTCTGGCATTTCCAGGAATATTAAAAAACTGATACAGCAAAATATATCCTTTGGTTTTATCTATTCCAGGTTTTACTATATTAATTACAATGAATAATAAACAATTTAAGTATATATTAATGACTAATACGCACCAAATATCTCCAGCAGATATATACCAATGCAGATTAAATTTATTTGCAAATACAAATCTGAACCCCAAAGCCCCAAGAATCTTCTAATTTTCATATTTAACTTTCTCATGAAGAAGGAAAATATACCTTTTACACTGTGAATTCACAGAGAAGTGCTAAGGACTGATTAGGTAAGGTTATGGAGAAACATTGCCACATACCCTGGCACTTTGTCGATTCACTTTCTTCTCCTCATCCGGAAGTGGAGGCATTGGATAAGGGTACTTTCTGCTGGATGCAATGGACCCAGTTGATGAAGAAGGAGACTTGGCAGGAGATAAAGTCCTGAGACGTTGAGAACATATGAAATAAATAGCAGGCGATTGCTTAATATCATTTTCAAATGTTTGAAAAGTGAGTTCAAAACAAACCCTCTGACTTCTACTTCCATAAGCTCTTACTCCAAAGTTTAACTACTGGGAAGATGACACTGGGAAGATGTCATCCCCAAAACTGGAATGCTGGAATTTTAGCTTTCTAATTCCATGATTGCAATGAACCACTTAAAAGTTAGTACATAGAATCATACTTTGCAACTAGAAAGCCAACAATGAAGTTTCCTATAGAATAATTAAAAAGATAATATGGAGAAGGGATAAAATTATTCTAAGAGCTCATAATGGTAAATGAAGTATACAACATATTCATATTCTGCCTTATTTTTGCCACTTAATGTAAAATTGCTTCTAAGTATAATAATTCCAGTTAAGATCTTACAATACATTACCAATGATATATTAGTTGCTAAGTCACATACTCATTTACACAAAACTCATGCATTCAGAGGCCAGTGTGTTAGTTGTGAAGGAACAAAGGCAAATACAGGGATTTTAATAATAAATTAGTAAACATGCAAGCAGTAAGGAGTGCAGAGTTCCAGCCAAACAAAGTCTGATGAGAACATACAAAAATGGTCTGATTCATCCCTACAATCAGCATTGCTGGGGAAGAGTGGTGTGTTATGCTGAACTTGTTTGATTTGTGTATGTGCAGTGGTAATATTTGTGACTCTGGTGGCACACTAGATGAGCCCATACCTGCTGCTAGCTTATCTTTAAGAGTGGGGTGGAAGCGAGTAAAAGACTTTCCCATTAGAATATCGTAATGAACAACAGATGTGATAACTGCAATAGACACCCCCTTTGCAAATGTTACCACTACACATTCATGATTCCTTAATTCCCGGGTGCAAGGTGGTAATGACACATATCACTGAACTGGTTACACTGCCACATTATAACACAAGTACATATTTCAGTAGGATGCATCACATCTGCTGAGACTGACTCAGACCAGGCGTTTGTATCCTGGGATATCACTGGGTGGGGCAAGGTCTACTGCCTACACTGCATTTAGTTCCCATGCATATAAAGTCCCTGGCTCTGATTCTGCCATAGTTTTCAAACTTATTTCTATTTTATAAATGTTAAATTCAAGCTAAAGTTTGAAAATAATTTTCCTTACTAACTTTGAGATTCAAGTGAACATCCTTAATTGATTTTAAGAATCGATCAAGAGTGGTTCCATTTACTTTTAATCCATAACTACTAACACTTCTTCCGTTTTTGAAAAATGGCCAGGTCCACTCCTTAGCACTAATTGTTAGGACAAAGCAACTGTTAGATTTCTCTTATGTTAATGCTCTCCATCCTGAGTGGATAGGTGTGACTAAGAATATTAGTATTTCAAATCCTCTAAAGTTCTATTAATGCAACACAAGACTATGTGTTTTTCTAATTTCGAAATTAATTTTTTTTAAATAATTTAAGTAAAACGTTTTAAATAGGACCATGACCTCTAGGAAACAAATTCAGTATGTGCAAAATGAAGACAAACTTTTGCATTTAGACATTTATTAAATGCATCTTTCTAAAATGAAGGCTATCAACCTGGGTTCATCTTTTTAAACAATCATTACCTATAATAAGCCCAAGTTCAGGAAAGCTAGTGAGGTATAAAAGCAAATAACCAAATCTTTCTTTAAGGGATCATGCAAAGTAAGTCCTCTTTTTAATTTGCTGCCTTGTGTGTGTGCCTAGCATGAGCTGTTAGCTTCACAGCCATATCAGGCTTGACTTGGCCAGGGGTCCAAATGACAAGCCTTTTCATTTACAAGAGGCGCTAAAGCCCAGTTCTCCTCTCAAATATCTTTCTGTGGGCAAAGTCAATAAAGAGTAAAAATAAGACCAGGAGATATTCTCTAGAACCCCAAGAAAATTGCACTAAACTACTTCTCACATTAACAGTCTAGCTAATTGACATTTTCCTGAACCCTGAGAGGAAAATAAGAAATACCAACCAGGACAGTTTTAGTGGGGGAGGGAGGAAACAGGTCCTGGAGGGGTGTTGGAGAAGACCAGGGTAGGAGTCAAAATAGGAGTAGAGAACAGGGGAGAGTAAATGTTTAGGGAAAATGAACATGATTTCTCACAAAGGTCTAAGGAAGACATTCAGTTCCAGTCTGGCTATCACTTATAACCAGTACCAAACCAGCTCATTCACTTACAAAGCATAGTCAATATCTGGAATAAATGTTAGCCATTATCATCACTACACTTTAAAAACCCTCGTAACTACACTGAGCACACATTGGAATTGCAAAATAAAGGTTGTGCTTATGTGCCAATGGAGTGTTGTCATCTGGAGCCACATCAGACTTTCTGGGGTTGTTTTTTATAGATAGGCCTATAAGGCAATCTCAGTTCAGTTCTACCCCTCAGGATGACCAAAACCAGGCCAGTCACATGGCAGGGACATAAGCCCACTAATACGCTGTGATAATATGCAAATTTTGTAATAGCCAGATCAGAAGGATTTAATTGTCCTTGGATAGGATCTAAGCAGTCAGTATCCACCTTTTAAGTAAATGCAAAAGAATAAAGAGGGAGTAGATTTTGGAATTGGATAGAGCCAGTCTCAAAGTCTGGTTCTGACCCTTATCAGTTGATAGGCTACCTTTAGTAACTCTTGTGTCTTGATTTCTATCCATAAAAAGGGAATAAGAATACACCTTATAAGATGAGAAATAAAGATATAGAGTAGGCACTTGATACGTGATAGTTACTGTGGTTCATTTATTTCCAGAAACACTACATTTCTCATAAGATTATGGAAATGGATTCAAAACCCACTGATGAAGTAAGCAATCAGCTGGTATCCCCAGATGCCTTCTAAGAGCTTGTAAAGCACCAGCACCAGCAGAACTGCTGCCAGCATCTGGGTTGGTGAGATAATACTTTTGCCCTGTTTTCCCTTGCTTCTTTTGATGCCCTGAATACACGGTGAGGACAATTTGACCAACTACTATCATCTGAGAACTGGGTAAGGAGCACAATGGAGGTACTCTGATCCCTCCAAATCTGTAGGCATTCATTTGCTTTACTCTTCATAGTGAGCGAATGCTATGTTTCAAATGCTAGGCTACAGTTGGGACCAGTTTGATGCAGTCACCAAGTCCTCACTGCCTATTGATAAGAATGCCACAAACCCAACACCTCTGGCTGATTAAGAAAGTGAACTTTGCCCTAGTTGCTGGTTTTGGTAGGAGAGATAATCCTGAATGACCTGGGGGCAGATGAAGCAGATCTGAGCTGAAGCATAGGGTTGGCAAAGCATAAGCCAAGATGTGGATGCACTTTAGGCCTCCTATGCAAGGCTTGTCCTGTTATGTTAGAATTGTGGTATTAAAGCTTTAGGTCATCTCAATTATTCACCACTTTCACAGAAATTCTGTGTTGATTTTCAAGTCTTAACAGTATAACCTTTATCCAAACATGAAAACTAAGTCATAGCCATCCACTGAACTTTAAACAAAAATACAGATTTTTAATAACAAATTTTTAATGGGACGATCTATTGTAGGAACCAACATCTCATATTAAAGAGGAGATAAAGGAACCCTCTAAACTTGCCCTTGCGGCTTTGCACGTGCAACCGGGGGTGCAAAAGCATTTCCCCATCCAAATTGCGTTTAATCATGCAGCTTCTGGGCAGACCTGGGTGCTGATTTTAAGAAATGTGAACTCTTCTCTTAAAGTCACAAAAAAACTACTCAGCTCACCCAGGGGAGGTGAATCAACTCTTCCGGGGTACCATTTCACAGATTATTGCTGCCAAAATGCTAAGGCCATTTGGTAATAAAAGCCCTAACCCACATAGGACCAAAGTTGTTACGTTTTGGTTCCATGGTTGGTACAAATTACAATCTGCCCACAAGCCTGAGTAACATAGGAAGAAGTAATAGGACTGCAGGTGAGCCAAGATTCCCAAGAACATTCAAAATTATCTTACCTGTCTTCCTGACGTTGGCCATCTTGGGAGCTACAGGTGAGGGCGGGATGTTTGAATGTGAGTGTATGTGTATGAGGTTCAGTGTGGCAAAGTGTGGGACAAGCAGAGGACGGGGCAGGAGGGCAGGATGGGGTATAAAAGCAGGACGTAGTTTTGTGAGCAGGCAGGAGTTATGCTTTCCTTGGAGTATATGCAAATGTTATGGATCAAATTAGAATGCAGATAGGTCTAATCATTTTCTCAAACTATACATGTCTAAACTAAATGGTACACTGGAAGAGAAAGTCCACCTTACATGGGTGCTGAGAGTTAAATATACAGACATATTTTGGTATCTGTTCAGTGCTGACCCAAGTCATGGTCAAAAGTACTATGAAAGCTCATTGTTAACTTGTCCTCAAACGAGAGGGTAATTGAGCCTATTTCTGCTTCACATAATTGTCCATGAATCTGTCAGATACAGAGTGGACATTTACCTTTAGGAAACCATTTTGATATTCTAAAGAGCAAAAAAGAAAAAATCCATTAAGAGCTCTTGGAAATTTTCTCTGATCTCTAATGTTACACAGAGCTGTAACAAGTTGAATAAATTCAACAGTTTCTAAAATGGAGGAATGTTCTTCTCTTTTGTGAGTCAAGAACATGTTTCCTCTCTGCTTTCTGTTCTATCTGATGTGTCAGACAACATTTTGATTTACATAAAAAATTTCTTAGGTGCTTTCTTGAGAATCCATAAAACACTCTTCTCAGCACATGCCTTCTCTGGTAGCAAATGGTTGAAATGAACAAAGAAAACCTAAACTCATTCCACGTGCTCTCATGTGGTCCATATTATCTCAATGATTTTTCAAGGTAGATCAAATCATTGTTTCTTCTTCAAGTGAAATCCACTACATTTTGTTTAGCGTCTTTGTGTGTTTTTTCCTTGAGTTTTTGTATGTACTGTGCCCTCTTAGGCAGTAAGTAGAAAAAAAAATGCATTAAGAAACTGCTAGGTTCTGGAAATTAAATTGTTGAGGTTAATAGTGCTTCTTTATTAGTGGAAAGTATGTTTCATGCCCATAGAACACTACACAGCGTAAAATGAAGAGAAAGCTACTAAAAGCTCAAGATGGTGATAGGGACATGCACTAAATGGCAACCCTTCCAAACGGCAGCAAATAAACAAGGACCCTTTTCCATCTCTAGGAACTTGTATTAGGAGATACAAGATAGAGAACCAGTCACACTACAGTATTTGTATGTGCTGGGAGAGTTTGAAAAGGATATAAAATTAATTTATAAAATACCTAAAGTACGGTCCTTCAGTGTTTTTATTCACATCTTCTACCCACTTAGCTACATTATAGTCTCTTTTGAACCATGGATTTAAATACCTGCAGAAAGCAATGGAAGGAACAAAGAAAGCAGAACAAGATAGAAAATCTGAAAATACACAGCACAAGCTTAGCAAGTGGTCTTCACCCTCCATATGCAAGTGACTATGGCAAATAAACCAGGACAGATGCTGGGTGGTTATGAGGCAGTTTATACAATGGCATGAGAATAATCTCAGCTACAACAGGCTCAGGGCATTCGAGAACGTACTTGACAATTCTGGGAAAGCTTTTTCCAGTGGCTTCCCAAAGTAAATCAGAAACTCACTTTCAATCACGGCACTGTCAGCAGCCCCATTCACCCACCTCCAAAGTGGCTTTGCCCAGGCCACCTCTCATGCAGCAGCTTGGTTTTCAAATAATAAAGGTGCTTTTTGAAAATATTCAGGCAGCTGCAATTTTAACCTGGCATTTGAGCATATAAAACCCCCAAAACAATTTAAAAGAGCAAAGTTCTCATTACAACATGAGAAGAAGGCTTTTATATGGCCATTGTCTTAGTCCCTGAAGTATATCCCAAGCTGGAATCAACAGATAGGACCCCCCCAGTCAGCACTGTAAAGAGCCAAAAAGGTCCCATCCTCTTCTGCTCCCGGAGCCCCACAAAGTGGGTCCAAACAGGCCTCCATGATATTGAAGCTGGGTTTAGTAATTTAATTGTGGCCACATGTTCCTTTCTCCTCAGTGCATTCCAGATTGAAGTGTTCATGGTGCCATGAAGGAAATGTCCCTCAGAGCTGCCTTCTGAATGTCTGATGGTACACTGTGTGAATGACTGTCAGAGAATAATGATGACCTTAGTGAGAATTTCCCTGATGGATATGGCAATTACTGTATCAGAATGATTATGCAAACAATAAGGGCAGCAATGTCAGAGCTGTAGTTGTATTTTGGCCTAGAGTTTCCTTTTATTTTTACCCTGGGGGCCAAGCAAAAGCACATCCCCTTAGAATTTGCCCTCGTAAAATAATATAAATTTAATAAATTCAGTATTGATAGAATTTGAGGGTTTGACTGGGTTTTCACTTTTAAAAAATGACTTTTAGAGATATGATAGGCAATGAAGATCCAAGCTTTGTAAAATTTAAATTACGTGGAAACGAAAAAGAAGAAATTAAAAAACACATTGTTTGTATTTAACATTTGCTTCTTTCCTCCACATTTAGTTCTTGAGCTGTTTGTAAATATATTTAGATCCAAATCACATTTCCACAGTTACATTAAAAAATTAGATTATTTTTCCATAGCCCTTTCTTTCATTTTTAGCCATAACCAAGGTACTCTACAAAAGAGCATCGTGATGCCCTCCTGAAAGAAGGGCTTTGCAGCTTTTTTAGATTCATAAGACCATTTTTGCTAAGATAAGGTCTCTGGACTCAGGAGCAACTCACACTAATTTTTCCTTTAGCCACAACCATTGCCAACTTGCACTTTTCGCAGAGATAGCCAATGAAAACTTGCATAAAGATTAACACTGAGACTCTGAACCAAAAGAAAAAGTCAAAAAGCAAGTGCAGCCACTGATGAAGGCTTGTGAATGCTCTGGCCTGGGGAAAACTGTAGAAAAAGCCCATGCAGCTGTCATCAGGTGAAACATAGCCCCACAGCAAACTGAGTCTCCCACAGGCAGACGGCCACTTCTGGAGGAGACATTTGTTCCTTTCACTGACAACCTTAGAAACTCAAAGGGCTGGTACCATGATGGTTCCATGAAAGCTACAATCACATGGCTGGTCTTGCAGTTGATGGACACTGTCCTCTGTTTCAGGGAGCATTTCAGAAGGCTGTGATCACGTCACCAGAGCCACTGAAGAGAACTCCAAATTGTTTGGTCCTTCTGGGGACCTGCCCATTAAAGTGCCTTCATAGTGGGCTTCCTAACATCTCTAGGTCATGGTGGCTGCAGTGATGGGATTTTATCAAACTGCAATAAACCTGCCTACGTGCTTTGACTTGGCTTGTAGCGCAACATGCAAAAAAAAAAAAAAAAAAAATGCATCAGACGGGATAGGAGAGCTCAGTACATTCTCCAGGATGAAAGGGCAGAGGAAATTTAGCTGCTGCTGGCTGGACCAGGAGCACCTCTGAGCAGACATGGGGGCTCGGCCAAAGATCAAATGACCCTGTTCTCAGCCAAGGAAGGGGCTTGGAGGGAGACTAAGTGGCAGCCCAGAGTAAAGGGGCAGGTGAGACTGACCTGTGATCCAGACTCCCTGTCTGGGGGCTGTCAGAGCCCCCTGGGCTTATGCCTTGGGATGGGACTGTCTGGGCGAGGGAGTGCCCAGGCTCAGGTGCTTGGGGCTCCCTCCTGTAAAAACACAATATATAATACAAAGTCTAAGCCAAAAAAAAATGTCACATCATGTACAACAGTGAGGAAGATGCAAGAGGTTTGAGTGGGAAAATAAAATAACAAATGAGGATATTTTATTTTGTTAATGAGCACAGCATGTATTTGTGATGCATGTTCTAATTTCTGTCCCAATTTTTCATCATCTTTTGGGATGATAAGGTACTTAAGGGAATGTTGAAATAATGGACCTAAAATACCGCTGATATAAAAAAATAAAACAAAAGATGTTTTCCTGTGGTCATTCTCCTGCACTTATGGTCACACATATGGCATTACTATATCTGAAGCAAATGGGATTAGTTGTATATGGAACACATAAAAAATTTGCCAGGTTTATTCTTGAGAGGCTATGTATCAAGATTCCTTTTTATCTTTTTATGATGTTAGGGATCAAACCCAGGTCCTTATACATGCTAAATAAGCACTCTACCACTGAGCTATATCCCCAGCCCAGGAACCCTAATTTCTAAAGAAGTATATAAATGTGTGTGTGTATATATATAGAGAGAATTCCCATACAAGAAGATATATGAGAATTGTGATCAGCATTACAAACTTGGCTCCATTTAACTAGCATCAGTCATGAAACCACAGCAGAAAATGCTGAAAAATCTGAAGGAATACTTAATATTTCTCCCTAACTATGGTTCTATTATGACATTTTATTCAATATTATAACTGACTTATCTTGTATCAAGATTTCCTGAAAATACTATCAGTAGTATTATAGTTTTTATCTCATGTTGTGGGTGCAAATTTTGCCCAAAATTTTAAAAAATAAATGATTGCTCTAGGAAATACTGTATAAACATTGTTAAACACCAAATGTTCTTTGGGTGCTACACTCATAGCTTTAACATACTATGGAACTTTTTTTTGTCCCCACTAGGGAGTTATTGAAACCTTGTTATAGGAAATATTATTAAACACTAAGTAATATACAGAGGAAGTTCTATAGAACATTTTACAGTTTTATCTGTACTCTTATAAGCAACTGAAAAGCTAAGGAGCTCTTACCAGGTGACCTCATGCAAAACAAATCAAATAACATTCCAAGAAGAGTTTATCCACAATGAGCCCTAAAGCATCCAAGTGCTTTGGGAATGCATAAGATAAACTCTAACAGATTAGTTACTTATGATGGAGTTCTATGATGCCATTCTGGACCATGCAATGGTATCATCTGAAATTGTCTATTGCTTCTAAGGTTAAGGATCCTCCAGTAAACTTGGATAAGTCACTTACAAGACAATATAATTCAGGTAGAAGGTCCAAATTTCAGGGCAATGTTATTATTCCTGGACTGAAAAAGCTAGGGTATACGATGGAAAAAGCTAACATAAGTTTCTGATGAGCAGTTAACAAACACCTGCTATTCAGACTTTTAAAATATTAAGGCATGAAGAAGCAGTAGAGTTCCTGGGGATAATAACTACCACTACAGTGAAAAATTAGTGGAAAAACTTGGGTGGCTTTAAAAAGCACAAGTAATTAAAACCAAGTAGCAAGGTGGGTCCAAAAGGTTACTAAAAGTGCATCTCATTCCATGAAGGGAGATAAAGGTTTAAGGAAGCTTTGTTTTGATTGTAATTTCTTAAGTGGAAAAAAACAAAGAAAAAAAGTGCATGGTGTTTACTTCATTATAACAGATTCAAATAAATATATTTCCAACCCCACCTGCACTAAAAAAAAAAAATTGTGGCTATCATTTAAAATGAATAATGTTGCATTTAGTGACAATGATTCAGTTAAAGTGCAAGTTTAGGTAAATGCCCTTTTAAATGTCCTCAGAAGGAAAATTTAAAAGGGAAACTGATTCCATTAGTCTGAGAGAATGCTTAGATTGCAGCCATGAAGACCTCGGAGCGGTGGTTTCAGACCTGAGCACCATCATGCTCTAGTTTGGTGGGAGTTTTCCCCTGATGCTTCCAGGGCTGTGTGAGTATTGGGGAGAGGAAGGGTGACCCTCTGAAATGGCTGGACCCCAGGTGATGAGAAGAAAGGAATGTTATCAAAATTCCCTTCAAAGGGAACCAAGACACCACATGGCAGGTGACTGGAGGGAAAGGCTCACAGTGAGGGCGAGCCCCCCACTAGCAGTGAATATTGGTATGGGCACAGTTGCGGAGATGCCTATGTAAAAGAGAAAAGCCATGGTTAATTTTTAAAGGGCAAAAAGAATTTAAAGACAAAACCAAGACCAGAAGCATGGTTTACTGTTCTTTGATGATCAGCTTAATTAACATTTGACACTAATTGCCCAGGACCTTGCAGTGCCTTTTTCCATTAGAGGTTCAGACTTACTCAGTTGAATTAGATCGAGGTCTAAATCTTTTGCCTCTGATTTTCTTTCTGTTGTCACCCACATTACCTGAAAAAAAAAAAGGTTTATAGCTAGATTTCCAAATAATAAATGATTGTTCCATCACTCATTATACAGTATTTCAAATGGGTATAATTCAAAATCAGCACCACCCTAGAAGGCAGGGGGCGCTGCACACTCTACAGCCTTCCCAATGTATCCAGTACATTGGTGCTAACAAATCCCGTCATTTCCCATCCATGGAAAACAAAACTAGACTCTCATTCCAAATATGTTTCCTCTCTGTTGGGAGAAGAGCTAAAGAGCTTACAGGAAATAACATATCTTTACATCCAGGGAGCACAGAATACAAAACTTGGGCTGGATCTACAGATGAATTCAGAATGTTACCCTTATACCTTGCCAAGAGTTACTTCGAGGTCGCCCATTTTCACAGATATCTGAAATATGTTTTGTGTCTGGAATCCTTTCACTCCAAGAATGAGAGAGCCCATTTGACCTGAAATTGAAAATATTTACATATTGTTCAAAAATGTAAGCAAATTAACTTTTTTGAAATTAGTAAGCAAAACTTCTTAGCATTACTGTGCATCAAATAAAATAAATCAAGAAAAAAATCTGAAATGAAAGAATGACGAGAACATGAAAGTCTTCATGAAAAAGGCAGAAATACACAACATTCAATTTAAGAAAAGTCAAATACAATGGAACCCCATTACAATAGTCTATACATGAAAAGTATCAGGACATAATACAAGCCAATTTACCTGCCCCAGAACACAGCAACCACAAATGGCAAATTTGCTGTGTATTTCAGTTACATAACCCCAGCAGCAGCATTTATAATGGGGTCCCACCATAGATGTTTCTTAATTGTAAAGCAATGGATTCCATTCCAATATTATGGGAACATGGACTTCCAAGAGATTACATTAAGATTTGCTTAACTGAACCTAGTTAACCTTTATCAAAGTAATATTTAGTTTTCTGGATTTGGCATTTTTCTCCCCAAATATATTCCAAAGATGTGTAGTACATTTCAGTTAGTTGTTTGATAACTGAACTGAAATCAGATGTTTACCATGGAACTCTTTCTCACAAAGCCCATGTACCATTCAGCCCTTCTGCTAATTGTGTCCTACCATCTTTAAATGAATTAGCTACAAGAAGCAAAATTTATACACCTACCTTGTACCACATAACAAAAGAATTTTGACAAATTACATATACTTAAATGCCTAACAGTTGGATGTATTTTTAACTGGTTAAAAATAGTAACCCACTGAAAAATTTCTAACAATTCAAATGAATATTCCAAGCTCTTTTTTAGGTATTTGATAAAATAGTACTATACTTAAAAATATTTTTCATATTTCACTCTGGTTAGTTGCTAATAATATCTACTTTAAAGGGAGTCTTCTGCTGATGAGTGAAAACATGGAACTCAGCACAACTGGTACACATCAATGCTGTAGGCTGGAACTTTTTCAACATGATTTGCTTCTTAGAGAATGACTCATATTTTGTAAGAAAGGACAACAGAAATCCTTCTGGAACCCACTGATTTCTCTATTTTTTTTCTATATTATATAAAGTTTTGCATTTGACCAAGAAAATACTTATATAATGAGAGAATTCAAGTAAATCTTTGTCATCTTCTTTTCTTAGCCATCAATCCCTCAATAAATTAAAACACTAAAAATTTTAAAACACCCTTCTGCGGGTCAAAATGTAGCATTTCATCTTTTGCATTGAATTCTGATATCTAAGTGAAAACTATCCTTCGCATAGAGTTCCTACATAGAATTCACCAATTCCTTCTATTCACCTTTCTGATCAATGTTGATAAAGACTGAGCACTACTGCAGAAGTTTTACAGATTATTCACTCTCCCTAGAATACCAGAAGAGATCAGATTCCTCTCAATAAACTAGATGTTTCACCCTCACACTGCAAAGCAACAAATGTGCCCGAAGTCACGAGTCGGGCTACCAAAACGTTTTTCCTTCCCCCTACTTCCATTTCTTTAGTTAAAGAAATTCTTCTACAAGAATATTTTAGCTTCCTTCAATGTGGTATGTCTCATTACCTACAACATTCCAACTATTTGTTTCTTCTACACATTTATTTTCAAGCAATTTTAAAGCATGCAGAATTTTAAGTGGTGTCATACACCTAAAGATGCTAGAATAAGAATATATCATCAGAGTTCAAGACAGAAATAATAGATAAATCCCACCTCTATTATTATAAAAATCAGGCAATTATTAAGCATACTTAAATTAATTTGTCAACTAAGGTGTAAGTTATAAAAGTCTGCAAATAATCATTCCAAAAAAAGGCAAAATTATAATATTCAATACATGATTCACAAAGAAGCAATCTTTGTTTCACAGCGAGCTTAGCTTTGATATATATAAAATTAAAAAATAGTCAATGCAGCACTTATATTACCAATTTATGTTAACTGCTTTTATTGAAGCATGACAGTAACCTTTTTCTTTGACTACCAAACATGACATAAAGCTCACCATTTAAAATTATTAAGTACTATGCATAGTTTCTTAAGCTATATAAGAGCAAGACTGAAAGACCCTGAGGTTTCCAAACAGATTTAGAATTATTGTTTATTTTATTTTGTTTTTTGTTTCAATTTTGTGGCCTGATTTATAGGACAAGTGGTTTTGAGCATATGGCATTTTGAAGCAGAGTAATCAAAGAACAAAGGATACTAATTTTTAACATTCAAGAAAGAAGGAAGAAGTAATCAAACCTGCTGCAAAATAATGAAATGTTCTGACTAATGGAATAATGTGTGATGGAACAGGTAGAAATCTGAAAATGCGACAGAAAAGCAGACCTCTTCTTAGAACTAGATGCTGAGTTTGTGCTGACTCCAGGAGGAATGTCGCTATAAAAAGAGTCGCCATCTCCAGGCTTTTTTACATAATCTCCCTGGGGTAACTGTCTAAGGCATAATAAACATTTCAGAGTCAGAAAACAAGACACACACATGAACACAGACATATACAAATCTTATTTTAGGAAAAAGAGAGGTAGGGATAATGATCTACATGAATCAAATCTATAACAACACATAAGATTATTAATAAATGTGACAAATTAAAGTCGTTCTAACTGTTGAAGTCAGAAATGCACTCACTGAAGTCTTTATAGGTTGGATGAATAAAGCGTTGCTTTGAGAGGGAAAACATGGGAGGATGAGTTTTGTTGTTTGTTTGTTTTTTTGCTGTAACTTCATTATACTCAGAGATGTTAGCTGAGTATCAATTTTAAAAAATTGATGTTGAAGCACACATAGTAGAACAGTTCTTACCCAGTCAAAGCAATTGGGTTTTGAGGGGTTTTTTTGCACCATGATGAATAAACTATTCATGATTTCTAAACATAACAAAATGAACGTAATCTTAATTTAATTTTAAAAGAACTGATTAATTTCTAAGCTATTTTATAATTGAATCCAGATAAATTCTCATTAGAGTTTAATGTTCCATGTGGAGCTCCATTGTTCATTTAAAATAAAAAAAGGAAAAAAAATTAAAAGAAGATTCAAAGTTGAATCAAAAAGGTAATTTTATAATTGTACACTTGAATATGTGAAGGAAGATCATTTAATAGGAGGAAGAAAGGGTTGAACAGTTAACTGAATTTCTGTGGAGACTATGGAAGGACATCTGTAGGACAGTGGGTGGCAATCCTCCATCTCCACTGTGGTAGGAGAACAAGAACAGCTGTTTAATCTGCACAGGTATTAACCCCATTCATCTCTCTTTGAACAAACTAAAATTGGTACAGATTTTTATTACCTCTTCTAAGTGAACCAGATAGAAACTTTATATAGCCCCACCGCCCCCACAGTCAACTCTCTCACAGTGCCAATCCCATCACCTGCCAGTGTGTGTCGCCCAAATAGACCACTTGCACCCAAACCTGACTCAGTTCATCCAGCGCTATCACTGAAGGTGGCACAAACTAGCACTGGACTAAGAATTTTAAACAGAGCTACACTTAAATAAACAAATCTCCAACAATAGCATAAATTTGCTAATTCCTTTTTCATGTTTGGTTTCTCCTTAGTTACTACGATAAGCTTGGTTACTTACTGATGCTAAATATCAACCCCCAAATGCCACTTTCAGATGTCTGCTTGTCTATATTGATTCCCAAATTGTTGTAAATATACAAAATATTTCACCATTTGTTTTCTGATGACTGTACATCCCATGTCATATTATGTCAATGCTATGTGAACACATCTCTACAAATCTCAAAAAGTTTTCAATGGAAATAAAAAGTATGTACTTTAACTTGTATGGTTTAAGCTACTTCTCTATATTTTAATTTAAAAAAGGAATTCTCAATAACTAGTTTATAATATCGATTCTACCCATAATTTTTTCATACAGTTTCCTCCAAAATATGTTTTTTTAATTCTATAAGTGACTTCAGCTCATGACAGTTACCTTTTCTTTTTCCTGGTTATTATGAAAAAATAATTTTATAGGGAAAATATATAAGCCTTGATACTTACAGTGTTCATAGTAACAACAAACAATATATTTTCCTTTGTAAGAGATCTTTGATCTCTATTCATATTTTCTGTTTTATCCCACATTAGGAACATACTCCTTCAATACTTGAAAAACAAAATGCCCTTAATAAAATCAGAGTTCCATATTTTGTCTCAAGGAAGAAACTTCCCTATTGTATTATATAAGTATGTTAAAAAGATTACTACAGAATGTCAGCATCATATGTCCAATAACAATATTGATGGCCAATATAGTCCTTCTGTCCCTATTACCTTTAATGATGATCCTAGGAAGGCAATGAGATGTGCCTCAACAAATTCAAATTAAACAAAAACAAGCTATTATATAAGAGCTCAGAACCACACCGAACCTTTCTTTTTACTTTCTTTCCCCAAATGACCTTTTCTTCACAGATTTTTGGCTTTCAGGTATTTACCCTGGCATTCTGATACTGCATGTGCAGATGGACTACCTCCCACATTGGAACCTAGTTCTGTTTTGTCTTAGACTGAGAATGTTTTACCACCTCTTCAAGGTAACCTCTCTGTGGTCACGGTCACTTTTTACACAGTGCACAAACATCCTAAATGGTAAACATAAAAGCTATGGGCTTCAGTCAAGGAACTGAAAGGGAGTTTCAATTTAATGTACTTCTGGGGCACCACCTCCTTTAACAATCCAGCAAGATTTGATTCTTATCTATGTTCCCTATAAAGTCTCCAACATACAGAAACTAATTTTCCACATTCTCCTGAAAATTCCACAAGGAATGGATGCAACTTGTTTTCATACTTTTTTCCTGTGGTAGGTTTTGAATTAAAAAAAAAAAAAAACTCTTAAGAATAATATTTAATATTCTTCACTGTCCATAAATTTATCTTTTAAAAATATTCATTATGCATTTTTAAAAAACTATTTCTTCTTGTTTTAGAGGAAGTAGAGAATATTAGGTCCCCAGGGTCAATAAAATAATCTTGCATCACTTGTTATGAAACATCATAAAAAATCAATTAAATAATGCCCTTAAAAATTTTAAACTGAACTTTTCCCCCTAATTCTTTATTAATAATTTTTGCAGATTTCTTCCTACATTTTGAGTGTTTTTCATGTTCCCTCAAATCTGAATTTGAAAGTGATTACCTTGGTCGATGGCCTGGCTAGTGGTTTTATAACAGGAAAAATCACCTCATATTTCTCATATTATATGCAAACATTTTAGACATGTACTTGATTTTTTGGTAAATAATAACCAAAATGAATGCTATGTAATTAAGTTCTTTTTCCTCAAAGGTCATCCCTTCCTACACTAATTACAGATTGTCTTTTTTTCCTCTCTACACATTTTCATACCAATTTGTGCTTTGAATTGATGCATCTCATTCGATAACATTCTTTGAAGGTAATCCTATTCTCTAACACAAGGAACAATCCCTATAACTTAATGACTTTGGAGGAGCTGATTCATACAAACTGTTAATTATTATTTATTTCTAGGACTACAGTATTCATTGTTATTGTTTTCTTGTTCTTATTCTATTTTAGAAGATAACATGTTTATATTCATAAATCATCTAGCTATGTGATCACTATAAATTTAAACATTCAAAGAGACTTCTGGGATCACCCCGAAAGTCTTTAAGCAAATTGTTGATCCTGTTATAAGAGAAGTCTGATCTTTCCTAAAAGCATCCATTGATCTTTAATATTAATTTTGACAATACTTATGCTTACTGAACATGAAAGAAAAAAATTTAAATAAGTCTCAATCTTTCTCTTATTGAAATTGTTAATTTACTATTTTAAGAAGTATTGTTCAAGGTATACCAATATTTTCTAAAATAGTATATTAACAGATGTATAAATATCACTGAAATAATATTAAAAGAAACCAAGAAAGGTTTGGAAAAAAAGATAGGAAGTCCACAAGCAGAAAACAAAGTGCCTAAAACATGAGAGAGAAAAAGAAAAAGAAATAAAAAAAAGAAAGAAATGGGGGTGGAAAAGAGTAGACTGCTTAAGATAAAACCACAGATCAGAAAGATGATTTGTTATATTCTATTTTTCATTAATCATAGTAATGTATGTTAATTTCAGAAAAGAAAAGGATTTCAGCTGAATAGGGATGTTTTATAAATCTAAGTTCGCTTATTATTTCTTACTCTATTTGCAAACAGGCCTGAAAACTAAAACCTACTTATAATTCTTGTCACAACTGCTAAATCCTAAAGCTATTATACTATGATACAAATAATGACATCAAGTGAAAAGTGTAGAGTGTTTTTTTTTCCCCCTGGAAATTTAAAGAAAAAGGATAAAGGAGCTTCTGCATGGCTCCTTGGTTCCATGGATATATGCTTCATAAGGTGACACTGACAGGTTTCAACTGATTGTACATGTGTGGGGTTCTGCCTCCACTGGTCCCAGAACAGGGCTTCTATTTTTTTAAGTAAGCAATTTGTGAACAAAAAGAAAGAAAATAGGCTTGCTTCTCATCTTTTTTGTCAACTTGCAAGTAAACAGATAACACAATCCTTAATATACTTAAAACCTTGAGGACACATTCTCAGGAGGGAAAATTATCAGGTTGTCACATTCAATTACAGAATTACTTGCCTGTCTCCTCAAATGAATTGAAAGTTATGTATCATTTGACTTTTTTAAATAAGAAAATGTTGAGACACTCCATACTTATTAGATCTTGATTTTGGTGTCAAAGCAAACCTTCATGTTCACCAACTCCTTTACCAGCTCAGCTGGTAGGGGTGGGCCTCATTCAGATTGAGGACAGCTACATTCCTCTTTGAGAACAACATCCACCTCTTTTATTTGAAGATCAGAGAAACACAAAGTCTTTAGAAACCACATACAAATAACTTCTCTTTACCATAATGCTTTAAAGATTACAAAGAACTCTTTTTGAGTATAGAGTTGTGGAAACTTGTGATTTCTCAATATCTCATACTAGATTCCTAATTCCTTGTCAACTGCTCCTCCCATCACAGGAAAAACTTAATTTACGACAATGACAACCCAAAATTCTTAATTCTACTTCTTGTCATCCTTTGGAACTCACAGATATTTATTTGAATGACTACAAATAATTGTACAAGACTAAAAATTTCCTAATGCATGCTTTGTTCTGTTGGCCTGACCCCTTCTCCATTATTACATGTATTGTCAGGGATAGAAGTGTAGCACCATAGTTCAGCACTTGCCCAGCATGTATGAGGCCCTGAGTTCAATTCCTGGCACTTGAAAAACAAACAAATGAAACAAAACAAAACAAAAACAACCTAACATATCTTCAGAAAGAAAAATCCTTCAAAAGATACCTATATATTCACAACTTCCTGATTTAAGTCCATTCACTGTTAATCTCCATTTTGAGAATTATTGTACAAGTCTAACATTCATTAGCTATGGACAAGGATGAAAAAAAAAAAGCTTTAGGTGAAATATATCAAATATATAAAACAAATACCCACTGTAGTTGTGACAACTCTCAAAACGTACTAGATTCCAAAGGAGTAGTCATTTGAAAATATTCCAAAAGAATAGTCATCAATGAAATGACGACGTAGTAACACTAGAAGATGTGAAAACTTATTAGTCAAATACAGGAGATTCATAGTGTGAAAATGCTTTAAACTGTATCCACGCATATGTTGAGTTAGAATTAAAAAATTGGTGCATAGTTTTAAACAAAGCATTTTTGTAAAGTGTGGGCAATTTCCTTATTCTGGATAGCATTCTTAGGGACAACAAAACTTAAGGGTACTCTTTTGGCTTTGCTTATGTTATATAATTGAGTCATTTTGCTTTCTTTTTTATATATCCAGCAGTATTAAATTACATTATTGCTTTAGTTCCTCTGGAAATGGAGCTCAAACATAAATTCTCTGTCATATCAACCAAAGTCTGTCTTCCACAGAAGAAAGCTACCAACCTTAGATTTCTGATATGACTAAATCAATTTCAACCCAATTAAAAACCTAAATGGCTCTTTCTCAAGTGCGTATGGACACGAGAGTTCAAAATAGGGGACTAGGGCTGAAGCTCAGTGTCAGAGCATTTGCCTAGCACATGTGAGGCATTGGGTTTGATCCTTAGCACCACATAAAAATAAATAAATAAATAAATGGTATTGTGTCCATCTACAACTAAAAATATTTTTTAAAGAGTTTAAAACAAGTCACAAAGAAATCTACTTGTTTCCAAAATTTAGTCAATTTTGTCTCAGTTTCACATTTTTTATTAATGATGTGTTAGTTACTCCAGGGCAAGGTCAATATTTCCTAAACCTATGCTAACTGGTACCTTGTGGATATCTTAGAATTACAGATAGTCTACAGATATTTATGGCTAAAGTCTTCAGCGGTTTTAGATTTAAACAGAAACATACAGAAAAATAAAGTTTAATTTTTCAATTTGTGAAAAAAAATGAAAGTTGTGGTTAGAGCCTGGAAAAGTATCACCGCATTTATTACATCTTATTCTTAACCTGCCTCAGGCAAGTAATAGAACTATGGAAAAAGATAAGTAGGTAGCAATTTGCACAAATACCCTGAATGCAGAACTAAATACTGTATGATACACAAGACCTGGTCTGAGTTATTAATTTCCAGGACATTTTAATTTTTCTATCCATAGTTAATAGTATTAGTAACTTTTTAAATGTGAAAAGTGAATGGTATGCCCCAGCACTATGTGGCAATTTATATAAAATTAACAATTCTTACAGAACAACAAAATTTCCTTGTATGTCTTTTTATATGGTTGCCAAAGATGGATTATAAAGTTATGTTGAATAATTTTCTCTGTGGGAATTTTTATTTAATAAAAAAAGTATAGGAGACAATCAGAGATTCCAACTATGCAAATTCCTTCTTTAACTACCTATGTGATCACCTAATCAGAGTAAATTGTTTTTTTCTCATGCACAAATAACATTTTCACCAAGTGCCAGAACATTCCCCTGGTAGCTACAGTGTAGCCAAATAAATGATCACTTATGAATGAAAGTTATTAATATAACAACAGTAACAAAGAAAAATAAATTTCCTCAGATAGTATTAGGCAATAAGAGTGTCATAAACATAAAGAAAAGCCAATAAACTAATGTAAACAAACATGACAACTTAACATGAAGGAAGTTTGTTTTTGATGGAAAAATTCAATTTCTGTACATATATAATAATAAAAATAACACAATTAAAACTATTTCAATATCATGAAAAATCAAGATCAATGTAGAATAAAAATAAAGTGAATTTGATTTATAATTGCATGTATGAATTCCAGTGATATGAATCAGGGGTTAAACCTTTCAGTTACATGTTCAGATTAATCTAATCACATACCTCTGTTCTCGATAGTTTCTTTTCATGAACAAGAAGAGAAAGGGGAAAAACACAAGAATTAGTTACCTATGGAAGCACATTAACAGAGCACTCATCATAAAAGCTCTGGCATTAATTGAAAGGACTTTGCTAGAAGATTCTAAATTGCAGAGTTAAAACGGGGAATACACAAAAAAATTCCACTTTATCATTAGGAAAGGTCACACCAAAAGACTGGTGACATTTTTGTCAGATAATTTGTCATTTTTAAACAAATAAATGATCTTTAAAGAGTAACTTTCTACAACATCAATTGTACTACACTGAGCATTAGTAATATTCCAATGATTAGTAAAATTCTAATCTTATTTTAAATACAGGTTTTCAGACACATGTGTTGATTTAAATAATAAAGTTGATGAATCCAGTTACTTGCAAAAATTAATTATATTTTCATAGAAATAATAATCATAATGTATTTCTGTTAGAATACAAACCCCCAACTATAGCTGTTACTAAGAATTTCAAATCAGAAAACATAAATACACACCAGAACATTTGATTTCATCATGTGTGACAAATGAGTGAGTTAATTCACAGCTGTTATGGATGACCTTTGTAGTTATTACTACTTATTCACTCAAGTATCACATTGGAAATACCTGCTCCATGTTTAGTCTCTTTTTTATTTGACCAAATACTAAAATAAACTTATGTTTATTTGCCATATGATAAAATAAACTGATCTTAAAAAATTGTTCTGAAGGGTGTAACAGGGCAATACCAGTGAGTTTCAAGAGCTGTTGACTTTCTCTCTTGACATAATTAGAATATATGGAAGACTGAGTTATTTGGGACTCCTTCCTCTAAGATCAAGGACAATGTCTAAACGTGAATATCCTTCCTGGCACCTCCACCTGTGGATCCATTCCACCCACATTATCAGGATCATAACAGGCACAAGAGGGTAAAAGTGCCCATTTGTTATTAGTTTCAATTTTGAAGACTTTTGGATGGGGGGAATATAAGCCTGGTATCTTTCCATTCAGCATGTTTTGCTTTTTATTCCCTCAAGCTGATTACTTGAGCCATACAGTTCTAGATGAGGATTTCTCATTTCCTATTCCTGCTATTCCCCACCCAGGGCTTCACGAAAGAGTGGAAAGTTTAACAAGCAGACCTAAGAAATGAAAAAAATGAGTTCCCAGACCCTAAATCTGCTTTTGATTTTCAAAGAGAATACATGAAATATCACTTATTAGTTCAATTCCTCTATTAAAATTTCTAAATTCTCATTCTATTTCTAAATGTATTCACATAAATTTAGAAACATTAAAGTGTTAATCATTTAGGTTCAAATTACTAATGAGGAGAATACTGTAATATGAACAATATTTATCTTTTTCCTTAATCAACCTGAAAAATGTATGTATTCAGAAGTGTATTTTAAAGAGTAAAATCCCAAATGAAACAAATAGAAAGCAGGTTATTTCAATAAACAGACACAGGTAATTTTATAAGCAAAAGGAAAGTGTTAAAAGTTTCATGTTTTCTGAACAGGAAGTTCTACCAAGATTGGAAAAATGAAATATCCACATGCATCAGTAGGTGGCAGAAAATCACACCCTCCAGAGCTATCAATTATCCTTTCTATTTTCGTGTGACCAAATGAAACCACTGAGCTGCTTCAAGACAGCAATGCTTGTGATGGCAATTACTTCGCAAGTCCTGCATCAGGGAGGTAGAGGAAACAGTGTGACCTAAGGTGTAGCTTACACACCTGCAATTATAAGGGGACGTCATATGATGAAAAGCTTTCTTTTCAGACATATGCTTTTAAAACTTAAAATGTTTTGCTGAAGTCAGAGTGTGCAAATGTAAATGTGCAATATACCAAATGACCTGCACATAAAAAAGGCTCATAAGCATCTGCTATGAACTGGTATGGAGATAAGTGATGCAGATTTAATCAGGGCAGAGCTTACTCCTCTGCTGTGTGCTCCTTCACTATGTCATCCCTGCTACACTCCGCTACACTCTAGTATGTTGTCTGGGCAACTTGTTAATACAGTCTTCTGTGAGAGTCTGTCTGTCTTTAATGCCTGCTGCATACAACATTTATCCTGGCCGTAAAGTCACTGTGCTCCCTTTTCAAAGATACTCTTTGAAGGTTTAGAGCTTACAAGCAATTGCCATATAGTCTTTCAAATGTGTCTCCTTTAATTTGATTACACATCTCCATGTTAAGTGATAATAATTATAGCAATTACATAATGCTTTCTGTGGGCAAGGTATTGAAAGTTTGATACATATCAACCCACAGAACAAAGATGAACCTATTAAAAAATATGGCATAACTTTAAAATTCCAAATATTCTAATTTCCATTTTTTTTGACCCAAGTTCAATTAATGCTGAAAAATATGCTGTGAAATGAGATAATGCCAGGCAGGAATGCCGAGCCAAAGTGCTAGGGCTTCCAAATGGAGAAAAACCCAAGGCTGGTGGACAGGAACATTGTCATTAGAGATGGACAGAATATGACTAAGTTTAAATACTAAAGAGAATTAAAGGTTGACCATATTTAAGTTTTAACTTACTAAACTTAAATTTTTAGTTTTTGTAGACTAAAGAAATTTTTCACATCCTAAGTATTTAAAGAGGAAACTGAACACATTAAATATATAAATAAATGCTTAAAGGCATTTACTTAAGAAAATGTTTAAGAGTATCAAATATTCAAAAGCAGTATGACTTTTAACTTTTTAAAATTTACGTATAGAATCAAAAAGTTGTAAGTTAAACTATAAAACTTAAGGAAGAATTAGGCTTTTGATTTTTTTAACATGGAGTTTTCATTTTAACAAATCAAATATCATGACAGTCTTTTCTTCACATAAACACTCATGTACATCACAAAAAGTTGTGCCTCTTTCATAATGGCCCTGAGGACAAGGGGTATCACCTTAATGAGATGAATGGCTCATTAAGAGATCTGCTGCTTCTATTCTTTGATAACTGTTATTATTGTGCTTCTCTCTAACTGACTGTCTTGCCTAGATTTTGAGTATGGTTTAAGTAAAGGAAACCCTGTCATTAAAAACAAAGAAACCTAGCCTTTGTATTAGACACAATTTAAGTTGATTTTAACTCAGTTCAGTGATTTTGGAAAAAAAAATATTCAGTACTTTCAGAACAGAAGGGAATTGTCTCAAAATCTAAAAACTGCTAAAATTATTATTACCTCTAACTATGCCAAAGGTTATCATTGATTGTTGAGCCAGACTGTTTTTTCAATGCAAGCGTATTTATCCAATAAGATAAAACTTTCTAGATGTTTTCATTTAATCAATGTGTTTCAAAGTATGTCTTATAGTACTAATACTGAGTCATTTCACTTACTTATAACCCCAGGCAGTTATTCCTAATATGAGGGCCAGCATTAAAATGGTGCCGGCAATTATGCCTATTATGATATTGATGCCAGCAACACCTGGATGGAAAAAAAAGAAAAGAACATCAGTGAGATAAAATTCCTTCAGAACTTCATTCTTCAGATTTGTAATCATCACATTAAGAACACTATTTGTTTAAAACAAAAAGTAAGATTTTTCAAAGGAAAGAAAAATCAACCATAAGTCAGCAAGCCATATCAATCCTTTTAAAACGAATTTACGCTCCTTTTTAATTCTTGCCCAAGTGCATTTTGCACAGTTGTACTTCCCATGTATTTTTCTGGGAAACCTTATGTCATTAAACTAAAAGATGGAAGAAGAATGATACTAACAAAGTACCCTTTAGGAAGGAATTTTAAGAAATCTGTTCTGTAGGGAGCCATCCATGTGCTATATGTGGGCTACCGTGCATCGAAGCCCATTGAATAGGAATAGCTGATGTCTGGGAACTTCTAGTGGTCATTTCCTCTGTGTAAGACTGCCCAGAGACACTGTGAATTCCTATTCCGCTCTGCCATGTCCCACACAACACCTGAGATGGGTGTGACCAGCTAAGATGCCAATCAACCTGCTGACTGCAAGACATCACAAAGCAAGATTCCACCCTTGAAACTTTATCCCTGCCTTTGATGTACCCCCTTAATAAACCACTGGAGCCATTTTGCCTTGTCTAGTTCCAGCTCCCATGTGGACTAAACCTATCAGGGCTCTGCTTTTGAAAATGTGTTTCTGACTCTTTGTCTTTTGTTCTTCACAAATTATTCCACACTTTAATTTCTCAGGTGACTTACACCCTCCTCAGCAGGAAGAAGAACCCCCCCAACGAGAAGCTGTCATCCCCTATAGTGTTCCTTTTGACCCTTATTTCTTTCTCTGAAATTCTAGAAGTTTTATTACTTAAATTACTCCATTTTGACAATTAATGCAAGACCCTTGCTGCTCTAAATTACGTGTGTGATATTTTGTCTCTCAAAGTGAATATAAGCTTCTTAAGGGAGAAAATACATCTACAGGTTTCTATGATCAGTACTCAGGGGTGCAGATGATAGAAGCACTGGTTTATCACTCCCAGTTGGACAACAATGGCTGTGTCATCCTAGGGGAGAAAACCCCAAAGGGAAAAATGGTCTAGTGAGGGGATGTTGGTGTCATTGTGGCACAAGAGGGAGGTGGCACCAGGAGGGCAAAGGGAAGGGGGAGCAGAATACAGGGCAGACAAAACTCAGGACTGAGCGATGGCATTGTCAGCACCCATCAACAGGCAGGTTGAGATGTGATCCCTAAGGGATCCTGGCAGTGAATCCAACCCATAGTCAGTAAGTCCATGTAAAGGACTAAAGGCAGGGAAGGCCCATCCAAGGCCTGGATCCCACACTGCTGATTATGATTTATACCACATTTAATTGTATGCAGGGCTTTCATCCACAGCAGCTTAGACCTTTCCTTGTCTGTTCCTGAGACATCCTTCTAGACAGCAAAGGTTAATGATCAAGGGTAACTGGAGACTGCAATTTCCCATGGCAGAAAATAGCGGTCTCCCAGTCTGGGAGCCCTCAGGAGTCATGCAGGAGAGCAATGCTAGGGCATCAGAGGAGAGTGGACAGCTCCTCTGTAAGAGGGGTGGATGCAGATGCCAGTGCATCTTCCGGGTCACTGGGATTTTCTTATTCCAAGACCTCAATTGTCTGTCCTCACTTCCTTTTCATAAAAGGGTTTTAATAGGGACAAATAAACTTAGATGCTAGTCTTGATTATTTCTAAGTAATGGTATGTCTTTTGGTAAGTCACTTAAACCCATGTGCTTATAAATATCCTCACCTCTGCATTAAGTATGGAAACAAGTTCCACACTACCACTTACTGCTGCTAAGTCTGAGGATCCTAAAATCTTAATCATTCTGTGACTTTCTTTATTAAAGTCACACTAGCTAACATTTCCAATCTGTCTAGATGACTAGAAGTAATATATTTCTTAAGTTTCTCATCCTTTGGAGGCAAATGGACTTCAGGATTTGAGCATTATTTTATGCAAAAGAATATGCAATAAAATGGTTTAAAAGAAGACATTTACCTTTAAGGTATGAGTTACTACAACTATCTGCACTTAATTTCCACTTCTCCACCCAAGCAACCCCAGCTTTAAGAAATGTGCCTCCCTGTTGTTTCTGACCCAAAAACCGCTTTCAGGAAACTTGGCCAACGTATACTTCTAGTTCAGGTTGAAGAAGTGTAGTTAAAGGTTGGTGAGATTTTATAACAAAGAATATTAAAAATAAAATTTTAAAAATCGATTCTTAATTTTTCTTTTTCTTATTTATAAAGTGTGTACATATAAAATTCTCCCTTTACCAGGCACAGTGGTACACACCTGTAATCCCAATGACCTGGCAGTCTGAGGCAGGAGGATCACAAGTTCGAGAACATCCTAAGCAACTTAGAAGGGCCCTGAATAACTTAGCCTAGACCCTGTCTCTAAATAAATAAATAAATAAATAAATAAATAAATAAATAAATAAATAGGCTGATGATGTGACTCAGTGGTTAGGTGCCTCTGGGTTTAATCCCTGGTACCAAAATAGATAAAAATCAAATAAAATTCTCCCCTTAAACTATAAGTATTTTCTTCATTTAAAAGAAATACTAGGTTTTGTTGACAGCCTCAGTTAATACTTGAAAAATTTCTCTGAAGTAGGACATGTTAAGGCTGTCATTAAACAAGGTAATACTCAACATGTAAATAATTATAATTTGATAAAAATGATTAGTTTCATAAGGTGGACCCCACTTGTATAGTATAATTCATTATTATGTATATATAATTTATTTTGAGTTATCATAAAATAACTTAAATAGGGCTGGGGTTGTAGCTCAGTGGTAGTGCGCTTGCCTCAGCACCACATAAAAATGAACAAATAAAAATAAAGTTTAAAAAAGAAAAATAACTTAGATAAAAATGACCAAAGGGAAGTTCTCTATTTACTTGTGCAAAAAGATGACATAATGACACCAAATTAAATATCTACCGTTGCTAGTCTTTGGACCTTCATTGTGAAGTAACAAAGTGCTGCAGTCTGCACCTGTCCAGAGCGTATCACAGACACACTTCAGGTCGTTACTGCACACCTGAAATCCAAAATCAAGCTAGAGTAAGTATCAACTCTCTGGTACAAAGGCATGAAAAATAAACTCTAATTAACTTCTGATAATAATATGCTGAGAATATGATGACACTGAAAAATTATTAATACTTTTTTTCCTACTAATAATTATTTTATTTCTCACTTAGACTAACAGCTGGCCCAAAGGGCATAATAAATGTCAACAGAAGACTTAATTTTACGTCTAAAAAAAGTCAATGAAATTCCTATTTTGACTTTTATTAACTTGTTACGAGAGAAATTTTAAAACTAAGCAAAAATACAACTATTTGTTATTTATCCAATATGAAGTCTTGCTTTTCTTCCATAAAAGGTTCTTTATGCCAAAATTTTATTATTAACTTTTTAGGAAGCAGAATGAGATAAAGAAAAGACCACAAAGAAGCAGGAAGTCCTGGTATTTATTTTGCAGTGGTCTGAGAATAAAGCTTCACAAGGTTATAACCCTGTCAGCTCAACCCAAATTATAGAAGGCAGCTGCCACAGGGCCATGGGAACTAAGAACTCTCACAAACAAAGTAGAAAGATTCACATAAAAATGACAGCAACCACTAAATCATAGGAAAATAATCTCTTCATTTATCCATCTCAGAAAGAGAATCTACACTTAGATTCTATTATTCAAATCAACTGGATGTATTGAGAAGAAGGAAAGAACTAAGTAGGTTTAACTGAGAGGCAGGTTTCACTGCACATTTCTGCCTTATCCAATCTAATGTTGCAGAAGACAACATACATCCACATCTACGTGTGACTAAGATTAACAATTATGCAGGAATAAAAAAAATTTAGGCTTAAAGTCAAAAGGCCTGGACCCGAGTCCCCGTTTCACTACTGCTGCTTTACCAAGGGTCCTTAACCAGGTCACCTGGATCTCTGAGCATCAGTTTCCATATCATATGACAGTACCAGTGATACAGTGACAAGAACAGACAGCGATACCAGTGTACAGTGATTATAATAAATGGCACAGCTGACACCCATTGAGTACTCACCATGTCCTGGGTATTGTTTTAAGTTCCTTACAAGTATTAATTCACTGTTCTTCACAACAATCCTATACAGTAGGAACCATTATCATTCCCATTTTATAGAGGAAGAAATCGAGCCACAGAGAAGCTGTATCGTTTACCCAATGTCACCCAGCTAGTAAGAAGCAGAGCTGGGATTCTAAACCATCTGATTGCAAGCCCACATACACAATTACAAGATATACAGTACATAAAAATATTGACTATACTCCATTTTAATTTTTGTCATAGAGAGTGGAATTACTCTAAGTTATCTGGGATATATCACTTCTGTATTATGCATAATTGTTCTAAATTATGTGGATGTTATTTACCATCTGATTTATTTGTGTCTATCACTCTTTTACTAAAATTCATTAAACCAGTAGTTAATAGAACTGTTTGGTCTCTGCATTTTGTATCCCAAATTTTAAGATAAAGAAGATATGAAAATTTATTTTGCATAATCAAAAATAATTCCATTATTTTTCCATTGTCCCCTCCAAAAAGTATTTTTCTCTAAAATCCTGTTCATAATTAAGGAAAGATGATTTAACAGATCCCCTTATAGCAGCAGAACTACTTACTATGTGTCTTCCCTTTCTAATGTGCCAAAGGAATTCCTATCCTTTGTCAAAGAGTGATGATTACATTACTTCCCTAAGAAAATTCTTGGCATCTCTCTCAGGGATATTACATGTAATGACCAAGACTGAAGACTTAAAATTACAAAACATAATCTTTCCCTCACCTGGATAATACAATCAGTCCAAGCAAAGAACTGAGCAAAAGAATAAAAAGAAAATCATATCACATGCTAAAAGACAAAGAACCAAAATTTTTGTTAGCATGGAAATTCCAAGCTGAAAAATGACAAACTTTGGCACTAATAGAAGGCAAATACTTAACCTATAAACTTATTTACATAGGAACTATATTATCTGATACATAACTGAAAGAACAGAATAAAGTCTTCCAAACACCATTCTTGCTCTTCATCTATGAGAAACGTTTCCCTATTATTTTATAGTTCCTCAGTTGGTACTAACAGTGGTAGCCACAGCAGTTATTTATGGTCTGTTCTGATAGGTCAGTGCCCAAATCACACCAGTACTTAAATATTGTAGCCACAGTCCCTCCTTTTTATTCTCCTTTTTTAAAAAAAAAAATCCTATTCCAGTTTGTTAAAATTTATTTCCTAGTTCACTTGCACAAAAAAAAATGGCATTATACTATATGAAATCACATTAACATGAGAAAGAAGATATAAGAACTTGGTTAGGAAGTTTATCCTCTTTCTTATTCCCAAACTCTCTCAGAGTACACAATAAAAATTATTCAAATGCCTATGATCAAATGCGTGTTCATATACCAACTACAAACATGGATAATCATGTTTCCATAATTTTGGAAAAAGCATTTTATGATCATGTCTGTTTCTGTGATCTAAAAGAAATGAATAGTTCCCTATGGCAAAGATCCCGAATACTTACTCCATTTCCTGAACAAACAGTGCCTTCTTTACCACTTAAGCAAGTACTAAAGTTGAAGGAAGCCACAGGAAGACACCTGTGTTCCAAGCACATCATTTGAGGACCACAGGGTGTCCCATCCTCCACATAGCCAAGGTCTACATCTTCTTCAAGCTTAACATGCCCACCACTAAAAATAAATGGGGAGCAAAAAGAAAATGGGGTTCTATTAATTCTCATTCATCTTGACAATATACTCAAAAACTGGTGATATTGCTTCTTTTATTTTCTACTTTTTTAAAATTGAGTGATATCATTTCTTCTATTTTCTACTTATTTAATAAAAGCAAGTAGCATGTCAACATCTAAAGGGAGAAAACAATTGAATCTTTTAATTTTTCACATACATTTACATAGCTTAGGATTTAAACATACCAGCCTGAATTGAAACAGTTTTACTATTTTGCCTTGGTTATTATGTAAAACCAATAAGTTCATTATTACTAGATTTGAAATAATAAATAGGTTTCATGATATAGTAATGCCAAGAATAAACCATTTCTTTGCCTGTGCTACTTTTGATTTTTCCTTAGATGGATGTTTTTCATTTGTTTGATGTTTCTTTGCCTACTTTTCTAAGAATTTACCACCAATTAATTCAAAACTAATCCAATGTCTCTCGGCCAAAGTCTCTACAGAAGATGGATCTGACCTTTTCTGTGGAAATCTCCCCTTGAGTTTCTGACCTGCTCCTATCTGTTCTGATTGTCCCCATGTACCTGGCATAGAGCTATAAATCCAGGATTCCCCAAACTATCAATTTGAGGATCTCCATATCTCTCTCTCCCTCCCTCCAACCCCCATCTCCCCGTTTCCTATACCTACTACCTTACTCCTGTGTTTTGGTGGAGCACCATTTCCACTAGCTTTCTGAGAAAGAGTATTGAATGGTACACTTTGGAAAAATTTCCAAATCTAAAAACGTCTTCATTTTCTACTCTCACACCAGATTTGACATTTTGTTATCAAATTCCAATTTGCAAATAATTTGCTCCGTCATCTTCTGACTCTCAGGGTTCCTGTTGATAAAACTCTTAAGCCATTTTAAGTCGTAAGCCTTCAAGATTTCCTCCTTTGTGGAAACTTCTGGTATTCTTTGCTTTATTCCAAGGTTCTAAAATTTCATAAGGATATGTTTAGATGTGCCTCTAATTACACCCACTGTACCTGATACCCAGTGAGGCTGTTAAAATGGAAATTTAAGTCCTTCAGTTCTAGAGTTACACATTGACAATTTCCTCCCTTCTGTGATCTTTATTATTTCTATTTTAATTTTATGGGTTTTCCTCTATGCTCTCTTTTTTGCCTTTTTTGAATACTATTAGGGAGATAATATCAATTACTGAGTTTCACTTCCACCATTTTTATATTTTAATTTCCAGCAGCATTTTTTCTTCTCTGAATATTTCCCCATGTTTTTTTTAAAAGGTAATACCCTATTTCCTTGTTTAATCATAGAAATCTTGTTTCTTTCATAAATATTAAGAAGTAATTTTCTTTTTCCCCCAATTTTTACATGTTGATAACTTTCTTCCTATGTCTCATAGTCTGCTCATGTCTGAATTGGGGAACCAAATAGATTATTGGAAATTTAGGGCATTCTGACTGAGCATCACTGAGATTAGACCACTTCCACACAACCTTGATATCAATATTCCCAGTTAGAAACCTTGTCTCTTATTCTCTGTAAGTACAAAGCCCAAATCAACTCTTAGCTGAGTTGAAGAAATAATCAGTATATCTATTTCACATACATTCATTCATCTATCTTATTTCACCCCTTTCTTCCAAATTCCTTTTCTCCCTCTTCCAAAGGTGGATGTTACTACCAATTTCTAAGTCTTCTGGGAAGTGACACTATATCTTTGATTGGGTCTCAATTTTCTCCATTATTGAGAAACTCATTTTTCTTAGCTCCTGGAAGTTGTCTGCCATACAGTTATTTGCTTTACTTGTTCCAAAATTGCATTGTTGCCTTCTTTTTCTCTGCCTTCTAGTGGACATTAAGCTCTTAAAAAAAAAAAAAAAAAAAACAAAGACCCACATAGAGTCCTTTTAGCAGAAATTCAGAAGGGAGCAAAAGCATTTGGATATATTTAACAAGCTGATTTTACCCAGAAGTCATGATTCACTTTCCTTCATAGAAAGAAATGCAAGCTAAACCCTGCTTTATTTTACTGACCAACTAAACACATTCCTAGCAACCACATAATATTCTACATTCAACTAATTCTTATCTTCCCTTTATCTCTTTTCTGTTTGAATTTACTCAATCACCTTCATGGATTAGACTCTACTCGGCTTTACTAACAGGCATGTGTACTGAAAACATACACCTAAGCTGCATTCCTAGGAGGTAAGATGACTAATGTTCTCACGGAGTGGTTAGTTACCTGCAGTTTAATGTTCTTCCCTGTTGCACAACCAAAGTGGATGTGATTTCACCATCGAGTTCTCCAAGCCTTGGGATATTGCCAATGTTGGTACACAAAAGGTAACCACAAAGTACATCCCTGTGTTGAGAGAGTACCAATTATTTACTTTACTTCTTTCCCCAAAGATATAACAAACCTTGCACAGTTGGAATGATAATCTTGTCTTATTTTAGGATTTGTTTTCCATCAACAATATTGCTTACTCATATGCCAAGCAAAATAAAATAAGCCCAAATTAGTTTCCCTCCTGCTTTAAAAAGTGTCTTCTCTGAAATTCTTGTTGGTGAATCAAAATTCCAATTGTTTCTTTTTCTGCTCTTTGGTTCAAGTGTTTATCTATGGAAAATTGTCTATCAAATAGACTTCTTTTACATCAGAATCTCTTTGCTTGTAACACATTATTGCATATAATAAACTATTTTTTTAGTATTTATAAGTTAAGGAATAACCTTAGGACAAGTATATTTTAGAATATACACATTTCTGCCACCTAACTCCCAGAATCAAAGAAGTAGTTAAATATTTTACATGTAGTTTATAGATTTTCAGCCACAAAGGCTCACCAGTGCATCTTTAAAATATTTCAGAGGCTGAGGCAGGAGGGTTGCATGTTTGAGGCCAGCCTTGGCAACTTAGTGAGGCCCTGTCACAAAATGAAAACAAAATAAAAAGGACTGGGAATGTTCAGTGGTAGAGTGTCCCTGGATTCAATTCTAACTATTGGAGGAAATAAATTAATTAATTAAATGAAATATTTCAGTAGTTCTCCTATTATCACATACAATTATAATTTAACTTATATGATATTTTCACTGGTATTAAATACTATGATATATATTCTTTACATCTAACACATTTTAGTTATTGGTAGAGATAATAATAAAATATATTTTAATAAATATCTGTGAAGATTTATTAGCAGTCAAGCCAGACTATACATGGAAATATCAGACTTCATCAGATAGATAAAAATTAAGATCCATATTTATCACAATGTTTTAATTCAGTCTTTGAAAAATAACTTTTAAAATTACATCATCATTTTACTCTTGCTATCATAAACAGTTCTTTTCAACACAGAAGAGATTATCATTTGATATTTTGCTGAGTTGCATTTATAAGTATTAACTTTTCTGAGTAATTTAAAATATATAAGGAAAATTGGATGTAATCTTTATTCTTAAGGAAATCATACACTGGATGAGAAGTTAAGTCACATACATAAACAACTATAAAACATGGAATTGGGGGAAAAAAAAGGCCATAAGAATAGCACAGAGGCCTGACAAAGTTCAGAGGACAAGAGGGAGATGATTTATTTCTAGAGGAAAAAATTAGGAAGAAAGTATTTTCCAACTGGACATTGAGGATGGATGAACTTTTTATTGATGATGGTATGGGTGGACACACTGCTTCTGAGGAGCTGGGTGTGGTGGTGCACACCTGTAATCTCTGTGACCAGGAGGTTGAGGCAGGAGGATTTGCAAGTTTAAGGACAGCCTAGGCAACTTAATAAGACCCTATCTCAAAACAAAAATAAATTAAAAGAAAAAGAAAAAAAAAGACTGTTTCTGAGGAATTGGTAGCACAAACACGGGTATGAAGGTAGGATAATGTAATGTATCTATTACAAACAGTAAGGTTTCCTAGATTTTGAAGGAGTAAAACAGACCAAAAAAAAATGTAGTTTGGGGCAAAAAATGGAGGAGATACAGATCCAAACTAAGGTTCCATTGTATTCGTTAATTAAGATGGCATAATATTCAGCAAAATGGTTAAGACAGTTCTCAAATAAAACTGCCTGAATTCTAATTCTGTTCCTACTACATCCTGCCTACATGACCTTGGGCAACTTAATTGACTGTCTCAGTTTCCTCATCCATAAAATAAGAGAACTGCCACAAAGATTAAGTGCCATAGTTTATGCAAAGTGTGATACTGTGCTTAGCACACAGTGTGTGCTCAGTAAATATTGGGTCCTATTCTTACTACTTATTAATATTAACTATGTGGAACTAGTAAAATTGGAACAAAAAATTGACATAATCAAAAGGATTCCAAAAAAGATTATTCTGATGGAACTATGCAAGAGACTGCTGGCATAGAAAAACTATTAGAAAATTTTGGGACAGCTGAGGATTGATCTAGGTCTTAATTGGGGTAATGACAATAGAAATAGAAAAGAAGGGATGAATTAAACACAAAGGTAGAGGAGCAAAAGGGAAGAATAGTCATGATTTGGTGTTTGGACAATGTACAGAGGAAAAGCAGAGTCACGGATCCCTCCAGGCTTCTACACAAAGGATAGTGAGACTTGTGACCTTTGGAAAAACCAGAATGGAAGATCAGAACTAGCTAATTGCTGAACAGCATTTTGTATCTATTCTGGCAGCTTTAATTGTTGCTGCTTGTGAGATGCTGGGAGGTGCCCTCTAAATGAGAAGGTTCTACAGGAGCAGCAAGAATGACCTTGGCCTTGGGAGAGAGGTCAGGGTACATGCCAAGATGTGGAAGCCCTTAGGATGCAGGAACCCTGGGAAGAGTTGAAGGGAGTAGGCAAGAGCATTCTTTGTGGGATGAAGAAAATTGGAACATCCTGGTCCCTCAAAAACATACACTCAAAATTGACTGAGGGGTGAACTCTGGGCTAATGTGTCCACCTCACCTTTTGTTGCACTGTATCCATGTGTCTTTGTCTTTCCCACAGTTTCCCTTCTCAGTCCCCTCGATGTTCAGTTTCTCATAGCAGTATTTGTCTGATGCTGTCACCTCTGAAGCAGAACAGAATTTTCTATCAGTGAGGGAGGCAACATGTGAGCTGTTCAAAATGTTTGCAGTGAAGGAAAACTGAAAGTTAAAGAGTCTTCAGTGTTGTCAACACCATAATCAAAAACTGTACCCAGGGCCTACAAGAATTCACCTATATCAGACATCCTTGGTTCAGGTGCGTTTTTCACGAATGCTCATTTGAAATTTGGGAAACAAATATACTTAGATATCTAATGGGATTTAGGCTTTAGACTGTAAGAACACTCTTTAGGATAGGGCTAATAATTACAGGACAACGCTACCAAATGTTTGCTTGAATAAATTCTTGATACTGTAATCTCCTTGCCAAATATAATGCATGAATTTCTCACTCAGAAAACTATTAATCAAAAAGTCAATTTTATTAAAAGTTATGCACTATAATTAGATTCAAGAAATAGCAGTCCAATTTCTACTATGCTTACTCATTATTAACAGTCATCAGAAAAAAAATCTCAGTTTACTGCTTTTAGGTGAGACTGAATTCATATAAAATCTGAGAGTCAAATATCATTTTAAAGTATGTCAGCATTTTTTGTCAGGTTTTTATCTTTTCTAAAGCAAGGGTGAGTTGATGATGTTATCTGAATTAGAGAAAAATGACTTGAAAACTTAAAGACAACTCATTGGTACAAGTTGAGCATCCCTAATCCAAAAATCTAAAATCTAAAATGCTAAGCAAGTGGTCTAGCACTAGGCTACATACCAAACTGCCCTAGGTTCTTAATCTTTTTGAGTGCCAACATGATACAACAAGTGGAAAAGTTCACCCTGATCTCTGTCACAAGTCATAGTCAAAATACAAGCATATGTCAAACACATACTATATAATACTACAAAGGCACATAGTAGATAAAATTACCTTCAGGTTATATGCAGAAGGTGCCTATGAAACATAAATGAATTTTGTGTTTAGACTTGGGTCTCATTCCCTAGATATTTCACTATCTACATGCAAATATTACTAAACTAGAAAAACATTTGAAATCTGAAACACTTCTGGTAACAAGAATTTCAGATAAGGGATACTCAACTTTATATATTAAACAACAAATAATTATGTAGGTAGTTTCTTTTCCTACTTTTCATTGTCAGCTACTATTTTTGCTGAAGTGAAGGAAACAAAGTATATCTCCTTGCTTAGAGTGTAAACTTGCATGACAAAATTTCTTCCCATCTCAGTGTTTCAGTAATTTGAAAGAGCATATACTTCCCCTCTTAATAGGACTGAGGCGACTACCTATTACATCTAACAATGCTCATTATTTTTATAGCTTTTTTTTTTCCGGATGCAAATTACCTTCTGAAAGAGTTTACAACAAAAATTGCTTCCAAAAGTATGAGTCAGTAACACTTCTAGAAAAAGTACATATACAACATTTAAATATAAATTTAATTACAGTATAACTTAAATAATATAAAAATATAATTGTTATATATTTTCCTCTGAAACTGACAAATATTGAAGAGATTAATGATAAAATGTCTTTCTGATACATAAGAGCAACCTCAGCAGAAGGTCACCTGTAACTAGGAAAGCCAGCTAGAGCTTAAGAAAGAGAATTGAGGAAGAAGAAGCAACTCTAGCCAAAATGTTTAGTGCTTTCATTTAAAAAATCACATCTGATAATACACCTGGTCCCTTGAAGCCAACTATATGTAAAAACAGAAGAATAAGAGAATGTGAGAGGAAATACAACAACGGGTGCACTTTCCCCAAGGTTGGAAGTCAAGGATGGCCTATCCAGGATCCATGGCCATCCCATATGGTTATACAAGTTTTGTTAGGGCACTCCACTGAGGAGCTGAAATCAAGGTCTGTTCTATTCTCCAAGCTGTGCGCCCTGGCATCGCTTCGCCTGCCTGGCAGCAAAAGCACCTTCTGTCTCTGTCTCGTCCACAGGCGCTGCCAGCTAGCCAGGAAGTGTGCAGTCATGTCTTCTCAAAGGAGGTGTCTTTCTCTAATTTCCAGAAAAGTGCCCACGCTAACACCTGTCATAGCTTTGAATGTCCCCTAGTCATAAAGTAAAAAAATTTGCTTCCAACCCACATGTCCCTATAAAGTCTTCCTGATATCCTACTTTGAAAATGATCAACCCTTATGATTATTATGCACCAATAAAAATATTTTTGAAATAATTATCAAGCCACACTGATTACTTACTTTGTCCCCAGATATATTTGCATTGTCTATCCCTGGTTTTACATCGTCCTCCAAAGCAAATTCCCTAAAATGGAAAAGCAGATACCCATTAGCAATGCAATGTCTGTTTATGTCAGAAAACTGACAGAAAAGGAAATACGACTGGGGAAAAACAGCAGATAGGTATTACAAAGCCCTTTTATCTTCAGGATTGATTATGAAACTTTTTAAATGATATTCCTATTTTGACAATATCTCAGTACTTCTTTCATGTTGGTGCCACACGGAAAATTTAGATAAAAGTGAAAATGGCCTACCTGAGTACCATCACATGAATATCCATCCATTTTATGAATATTAGGGGCACACTAGGAAAAGAGAACAAACTATGAACCAAACACAGAGCAAAATATCAGGCTGAGCTAATCAGTTTAGTGTTTACATTTTAAAAATCACATTTGATGATACATTTGGTCCCTTGAAATATCTATATATAAAAACAGAAGAACAAGAGAATGCAAGAGGAAATACAACAACTGGTACACTTTCTCCTAAAAACGGGATTCTATGACAGGCAAATACAGTTGATTACACAGAAGCAAGTAGAAAGAACTGACTGCAGTAGGCTCAGTAAATGACATATTAAGAGATATGTTTCATACAGATCACTATTCCTCTGAGCAAGAAAAGAAAGAACACAAAGCAAAAAGTAGCCCAACTTGTTTCCCTTCTTCTGCCATGAGAAGCAATGCAGACCCTTCGCTTCAGGCAATAACTTTCAACTAGAAGTCTGTTTCTAGAATTAAGGCTAGAAAAGACATGGCTTATATATTATATTTAATACTTAAATTAATAAAAATAATATTAAATTATTTTACAATTAATTCATTATATTTTCTTGAAGCAACTAGAAAATTATAGAGCATTTTGTCAGGCTATAAACAAACAGTAATTTTAAAATATATTACTACAATGATAGAAAAATGTCTAATTATGTAGTCATTTGGGAAAAAATTGGAAAATGTGAAAAAAAAGGAGAAAAAAAAGAGAGGTCCATCACATTCTACCATTCAAAATTGCTATTTTTTATATTTTAGTATAATTTATCTCTACCTTTTTCTATAAAAATTGATTTTTAAACATAAGTATGGTCAAATTATAGATAATAATTTTTAACGTTTTTTTTTAGTTGTAGATGGACACGGTAGCTTTATTTATTTTTTGTGGTGCTGAAGATCAAACCCAGTGCCTCACAGGTGCCAGGCAGATGCTCTACCACTGAGCCATAATCCCAGCTCAAATTATAGATAATATTTTATATTTTGCTTCTTTGCTTTATTTTTGTCATATAAACTTCCTGTCAAGGTGAACTTTTTATAGCTACCATCTTTAATAAATATAATGCATTGCTTTAAGCTGACAATGTACTACAATGATCACTTATAGTTATATCCAATTAATTTTGACAGTTAAAACTAATGCAAAAGAGCATTTTGTACAGACATCATTTTTAGACTTTTGATTCTTTTAAAATTTTGCTTTTTATTTAATCACTATATATATATATATATATATATATATATATATATATATGCCATGCAGGTAATTATTTATTCATTGAGTCATCATCATTAAGTATTAACTTAGAAAATCCCACTGATTAGAAAGAATGGAACAATACTTTTATATGGAGATCTTTAATCTCTTTGTATGATTCCTTTAAAATAAATCATTTTTAATGGTTAATGTAAGTTTACCACTACTGATATCTTCTTATCTGGAGAAAAAATAAATGTGGGCAGTCTTGACTCAACTATACATGAATTTCAGTTTCTCTGTTTTTGTCCCTCAATCAACCTCCCACACAACATGGTTTCAATTTCAGTTATCACACCATATTAATGTGAGTAATTGCACAAAATACAAACTTTGCTATTAGCTCTTCAGTCAGCTGGTCACTGTGCAAATACCAGATATCCTTCATGACCAGTGACCCATCCTGTCTTTTCTTTTAAATCCCTATCAGTGATTGTCACCAACCATCTGCTTATTCAATTCACAGACAGCAAAGTGTGTAGTTGTGCTGTCTCTTTGACTTCTAGTAATATTATGTGGCATTTGAAAAAATGGATCATCAAAAGAGGGAATTGGCCAACAAAGATGAAAATGTAGCCAAGAAATGAAAGCGATGACACCAGAAGTGAAATTCAAATTGAATGCAAATGGAATTACAGAAAAAAAAAAAAACAGCTAACTGTGAGGATGACTATTGCTCAGGAGATTCTAGATATGCAGCCTGAGAAACCTAGTGAAGGAACTCACTGGCATAAATGAAGTGGGCATGACCTAACAGGTGAAGATGTGTCAGAGGAAGCGACGCTGACAAGACACTCAATATGTATGGCTTCACATCCCTCAAGAGATATTTAATGACATTGAAAGCATAGAGGGTAAGACATTGAAAGCAGATTCAAACTTAGAAAGGAGTATGACAAGGTACAGAATAATGCTTACTCTGTATCGTAAAATTTACAAGGAGCAGCACCAGGCACAGTTCAAACTACACTTCAAGTTTTGTATAAAGAAATATAATACTTTAACTCTCAATGTTTCTGTTTTAATTTAAAGTATGCTATATAAACACCAGTTAATATTTTTCATTTCCCTGTGCATTTAACACTATCAGTAAGAGAGTTTTGACAGAATCTTTTAAAGATGACAGAACAACTGTATTTTCCATTGATCCTTACGACTGTGTTGCATGGTTTCAACTTGCATGGTCATTTTTACAGTTCAGCACAATTGTGCAAAGTGAGAACTGATCATTTTTTAAATCTGTGAACCTGCATCACAGATTGCAATTTCCCCAGCATGTTTATCTACAAATAAACACTATTAAATTTAAGGATAACTGTTAATGTTGGAGGTGATGTACTATATCAGAAATGTAAGAAACAAGAGAGAGAAAAGGGTCCCCTCTCAGAACCCGGTGCTCTAGGGATCTCTGCCTCAGCTGGCTCCTGTTTCAGTCAGCTGAAGAGAGGGCCTTTTGTTTTATTTCTTAGAAAGATAAAAAGAAAATGCCATTCACCCCCTACTTAATATAAAAAACAAAATACTTAAGGCAACATATAGTCTTAGGGGAATTCAATATTAAAACAAAATTATGCTGAACGTCTGCTCAAGCTTTGATTACTAAAACTAAAATTTCTAAAAAATTAAAAAGAAAGTGAGAGATAATATGAAAGAAACATGAATTTTGTCCATCCACATTTCTCCTCAGGGTCAAGTGCACTAAAGATACCCCTACTTTTTCCACTATGGTTTAGAGTAATTATTTTGCAGATTACCTGGCTTGAATTTCCTGAGCATGTTTCAGAAATATCACAATCGTTCACTGCTTCTCGGCACACGGTCCCCATAGGCTGAAACTAAAATGAACAAAAATCGATGTGAAAGACTAGAAGGAACAAAAGCTCTCACAGTATCATCTTAAAAAAGCAAAATGAAAAATGTTTGGCTAGGAATACCTTTGGCTATTTTAAAATCATAGTGTGGGAAAATTGCAGTTATTGAACAAAATGCTTTTATAATAGTTTTAAGTAACAGTTTCTTGTATATGAAGTAACTTCCATATTCATCACACGTAAGTCTCATAATATCTTGCTAAAATGCTAAAATTGGACAAGGCTTGATGGTACGTCTCCACAAGAATGCTTGGCTTGTCCAAGCTCTTATAATCTTTCTTGCAAGGAGATTTTAAGCTTTTTAGGCTTTATCCTTCTTTCTTATTCACACCTTTATCACATAACTTTTTTTTTTTTTTTTGGTCTCTCTTATCTGCCAAGATTGGAAAAGCTACATTTGGGGCTGAATCACAAAAGTTAAGTTTTCTGGCAAAGCCATATCCTCCCAAGCTTTCTCTTCCCTTCTTTTCTGGTGCCTCATTATGCAAAGATTTAAATTTTGGTTATTTACTTGTTATTAATGTTCCTATTATTGGTGTCTATGAACTGGAGTCTGGAGTTCTGGGGTTTATCGGTTGGTTGGTTTTTTTTTCTTTTTTTTATTTGTTTATTTTCAGCCAGTGGAAATACTTCTTGGAAGTATGCATTTGAACAAATAAATTTTTAACCCCATTGGATTTACAAAGTGCAGGAATACTCATGGTAACAAAATCGAGCAGAGAGAAATAAAGCTATACTTCTCCTTTCCTGTGCAATGCCTCTCTTTTCCCTCTCTAAAACTCTGACATTTAGGGATGGATTCTTCTGTGCTTTTCTCTTTGTTTGTACAAACATACTTATTATCAGGCTTCCCTGACTTCTGTGCAAACCACACTTTCTTCCCCCATTCAGAACCCTCCTGGCACTTGAGTCTTCTCTGCTTCTAGATCATGTGCAGCCCACCAGCTCCAATCAGGATTTTAAAAGATAGTTTTAGATGACTCAAACAAAATTTGTGCTCATTCAACAAGGATTTACTAAGCACTTAGGATGTGCCAGGCACTGTTCTCGTTGCTGGAGACCCGGTGGAATACAAAACACAAAAACTCTGCTCACAAAAACCCTGCATTTTAGTGGGAGTAAATGGGCCATAAAAATAAGGAAATGGCAAAGTAATTTAATTTTACATGTCTGATTCTCTTCTTTCTCAAAATTGGGGCAAGCCAATTAGAATATAAAGCAGAAATATGTACAGATTTGAAGTACAGTTTAGATGAGACTATAAACATTCAAGAATTTCCAAGAAACTTTAGGAAAAAAAAAAAAGCACAGTAAAGGAAGATTTGCTCTAAGTGCTGGGATACAGCAGTAAATAAATCAACCAAAAATCCTGCTGTACTAGAGCTAGAGCTTATAATGGGAAGGGGGAAATAATAACCAAGTAAGCAAGATATATCTTACTGCAGAGGTCCACAAATTATGGCCTGAAGGCCAAACTGGCTGACTACCTAACCTTACAAATAAGTATTACTGGAATTACAGCCACACACATTGTTTCTGCATTTTCAATGGCTGCTTTCAAAGACAGAGCTGAGTAATTGTGATGCTTTAGGAAAACCTATTTACTATATAGTCCTTTATAGGAAATGTTTGCCAACCCTCGGCTTATACATTATTTATATATGTTATATACATTATAATACACACACACACACACACATATATATATATATATTATATATATATATATATATATATATATATATATATATAGAGAGAGAGAGAGAGAGAGAGAGAGAGAGAGAGAGAAGATACATACAACTTCTCATCTTGATCCTCTCTTCCCCCTCCTCCATTTACTATCCTGCCTCTGGATCCCCAGGGTAGGGTGAAGGGAGTTTTGGGGTAGAGAAAGTGGCAAGAATGATTTCACTCGATTGGTATACTATATTGTAGTACAGTAATTCATTGTGTCATTATATTTTAGGTATGTTATTATTCTATACTTGTTCCTTGTAATGATTCTATCACAAAGAGCCTAATTCTGTATGCCAAAGGGGGAAAAAAGGTACAATTACACGTATTTAACAGATGGGCAGACATTTATTTAATCAAAGATTAAAATAAATGATTCAGGATCCCTTGTTATAGCAGTTGGAGGAGCTGACAGAGCAAGCAATTGTGGTCGCCAAAATGAAAGAATGTCTGTTTCACATTTGGTTGAATCTTCCTTTTTTAGAGATTGCTTTCAGAGATCTCTGCCAGTGCCGTGCTTGTCTTAAAAAGCTGCCAGAAGACACAGCAGTGCAGTGGAAACAACAGAAACTGCTGCCAGCAGATCTGGGATGGAAGGGCTGCCAGCAGATCTGGATGTGACTGCATATCCCTTCCTTACAAGCTGAGTGGGCCCCTGCAGGTGACTTAAATTCCTTGGAACTTGGATTGCTCGATTATAAAGATCAGGATAATAATGCCTATCCCCAAAGTGTGCTTGTGTGCATTCTCTAAGACAGTGGTCTCAACCAGGGGTGATTATGTCCCCAAGGGTATATTTGGCAATGTCTGGAGACATTCTTAGTTGTCATTCTTGGGAAGATTGCTTCTCACATCTAATGGGTAAAACCTCAGGATGCTGCTAAACATCCTGCAATGCACAAGACACACTCTCACAACAAAGATTTATCCAGCCAAGGATGTCAATGATACCAGAGTAGAGAAATTCAGATGTAGGGTGATAATAAATTCAAAGTACTTAACACAATCTCTGGCACACAGCGGAGACTTACTGTGATAGCTTTCTATCTCACCTTCCTTTAACTCATTAAAGATATTCAATCTGCAAATAATCACAAAGAGAGTGCTGTGCCTATTTATTTATTTGTTCAACAAATATTTATTAAGAACCTATAACAACAATGGTGTAAATTCTTGGCTCTGCTCCAAAAAAAAATGTACAAACTGGAGACAGATGTTAAACCTTAGACATAATACAGAATATTATATCAGATATCATATGAGATAAGAAAAAAGAATTTCATTTCTTTGGGAAAAGTAAGTTCCAAATTGTGGGTCTTGATGTAAAGAATTAAATACTTAGAGACAGGGATGAGGATGGTATTGGGAAGACGAACTCAGACAAAGTGTATAAAAATGCATTCTCAATTTCCATGCACAATAAACTATGTAAGGTACTATCATGCCTGAAGTATTCCTTTCACTCCCTCAACAGCTAACGCAAGAGATATAGCTGGGCACAGTAACGCACATCTATAATCCCAGCTATTCAGGAGGATGAGGCAGGCAGATCCTGAGTTAGAGGACAGCCTGGGCAACTTAGGGAATTCCTGTCTCAAAATAAAAAACAAAAAGGGTATAGCTCAGTGGTACAGCACCACTGGGTTTAATCCTCAGTGCTCCCCATAAAAACATGAGAAGGAGGATGAAGAAGAACAGGAAAAGGAATAATATAAAGGAGAGGAGGGAGAGGAAAAGAAGTAGGAGTGGAGAAGGAAGAAAATAAGAGGAGGGAGGAAGAGTGGGAAAAGGAGGAGGAGGAGGAGGAAAGATATATCTGAGTGAGAAGAAAAGGAGGATCTCTTGAATCCCTACTTGGCTTCCCAAAGAAATGTAGGCATATTCAAAGATAAGTAACACCTACTTTCATTTACTGTCCCTGCTCCTCAGGGAGGTTGCAGAGAGAACAGCCTTGGGATGAGCATGTTCAGCAAGAACCCTGACTTACTTGGTGTCAGACCTTGGGAAAACTACCATTAGAAGGGAAAGATGTTAACTATATCTCACAAGATTCTACAAGGGTCCTGTAAGCATCTGGCATTCAGTCATTAACTATGTATTAGATACTGTGATTATTAGGTGCGATTTACCCAGCCTTAGCAATTAATCACATGTGTCCTTCCTTCTGTCCATTCGTCATTAAGCAGCATTCATTACCTTGCACTTTTTACAACAGAGACCATCACTGCATTGAGAGTCCTGAGTCAAGGTGCATTTCTTACAACACTCTGCTCCTTCAAGGACACATTCCTAAGGAACATAAACATTTGGCCAAACATCAGAAAACAACATCATTTCCTAAAAAGTAGCAGCATGTTTCCTAAAATAAATGTAAAAACTCACAATAATCTCTCATCCACAAATACTATAAAATTTCTAAGCATAATACTTGCTCTGTTTTGTCTCAATGTGTGTGGACCAGGAACAACCCTGAGTCACCTGTAAACCATCTTCAAAAGCACCACAGACTTACTGTAGGGGTTCCACAGTCACACTCTTCTCCAGTTTCAATGAAGCCATTGCCACACTCAGGAGGGTCGAGCAGCTATGGAAGGAAAACAAAAAAGGGAACTAAAACATAGAAAAGTCAACAGCAAAGACTTTGAGAGACCTGAGAACTACACCCGCACCTCTGCGTACCTGCCAGTCATCCCAAATATATATTTATTTAGCTAAACTAGAAAGCATGTTTTTTTTTTTACAACTTATAAGTGTCTCCTCCTGTTTCCATTTCATATTTAACATGTGTATATACTTTACAAATATTTATATAACATATACACCAAATAGCATCTGGTAAAAGTCACCAAAATAAAAGATGACCTAGTCATTGACTAAAACTAAGACTGACTGACGCCTGAAATTCCATTGCAGTCAGGAAGTAAGGGGTTTGGAGTCAGAACATCTGTCATATTGGCACATGGCTGGAGAATAGCTCAGTGGTAGCACATAATGCCTGGTACGAATCAGGCCCTGGGTACAGTCCCCAGGATCAAAATAAAATGAAATAAAAGCTTGGAACAACTACTTAACATCTCAGAGACTTTACTATGTTAAACAGGAATAATAATATTTGTGGGGAGCCACTCTGAATGATTCACATCTTCCATCCTGGAGCGGAGATGCTTTGACCGTCACTACATCTTGTAGTGACCCGGACATTGCCCCAGTCCCAGAAGTTGAGGGCACATCTACAGAGGTAGGCGGGTCACCCCATGGCCCCTTGGGTCGAATTACACTCACCTGTCCTTTGTAACCCTGCTCCTTCTGACCTTTTTTGGATAGAACTTTCTAAGAATAAGGGTCTCCCCAATACAAGCCCATTTCCATGTCACGCTCTCTCTGGCCAGCCTCTGGTGACTTTCTCTTGCTCTCCCATTTGGAGAGCCTGAAGCCGAGAGCGGAGAAACTGTCCTGAAGCTTGTTTAAAGGTAAAGTGTGTGTCTATGGTTTATTTGGTGTCCCTGGAAATTCACAGGAGCGACCTTAAGTTCACCTGCCTACGCAGGTTGGGGGCAGCAAATATTAACTGTTCATCAAATTAATCAGCTGTCCAAAAGTTTTCTGAGAATCAAGTTTAATCATCCGTGAAAAGCCCTTTATTGATCATCTTTTTCTCCAAGTTACTTCATCAACAACAAGAAAAGTATCACAAAGTTAATATACTCACTGAACTATTCAATATAAAATATAACTCCTACTATTAGTATATAGCTTTTCAGAGAAAAGCAATAATAATTTGTCCCAGATATTAAAGCAACTTTTGGACTATCCAGGAGTACATTTTAGGTCAGTTTTATTTTTTAACTCTCTATCAATTTTATTACCTTTCAAATACAATTTATCCTATGGTGATAGGCTGTTAGAGTCTATAAACAAGTCAGGATGGCGCCTAGCAAATGTTAGAGTCTGTAAACAAGTCTGGATGGCGCCTGGCATTTTGCCAGAGGGAGAGGTTTGTGAAGTAACGCCAGCGAGCCATTAAGTGTGGAGATTTCTTATTGGTTGACTGCTGTATCTATTTTATGTTAATTAAGATAAGCTGTATTGAATGTATATATACCACTCCTGTCCTACAATAAATGGCTCCCACTCCTGCTGTATCAATCTACACAAGTTCCTCGTCACCCCCCGGTTATTTTGCCCAGCCAGCCGGGCTGCAGCAATAGGCAGTTGGTAAATAATGATTAATTACTATTAGCTAGGAACATAATATTCATTCAAAAGTTAAAAGTTGCCAGGCACAGGGGCACTTGCCTGTAATCCCAGCAACTCAGAAGACGGAGGCAGGAGAATCACAAATTGAAGACCAGCCTTAGCAACTTAGGGAGACCCTGTCTCAAAATTTAAAAAAGGGTTTGGGGATATTGTTTGGTGGTAAAGTGTTTTCCTAGCATGCACAAGGCCTTGGATTCAATCCCCAGTACTGAAGAGAAAAAAGCAAAAAGGGCTGGGAATGTGGCTCAGTGGTAGAGTACCCCTGGATTCAATCCCATACCACAAAAAAGAAAAAGTTAATCAAGGTGTTCAGACTATAAAATGGAAGTGTACACACAACTGTCCACACACACACACACACACACACACAACTAAATAGAATAAAAACTCAAAGCAAGATAAAGAAAACATAAAAAACGAACTCATTTCTGCTGTTATCATCAGAATAGGCCAAAATGCCCAACATTAAAGTTGATTTTGAAAATGTAGACAGACATTTTAGCATATCTAGATACGTACATATAGGCCAAATTGAAAAGCTCTCTTTTATACACCCAAAGGCTAAACAATGGTGTGTACGAGCATGTAGAAAGATTAATCATTAACATCTCTGCTCACATTATTACCTTGGAAGGCTTGTTGAACAGGCAGGCGCCACCCCCACTGTTCAGGAAGTCATGATACTCTTCAATGTTACACTGGGTGAACTTTTTAGGAAGATAATAGCTGTGGGAGAGAGGAAAATCAATACTGGGATGCAATGTGAGTCTCCCTTGCTTGTTCATTAGTCTTAAAATTGAACATTATTAAAATTATACATTATTCTTTCAAGATGAAAGAATAAATTCCTCTTAGGTACAACATTTGTATTCAACCTACAAGAATTTTTATTCAACCAATATATTTCTAAATTCTTCATTCAGTCACTAATGGTGACAAGATAGTAATGGTTCATTATTTGTATATGCAATCAAAGGAAACACATAAAGCAGCAACTATAATTTAGAAAAAAAATATTTCATAGTCTTAAATACTAAATCTGGGCTGGAATCCAAACAACAGAGAACTCTACAAAATAATTGACCTATAACTTATAAATGTGTCAGGTCATAAAAGTCAAAGACTGAGGAACTACTACAGACTGAAGGAAGCTAAAAAGACATAAAAATAAATGTGATGCCTCACTCTGAATCCTTTACTGTAAAAGACACTATTGACGTATAGGCCATTCTTGAATGAGGGCTAAGATTCAGATGATTTTACTGGCTAGGTGGTAGGAGGATATTCTTGTCATAGAAATGTAACCTATGTATCTGAGGGTAAGAGGGCACAGATTGGCAATTTATGATTCAAGGAACCAAAAGGATCTTTGTTATTCATCTTGCAACTTTTTTCAAGTTTCAAATTGTTTTAAAAAATTCATGCCAGAATAAAAAGTAATAAAGGGCAAAGAGAAAAAAGAAACTTGGTCAGATACCTTCAAAATGAGCACAGATGCCCTTAGATCTAGTAATTCAGCTTTTCAGAAAATTTTCTTAAGAAATAACTAGCTATTACACAAGGATATATAAACACAGATATTTGAGGTAGCACATAACATAAAAATAACCCAAATATTTAATAGTAGGAGAATGATTAGCTGAACTGTGATATGTGGATAAAATAGAATAATATGAAATGAATTAATAATCATAGTAATAAAGAATAGTTAGACTCAGAAAAATGCTGACTATATAATGTTAAGTAAAAAAAGGTGAATAAACATCATATAACCAACAGGAACAAGATTTTACAAAACAACAATAAAAATGAAAAAAGAAGAATATGAGTTAAAATACACTAGTATTTGAATATCAACATGGTTATCATTGGAGAAAAATAAGAATTTTATTTTCTATATTTCTCTAAAACTGTTTTTCTTTGATCTTTATGAAAGTGAAAAAATAAGATAATAATGAATGATTTTTATAAAGTCTTTCCTGCTAGCCACAAAGACAGTGTCCATTTATAACCATACCTCTATCTAGCACAGTGGTTAATGTTTCATAAATTATAATGGAATTTATAATGATTATTTAGGCTAAACTCATTTTTTTTAAGTATTTCATGCCAAATTCTCCAAATAAAGCTGTCTTGGGTATAAGTTATCTAATCTATTCTGTTTCTGTCCATGCTTTTTTTCTAATAAGACACAGACTTTATTCTTAATTTTAAAAGTTTCTTTCATATATTATTCCTTTCTTCAATGCCTGCCTCGTTAAATTCTTATCACCTTCCCTACCAATCCATCCAACACATCCTGCCACAGTTATCAAATGTAAACAGGACTCTCTCCAATTTTCCCTTTTCATTCAATTGGTCAAAACTTGGGAAAGTTCTCTACTACTGAAGTAAAAAGTCCAACTTTTAGGACTCTTAGAAGTCAAAGTCTAGTTCTACCTCTGCCCTGCCAGGATGCCTACAGCTGCCACAGCTCAGCCCATTCTCCTCCACACCTCACAGTGGGGAGCTCAGTCATTACCCCATAACTGGGGAGTTAGAAAATCATTCCTTTACAGGGAAGCTCTTTATATATGGATACTTGAAGTGTATGAATTGCTCTTACCCTTTATTTTTGACACATCTGACTTCTTATAACTTTCACACACACATTCTTAACTGTACCAAATAGACATTAATTCCTCTACCATTATAATATAACCCTTCATGCCTCTGAAGGCAAATATGTCTTTCCCCTGTCTCTGCCCTCAAACTTCCGTTTTACAAGATTGTACATCTATTATATTCAGCCATTCTTAAAAATTTAGTTTTTATATCTTTAAATAGAAACTGATGGTTATTCATTTCAACTATGGTTTGCAATATTTAGCAATATAGAGGAAGTTCAGACAGCGAAAATGGAAGGGATATACTCATGGGAACTATACATCCATAATTAGTAATGTTAGGTGATACTTGGCATAGATCAAATTTATAGAGTCATATCAGATAGTATTTTTTTATAAAAACAATTTTTCTCTTGCTTCATCTACTTAATGTAGGAAGAATTCCAATTCAAAGAGCTATACATATCTGAAGGTAACCATTTGATTTTTTTTGGTGGGGGGGTAGGGGGCTGTACCAGGGATTGCACCCAGGGGCACTTAATCACTGAGCTGCATTCCCAGCCCTTTTTTATATTTTTTTTAGAGACAGGTCTCGCTGAGTTGCTGAGGCTGACTTAGAACTCATGATCCTCCTGCCTCAGTCTCCTGAGCTGCAGGGATTACAAGCATGTGCCCCTGTGCCCAGCACCATTTGATTTGGCTTAGTACTATGCAGATTGTCTATAAAAGTTTTAATAATTAACCAGAACAATCAAATAAAAGATATTAAATAGCTTTTAAAGAACAGGAATCTCCACTATAACATTCAGTAATTGTTGGAAAATTATAACTGTACTACTTCTTCTCATTATTAAATAAATGTCCAAAGAAAATTTTAAAAAATTTTAAATGCATGTTTGCATACACATTCCCTCCATCATTTATTTGCCTTGTCCTGATAATTCAAAATTCAAATTTAATCAATAAATATTTTTTAAAATCAAGTTTCTACAAAGGATTATGGTATACGGTATGAACTATAATTACTATGAAATATAATCTCTTAAAATGTGTAACTAAATGGTGAGAGGAAGCAGAAGAATGTATAGCATTAAGTTATAATGCAGGCATTAAAGTTATAATAAACTTCAGATGGTTAAAAATGTGGTTAGAAAGAGAAAAGGATGAAAGACGTTACAGAGAACATATTTAGGAAACCAAAAGAAGCTGGAATTAAGACAAGCAAATTTTCATAAAGCTAAAAATCTTTGTAGGATATGGTTAGTAAGTCAGAAAGCTGAAAACCTATGTCCAATTATGGTAAACAAATGGATCAGAATAGTAGGAGAAAATAAGATTTGAAATGAGGATAAATAAAGATTGTGGGCATCTAACTAGTGATAAGAAATTTGAATTTTATTCTTCAGAAAATAGAGACTCACAAAAGTTCTGAACAAGAGAATGGCATTTAATGAACAATGGCATTTAATGAACAGCATGGATTAATCTCACAAACAACGTTGATCAAAATAAGTAAGTTGCAGAAAAATACACACAGCATGCCACCTCTTACCAACTGCAAATGTGAAGCAAGGCTATGTTTTACACATATACACATTAAATGTATAAAGAAGGAACTGAGAATAATTTGAACCAAATCCAAGATGGCGGTTACCTTGGCAAGGGCTAGAGACTAATAAGGACGAACACAAGGGAACTTTTTACCATGTAGGCAATTTCATTTTTCTTTAAATGGGTGATACATGGATTCACGGTTTATTCTCTATATCTTTTTAGTGATGATGGAAGTAGGGTTCAAAAGAAGAGAGACAAAGCCTGAAACCCGCCTGATGTTTGTAATGTTATTTGTCTATTAATAGCACAAGAAGATCCAGAATTTAAGGTAGGGCATTGGAGATTAAACTGGATTAAAAGGAAGGGTTGTAAAATTTATTTAGAAAGAATAAAATACAAGAAATGATGACTGATTGTGAGCAAAAGAAGGAGAGTATAAAAATTAAATCTTTCTGAAAAGAGGCAACTGTACACTTCTCTTTCCACCTCCTCTTTAAGTGACATCACACTGTGGAACCACCAGTACTGACCTGAAATCAGCCACAGTGGGATTGTGTGCACCATAGAACTCTGAGAAAGTGACAAATCCATTCCACTTTCTTGTTTTTGAGAGTGAACTTACCAACACACTACTACTTATAACCCATTAAACTGAAACTAGAGATAGTAAAAGGAAAGGCAACTTCATTGAGAACAATGTTGTTTCTCATTACACTTGTAGCTTAGATTCAAGGCTAACAAATTTTCTGAGGTTTACTAATTTAATTCACATCAGTTATTTTCTTAAATAAGGGACTATTCTGTGATAATATCATCTACATAGAGCCATTAAAAATATTTACTTCTGATTTTTCTCATAAATTCCTGTGGTAATAATCTGTGCGATAATTTATTTAATGTTGTATTCCTAAGAGGATAAGAGCACAGCAGGTAAAGGAAAAGTGAGTTATTTCTGAATAGAAGTGGCTCACCCAGTGTCTCCCATTATGCATCCGGACCATGTGTCCTCACATTTGCACTCACCTAAAAAAATAAATACAAATGCCTTTTTATAAAGTAAATGCAGCTGCATTCAAGTAATTTTGTTTTTAAAACAAACATTGTTCTCACGTTATTTTAAAATACTTTTTTTTAAAGTATGCCTGCTTTTTCATTGTTATACTTGAGGTTTTCTACATAATGCATGACAACAAAAACACACTTTGACCCTATCAAGATAATATAATTTTTACTTAAAAATTTCCTGATAGCTAAACAAATTACCATATTTTTTAAAAGTCACTTACAATGACTTAAATGAAAGAAAATCAAGTACCAATGAGATAGTGAGAAACTTTGAGGAATCAAGATAGGATCCCAGTTTCACAGAACATTGAGGGAATTATTACCATTTCATGTCCTGTTTTTTGTTTTTGTTTTGTGACTAGGGATTGAACCCAGGGGCACTCTACTCTAAGCTATACTCAGCCTTTTTCACGTTAAGACAGGGTCTGTCTGGTAAGTTGCTTAAGGCCTCACTAAGTTGTTGACACTAGCCTTGAACTTGTGATCCTCCTGCCTTAGCCTACCAAGACACTGGGATTACAGGGGTGCACCATCACATACAACTTCTTGCCCACTTTTAAAAGCCTCTGTGCATACTGGCTAAGCAGAAGTGCCTCAGAATCAAGAATTCCTGGGTTTAAAGCTTAGTTTTCCACTTAACATATGTATAATCCTGGAGACATTATTCTTTTTTGAATAAATGATGCAATCATTTCCTCTGTGAAATAGGGGTAAAAATGGGCATCTTGAAGGACTCTTTTGAGAACTGAGTGTAGATGTACATAATATAGCTTTCAGTCATCTGGTAAATAATGAGTACTCTACGAATGGCAGAAGTTATTATTATAATTTTCCCACCATATTTATATTATTTGTTACTAAAATAATAAAATGGATATGGTTATAATCAACTTGTTACAACAAATACATAGTATTTGACCATTAAAATAACTGGTGAAATAATTTTACCTACTTGCTAAATCTGGCATATTTACTATGTCTATATTTTACTACTCACGTGATAAGGTCTGATCCTGACAAAGAACATTCTAATTCTGTGGTCACATTTAGAGTTGTTTCAAATAAATCAAAATAAAACACTATGTCTGAAACTTATATGGCTAGGATTCTCAACTAGAGCATCCCAAAATGCCAAAATGAGCCTATTTTGCTCTTTATTAGGTTAAATTCAGCAGTGAATCTATTATCACTTGACTTTAAGTATTTATCATACAAGGGGAGGTTTTCATCAAGAATGTAAATATAACCTTGCATTACTTTTGAAAATAGTATTTTGTGTCCTGGCTTATTTCTTATACTATCTCCCACATACTTTTGATCAAGCAACTGAATCAAAGAATCTTATTCTACAAAATATGTAATCAATATTCTTTGAAATATAACTAAACTAGCCAGATTTAATAAATGTTAATATTCAGTCCTTTATCTTAAGAAATAAAACATGACAGAGTTTTAAAATATATATATATAAACCACACATGTACTAAAACTTACCACTTGCTAATTTTCTTTTGTCTGAGATAATACCAATATTATGGGCTAATGATTGGGCAAGTGTAACTGCCATTAAATCAGTTTTCCCAAACTGAAAAACAAAAACAAAAATAAAGGATACATAAATACAATCTGGTTTTAAGATGAGCCAGAGAAAAATGTCGCAATATAATTAGAAATAAGTAGTTTCAAAGCATTTATTCAGCAGAGGCTAAATACCTTGTACCTAGCACTGAATGTCCGTATGGGATGAAACAGCAAGAAATAAATCCATATTTGATTAGATCTCATAGGAAAGACTAGAATTCTAAGAATCATCAACTCTTGAGTTTGGAAACTTTAATCTGAGTCCACATTTCACCCAGTAATGTTACTGAAAAATTTAGTACTTGCATATGACCAAGTAAGTCTTTTGAATAACACAAAATAAAAATAAATGTGTAAAAATTATTTGGAACTTGTTTGTTTTTAGGTGTCTATTTGACACTTGAAATTCCCCCCTCATGGAATAGAAAATAGTTTTAGAAAACAAACATAATGAGTAACAGAAAGTAGTCATGATCTCTGGCCTAAAGAAATTTAAGAACAACTGAGGAATTTTGTTTTTCAATATGCAGCCTTCCAAAGATTGAGTTATTTTTCTTCTAGATCATTCCCATCAAATTAGTGTGTGTAGGGGGTAAAAGAAACCCTTTGGTAATGCTCCTCTATTTTTTTGTCTCCTAAAATTTGTCAAATAGTGAGGAAAAAAATATTTAGTTGCATTGTTAGGCAGCAATCCAATGCTTCAGGGAATTACTCAATTCTCTGGGAAATCATTCAATGATAAAGAGGGCCTTATTTCCAACAATGGGTAAAGTAAAAATTCTATATACTTTTATTCTGTAAACTGCTTGATCTGGAAATTATTCTAAGTAGAACAGGAGCAGAATTATCAGGTATCGTCTTCTGTTATATGCTTGTTCTATCCTTTGGTCATGTTGATCACTAATAAAACAATCTAACACCTGAAGCACACGGAACACCAAGAAATTATCTCTTAAGTATGAGGAAAACATTTTCAGCCATCATACCACTTTGTACTGTATAGATGTTCACACCTACTTCATTCACGCCTCCTCCTTTCAGCAACGAGCAAATCCCACCAATATAAGCAGCCCCGCTCCGGCTACTCTCAAATTGACTTCCCCTTTTAGAAAAGGAAATGAAAAAATGCTTACTGCTCACAGTTCAAACATTATAGCACCTCTCATTATTAATTCACCACATAGTACATTTTCTCAATGCATACAAAATTTCTATATTATATGTTCCTGAAGTTAGGGAGGAAAGCAAAAACTGTACATATAGAACCAAAGAAAAAGGTTTCTGAGGGATGTTTTCCTACATGATCAATAAATATCTTCAATTGAAGAACACCTATTGAAAAAGAATTTCTGATATGATGCACTCTGAGAAGGATACAAAATCACTGCTATAGTACTACTGCCCAAGATCAGATATTCCCACAATGGAAGCAGTCTATAAAGTAATGGGCTTACATTCTTTAAATGTGAGAAAGGCTGAGAAAATCTTTCTCAATGTCATGATCAAACATGGTCTGTGATACTGGATGGGGAAAATGTAGCTATAAAGGAATTGTTGAGATACTTGGTGATGTTTGAATATAAACTATGGCGTACATAGAAGTACTGCGTCTATGTTAAATTTCATGGTTTTATTGATTTACTATAGTTATGTAAAGGCATGTCTTTCTTCTTAGACAATATCCACTGAAGTACTTAGTATAAAAGGCCAGTGGGTAGGCATTTCCAACTTATTCTGAAAAAGTTCAAGAAAAAAAAATCAATGGATGAATGGAAGAAAGAAAGGGAGAAAGGAAAAAAATCACAAAATCAGTGGGATAAACATAAATAATTGATGAATCTAGGTAATGAGCATGTGTAATTTCTTTATAGTACTCTCACAAATTTTCTCTAAATTTGAAATTATGTAAAAATTTAAGTTACCCCAAAACTATATCTTTCCTTCCAATTGTAGCTGTCTTCAACAGCTCAGGCTTTAGATGATGGGTTCTTAAAATGCTACTATATATATATATATATTTGCTATTATATCAAATATGTATATTATCAAAAAAAGAACACACAAGTGAGAAAAATTAAACTCCAGAAATTTGGTTATTTTTGGTTAAAAATAAACCAAAAACAGAGATGACATTAACATTTAAAAGGCAGCAACCTTAGGGAATTTAATCTGTTGTTAAAAATACATCAGCAGTATTTGTACCAGTGAAGGCTGTGATTAAATCTCTTGAAAAATTAAGTGAAATAGATATGCAGTGATAAAATAGCTCAAAATCAAATCACCTAAAATTTCACAATAATTAAAATAATCTATACTTTAAACCTTCTTCCAAGTATATTGCAATGTCAATCCCAATTGTAAAGGATACATCTCAGTCACAAGTAATACAGCATTTAATATGGAACCATAAAAAAAGGAAGAAATCATTGCAAAAGTTACGTACGAAAAAAGGTGAACTGCATCACTTTTCTCTTTGATAAAATCCCTTCTGTATTTCATAAACTCACGTAGGGTGATCAATGGATTTTCAGATATGGCAAACTTGTTGTCAGCCGCCCAGGTTTCCATGGCAACCAATACTATCCTTGTCTTAAGTTGGTCTTTATATATCTAGTATATTAACAAAATGAACACACCAGCTATACATGTGGTAAAATCAAATGGTTTATGAACAGGGTACAGAGTTCTTTCATGGAAACTCTTTTGAGTTTTAGTTACAGGTACAAAATGTGACTATTTTTAAGGGTGATAATTTTTCCTCAAATTTGCATGCATTTTACTTGAATAACAGAGAATCGAATTATTTACCAGTAAATACCCAACGTACAAAACAGTTTTTAGTAAACATAAGCTCCCCTTTTGACAAATACTTGCATCCAATTCAAGGTTTCCCTTGAGTCCATTTTTGGGCACCCTAGACAAGAGAATTTATGCATTCTTGAGTTCCCCTAACAAAAAAACAGAACAATGCAGATTCTCCAAGGAAACTATTTCTATACAAACAGACTGGCCCTGACTAAACCTATGGGACGGTACTGGCCCTGGCACTGCCTTGTCAGGGACCACATGGAAGGTGGTCCTGTGGACTGACTCCGTGGCCTCATCACCACAGCACCAGGTACCATCAAAAAGGTACAACTAACGCTCTTCAAGGGGGCAGTTCATGTAGTCTCAGCACTCAGAGATGAGGTGGAATTATCACTTGAGACCAGGAATTCCAGCCCGGGCATCCTGGTGAAACTTGGTCCCTGTCCCACGCCCTACACCCCTATCCCCACCAAGAGGAGAAGAAAAAGTGGCCAATTTCTCCACCTTCAGAAGCACACACATCTCTGCTGGGGCTATGACTCATCCTTTGTCTTTCACAGAGTGAAAAACACAGGAAGGAATTTCAGGGCAGGCCTATCTGTGGGTGACCACTTCCTCTTTCCAGAAAGAGATCAAAGTCAATAAATTCCATTGCCAGGTCACCAGGGCCTTTTAGGACAACTTGGCTAACGTGCAACTAGAGCAGTGAAAAGGTAAGAGCCATATTGTCCCTTCTATGAGCAACCGTGTATGAGCAAATCACCGTGATACTTACTATATCTGCCATGTTCACCACAGATTTGGCATAGGTGTTGGTATGCACAACAGAAAGGCGGTGCTTTTTAAACTGAAAGCAAAAGAAAAAAGTGATGGGCTTTCGAAGTCATCAGAAGTAATCATACTACAGGGACACAGCCACATCAATGTTTATAACAGCACAATTCACAATAGCTAAACTGTGGAGCCAACCTAGATGTGCTTCAGTGGATGAATGGATTAAAAAAAGTGGCATATATACACAATGGAATTTTACTCAGCATTAAAAAAGAACAAAACCATGGCATTTTCAGGTAAATGGATGTGCTGGAGAAGATAATGCTAAGTGAAGTCAGCCAATCCCAAAAAAACAAATACCAAATGTTTTCTCTGATATAGGGAGGTTGACTCATAGTGGGATAGGGAGGGACAGCCTGGGAGGAATAGATAAATTCAAGATAGGAAAGAGGGGTGGGAGAGAAAGGAGGGGTTGAGGTGTGGAATGTGATGGTCATCATCATACAAAGTACAAGTAGGAAAACTTGAATTGGATGTCAACATGCTTTATACACAAACAGGATATAAAAAGTGTGGTATTTATGTGTATTAAGAATTGTAATGCAAAAAAATAATAATAATGTTACCTTAGGTTAGGTAGAGGGAAATGAAAGGAGGGGAAGGCAGGGGATGTGGGGGATAAAAAAATAGTAGAATGAAACAGACATTATTACTGTATATATGTATGTGACTGTATGACCACTGTGATTCTACAATATGTATATTCAGAAAAATGAGAAATTATATCCCATCTATGTATGATATATCAAAGTTTATAAGTTCATTCTACTACCATGTATAACTAATTAAAACAAATTTTAAAAATGCGAACCAAAAAAAAAAAAAAAAGAAGTAGTAGTAGTAATCACCAGAAAAAACAAGGTGTAACAGAAGATTCCTAAGACTTCCTGGAACAAACATCAGATCTGAGACCTAGTTCTTTATCTGCTCTGTAGCCTGAAGCCAATCTCTTAAAAGCTTGAGACCTCTATTTACTCATCCATGAGATAAAGTAAAAAAATTTACCCGCTGCATGCATTTCACGGGCTTTTTTGTCTTTTTCTTTTTCCAGGACTATTATTCAAAACAATAACATGGAGGACAGCTGTCTACAAATTGTAAGACATACAAATCTGAGTAGGGATATGGCTAGAAAAAGTGTCGCGAACACTGCCACAAGTATGAAAATTTACAAGTTCTACAAGACTGTTTCAGTAAGAAGAAAGCCCTAAGATAAAGGCTTCAAGGATGTGGCTTACAAGCCTAGTAAATCACACATACGTTTTGTTTGGCCCCAATCATGTTTTAAAAATCAGGAAATGATATGGAAAAATTTGATTCTGGCTTCATTTAAAAGTAGCAAGCCTACCAAGGTGATAACTGCGAGCAGCAAGAGGTATCGGCCCCCTCACAAACACTGGCTGCTACCCTCTCACCTCTCCTTGTTCAGATTGCATGGTCTTGCTGTTTATGCTTAGTTTATAAAAATCCTAGGGAGGAGTAACATTCACTGAATTCAAATACAATGAAAGAAAACAGGCCCAGCCTGAACAAGAGAACATTACTCAATCATGATTATTATTACTATTATTAGCAACAATAATAAAGAAGAATGTTATTATATATGTAATCATATATAAATTGATCAAATTTTCCTTCAAATTCATAAAGTAAATTAGAATGGACTTGTACCCGAAATTAAGTCCAATTCAATACTGAATATTTGTAGTTTAAAACTATTTCCATGGAAAATTAGCATTATAACTTACTGCCATGCTAAGAATGCCACCATACTGCAATATGCCCATTAATTAAATACACACACTGAAATAACGTGACTCAACAAGAAGGAGGCTTTGCCAGACTCCTCGGGCTCCTGATATGTGCTTTTTCCATGTGATTTTCTGCATGGCAAGGCAGAAACAGGAAAATTGCTTTACTTTTATTATGAAGAAGTCGTACACAGCAAACTAAAGTGTCACATAATTGATGCCTCACTTACTTTTTTTCACATAAAATGAAAATTTTTGCTTTTCTTAAGCCTTGTCACTTTAGAGATTCAAATATTAGTACCCATATTAGTCAATCAAATGCAAAGAGTTGACATTATGGGTCACAGAAACATTTTTGGAACCTCAAAAATTATTGCTAGTTACTTCTACCTAAGAGCATTTTCCACTTGTGGTTGACTGCTAGTTAATAAATACGTTTAGTTAGGCTAAAACCTCCCCCAGGACCAATAAAGTAGAGGAAGGGGATCAAGAGGAAGGGAGGAGGAGAGGGCATGGAGAAATAGCAGGGAACGAAATCTACCAAACTATGCTATGTCCATGTACAAATACACCACGATGAATTCCACTTATATATAAGTATAACGCATTAATTAAAATAATTATAATAGAAGTGAGATCTGTCAAGTACAGATCAGGAGGGTAGGAGGGAGGGAAAGGGAAGGAACTGGGGAATTAGATTGATCAAATTAAATTATGTACAAGCACAAATGTGGCATAATAAATCTCACTACTATGTATAATTATAATGCACCAATAAAAATAAGAAATACAATAAATTCTAAAAAAAAAGACCCTCTAGATTACAACTTGAGGGCTTTCTAAATTTCTCTTAAACAAATTTTTGCAGCCTCCAGTTTTACCCAAGGCATGGACAAGTTAAAATAAACAAAACCAAATCCTACCATGAGGTGATCATTCACAATCATCAGTTCGATGTATTTGGTTTCCTCTTCTACATTTCGAGGATATCGAAGCTGCAGTGTAGTAAAAGAAGCAAAACCCAAATAAGCCCTTCTAAACTTAGTTGTGAAAAACTAAGAAATACATAAGAAGTCAAAAAAACAAAACATTCACTTTTTATTCCTTCAGATTTTTTTTTTTAAAAAAATTCATCAATTTACTTAGTTTTTGAGTAGGTAATAATAATACATTTGCATGACTCAAAACGTCAACAGAGTATAAAAAGACCAAGCATAAAAGTTCCCCATCTACCCAGTTCTTACTCCTTCTTCCACAATCAGTATTGGGAGTTACCAGCTTCTTCTAGAAAGATTTATACATAAAAGATTAATATGAATCTACTTTTTATTTTATACTTCCACTTACTTTACTCTCTTCTATATCAAGTTATTTTCATTTAACAGAACATCATGGAAACAGTAACATATGAACAGTAACATTAAATCTTCCTGATTTAATTTACTTTATTCTATAATCCCCAGATCTGGGACTGAGATGTGCCTCTCTCTCCTATATGGATCAAGGGATCCCCCAAATGATACAGGGGTTTTCCCAGAATAGCTTTTAGAGTTCTCAAGCAATATTGATTATCTATAATGGCAGGATTTCTCTGCTCAACAAAAACATTTTCTCTCCTTTCAAAATCCTGATCAATGACTGTGTCAGGGAAGAGCCACTAAGATGGACATTCCCTTGGTTTTCTATAGTTTATCTATAACAAAATCTTTAACAAGACCTCTAAAATTAACTTTTTCCCTTATGCTACGGTTCAATACCCGTGTTTTTTTTTTTCCCAGCATATCTTTTTGTTCATTTGGCTAAGAGATATTTTTGTGATGAGGACATTTAATCAAATACAAATCAGTACATGTATGTTGGTTTTGAATGCTACATTTAAAACAAACTAAAAAATATGTTGCCAAGCGGATTTCATTTCTTGCTAAATGCAACCTAAACATAAAATCTTTTTAAGAAAATCTCTTTTGGGTAGGGTGGAGGGTTAGGTACCTGGGATTGAATTCAGGGGCACAGGACTACTGAGCCACATCCTCAGCACTATTTTGTATTTTATTTAGAGACAAGGTCTCACTGGGTTGCTTAGCACCTCACTTATGGCTTTGAACTCTGATCTTCTTGTCTCAGCTTTTGAAGCGTCTGGGATTACAGGTGTGCACCACTATACCCAGCTAAGAAATCTCTTATAACACCAGATTGACTGGGAATAACAGATTATATTTCTGAGACTGGAAACCAAAGAGTAAGATAAGTCTTTTTATAAGTGGATTATCAGGATGATAGGATCTGATTTGCCAACTATGTGGCTTACTAATTAATATAGTAGCACTTACCAATAAGATCCAACATTTTTTAATGTCACAGAGTTGCCATATTGGCTACATAATTTGATAGCCCCTTAACTTCATGGGTCTTTAAGAGAAATCAAGGGTTTACCTACTTAGCAAATGACTAGATGTTCAGATGTTTATAAAGAACTTTAAGGTACATTCTTAAAGAACAGTGTTGTATTCTCTCAATTCATAAATCATGAAAAAAAACGTAGTTTCAATTTAAAACCTGATGGTAAGTATTTTATCTATCTAACTGATCCTCAAGATATATGTGTCTCTGTATCTGCACCACATATATAAAGCTCATGGTAGTAATGCATAGAACACACAGGCTTGTGAGAGGCAGTACACAGAGCATGTGTTTCTATGAACATCTCTGAGGCCAAACTTCCTAATAAGAATAACAACTTCACTACTGAGTGACCTGGGCAAGTTCTCTCAGCATCTTGTGCTTCCTTATGTTTTTTTAGTGAAATAGGAATAATAATAACACCTTCCTCATAAAGTTGTTATGAGGATTAAATGTGTTGCAACAGTTACAAATTATTACGATAGGGCCAGGCACATGGAAAATATTCAATAAAATTTAGCAAATGTTATATACGCAAGAATCTGTTTATATACATAAATTATTATAAGATAATAAAAGGAAGATAACTGTATCCTTCAACTGCTTGATCTTACTAGGTCTCTATTCCTTTACCCTGTGTAGTTTTCTGTCACATAAACACATTCACAAACCACCACCACCACAGTGTGTGGATATGTTGATTCTGATGGCCAGAGTTATTTTTTTTTTTTTCTAAATCATTTACAACTCAGTGATTCTGGGTCTTTTCCATATGTCATAGCTATCTTTCCTTTTTTTTTTTTCCTGTGAAAGGGCAATAAGAGTACCTACTTCATATGATATAAAGCACTGTCTGAAGAGTTGTGATTGTTGTTACTCAGTCTAAGGTCTGGTTAAGCAATCATAAAGCTTATGTCCTAATTTTATATCTGGATGCCAAAGTAACTTAAGTGAGAAAAAAAGGGCTTTGTGCTCTCAGAACCCAATAGGTTTACTCTTACGGGGTAAAAGCTACAAAGGAATAAATACAAGGATACCACTGAAGCAGCCTGCATGATGTGGTGCACATCTGGGCAGAGAAGAGGCCCATGTTAGGAAGAACCTGGGATGCTGCCAGCCGGGACCTGGTAGCTCATTTACCTGATGAAGAACTAAATTATCACCATTATTTTGAATCTTTTTTGAAACTATACAATAATATGGTCCATTTTTACTGTTTCTATACATCTGTCACCTGTACTGCCTACCTCACAATGAAAAATACCTGAAATAGTACTTGCCCTCTCAAAAGACCAAATGTGGATTCAAAGGATAGGTTTAAAATATCATGACATACACCTATGAATACATACCTGCCGTTTACTCCTTTTGGGTCTTGGTTTCAAAATAAATTTTGGTGGAGTGATGTTTATTTGCTGGAATTCTAGAAGGAAATAAAAATAAATTAAACTTAAAAGCACATTTGTCAAATTTCTTTAGTACAAAGCAAAGTTTCACTTGACTCTCTTATGAATTTTATAATAATGTTGCATTTAATGATTATGCAGAACATTAAACTAATTGTGTTCTATTAGTTCGAAATAAATATATAGTAAAAAAAAACACAATTCACAAAATCTCAAACATCATCTCTGTTCTAATTTATATTGATTATTTTCCCTGTTTCTCCTATAAACACCATCACATTCTTTATCAAGAATCTTCAAACAGCCAACTTGACCTTCACTTCTGTCACTAACATTCTAGGGAAAGCAAAATAAATTAAAGAAGAGAAACAGTAAGAAGCAAGTAGAATAAATAATCACACATTCATAAGTTCATGACTTATTTAAAAATTATGATAGGCCACCAAGGTTTTCATTTTTTCCAATTCATTCACATTCTCCTTCACCCAGGGTTTGTTTGCTCTTGGGAGCAAATGTGAAAATCTGAACCTCTCTTAACTTGCAGGTCAGAATTAGACATCAATTATTGATGGACACAAATTCATCTCTGAATATAAGATTAGGTTATTTGGGGCTGGAGTTTTAGCTTAGCGGTAGAGCGCTTGCCTCGTATATGTGAGGCACTGTCTTTGATTCCCAACACCACATATAAATAAGCAAATAAAATAAAGGTCCATCAACAACTAAAAAAATATTTTTAAAAAAAGAGATTAGGTTATTTGTGTAGGATGATTTCCTACAAAGTAAAAATGCAATCATCCCCTGTGATACAGATTTCCTAAAACATTGATGGTTGATTGAACAACATGTAGCAGTCTGATGTGAGCTTCTTATGGGAGGAATGCTATATAAAAGGTACAGTAAACTATTATCATGACTCTTGAGTAGTTTGTACAAACTGAGAAGTTCTCTGAAATCACAATACTGTCCCCAAGTATGTTAAAGTGTTTTTTTTTTCCTGATCCTATGAGTGAATTATTTTATTTATTAAAAAGTCACTATTTTATCAAAAGAATTATGAAAGTTCTTTTTATCTAAACTTGTGGCCAAGATTCATTTAAGTGAATTCATCTAGATTTCTTTCTCATTACCTTAACTGGATTGGTAGGCAATAAGTAATGGAATTGATTTCTGATTTTTTCTGAAATTTTTTATATTCATGAGATAGCAAAGCAATCCTGTCAAAAGGAAAGATAATCCTGGTTGGAGAAATCTGAGACAGAAATGATGAATAATGAAATCAGAGTAAGAAGATCAGGATCTTGGATATTTATTAGTTCATTTTCAATATGCTTCCATCATTCTGCTTATGAAAATGTTTGCCAGGATACACAAGAAATTTGGTTCAGATGGTCAAACTTGTATAAAATGCAAGGCCTAATTACATGCTGAATATAGGAGATGCACTTTAAATGTAGAGTACTGAAGAAAATATGTCTTGCATACTTTAATCACAGGAAAGCTCTTCTAGAAATATTAATATCAGATCATGTCATTTTTAAAAAAATATTTTTAGTTGTCAATGGATCTTTATTTTATTTATTTATAAAATAATAAATCAAACCCAGTGCCCCAAACATGCTAGACAAGCACTCTATCACTAAGCTACAACCCCAGCCCCCAGATCATGTAATTTTAGGGCAAAAAATATTATCAGGCAGAACAAGGAATATTTCATAATAATAAAATGATCAATTCATCAAAAAGATGCAACATTCCTACCAAAAACCATATGACTATACTTAGAAGTGAGTCCTTCCAAGGCAAAACTTAAAAACTAATTGCTAACCCAGTTAACAGTTACACTACAAACCTATGAGAAATTGTGGGCCAGGGGCACCCGCTAAACCACACTCAGATCATTAACTCTCAGAAATGGTGAGATAATAAATGTAATTTATTGCTTAAAGACACTAAATTTTAGAATAATTCATCACATAGTAACAGATAACTAATGGAACTGCTGTACTAAAAATGACCAACACTAAGATAAATTCTAAAAGTCCTAGGAGGTGTGGTGGCACACACCTGTAATCCCAACAATTCAGGAGGCTGAGGCAGGAGGATTACAAGTTCAAAGACAGCCTCTGAAATTTAGCCAGGACCTAAGCTACTCATAGTGACACTTGTCTCAAAGAATAAAAACGAGCTGGAGATGTGGCTTAGTGGTTAAGCACCCCTGGGTTTAACCCCCAGTTCTCTCTCTCTCTCTCTCTCTCTCTCTCTCTCTCTCTCTCTCTCTCTCCCTTCCCCCCCCACACAGACACACACAAAAAGTTCTAAATTATTTTATTTCTTATGATTCAAAAGATCTGAGTGGGACTGAGAGTTTGTGTTTTGATCTGTTTTGCCGGTGCTGGGATTGAACCCAGGGCCTCAGGCATGCTAAGCATGTCTTTTACCACTGAGCCATATCCCCCAAGCCAACATCCTAAAAGCACAAGAAGATCTCCTATGCCCATGGATTAGAAGATTCAATTCTGATGTCTGTTTTTCCACAATTAATCTATATGTTCAGTTTTAATAAGAATCTCAGAGGATTTAAAAAAATTGAGAAGCTGGTTCTAAAATTGGAATGGAAATACAAAGGATTAGAAAAGCCAAAACATATTTGAAAAGAACAAAATTGCCGAATGTATGCTATATAATTTCAAAATACACCATAAAGACATAGTAAGAAAAAAGTGTGGTATGGGCAACCAAATAGAATGGTGTCAAGGAAAAGACTTATTATTAATAATTTTTGACAAAAACATCAAAGCAGTTCAATGAAGATGAGAAACTCTTCAATAAATAGTGTTATAATAACTGGATATCCATATTCAAATTTCAAAAAAAATTCAACTCCTACCTTTCACCATACACAAAAAGTAATTTGAAGAAGATCACATATCTGAATATAAAAATAAAACTATACAGTTTTTGGAAGAATATGTTGGAAAATATCTTGAAAACTTGAGGACAGAAGAATACTTTGTAGAATAAAGAAAGCAATAATTGGGCTGGGGTTGTGGCTCAGCTCAGCGGTAGAGTGCTTGCCTAGCATATCCAAAGCTCAGGGTTCAATCCTCAGCACCACATAAAAATAAACAAAATGAAACTACATATTAAAAAAGAAAGCAATAATCATAAAAAAATGATGATGGGTTTCATCAAAATCAAAACAACTGCTCATGACAAGATACCATTAGAAAAGTGAATGAACGAGCTATAGACTGGTAAAATACAGTCATAAAATAAATCTAACAAAAGCCTTACATGCAAAATATGTAATTACTTCTTGGCCTTTTGACTAAGATCAAGGAGAGAATATGTAAGTACTCCTACAATCCAACAACAGAAAGAGAAAAATTCTTATTAATGTCTAGTAAGCATATAGATGTGACCAGACCCCACCAAAAATGCAAATTCAAGTAATGTGAGATACCACTACACACACTAGAATGGCTAAATGTAGACAACAACAGCACAGTGTTGGTCAAGATATAGAGCAATTAGAACTCTGATATAGTGCTGATGTGAAGGTAAAAGGATTTAACCACTTTTGAAAAAGGTTTAGCAATTTCTCATAGAACAGAGTTCTCAAAGTAGGATCCCAGGATCAACAAAATTAGCATCATCTGGGGACTTCACCTGAAATGCAAATTCCCAAAACCCACCCAGGATTGAAAACTCTCAAGATGAGAATACCAAGTTAAAAACTCTCAAGATGAGAGTACCAAACTGAAAACTCTCAAGATGAGTCCTAAAATCTGTGTCTACTCGGCCCTCCCCATGTTTATAATACATGCTAAAAATTGGAAATACTGTTATACAATTAAACCTATATCCTATGACCTAGCAATGTAATTCCCAGGTATTTTCTAGGAGAAATAAAACATATGTCTACAAAAAAGACTTGTATAAGAATAATCACAGTTGCTTATTTGTAATAGCTAAAAACTAGAAACAACCCAAATGTTCATAAAAATAATGGATAAAAAGTTGTGGTGTATTCATATAATAAAATATACTCAATAATTTAAAAGAATAAACTATTACTTTTGACAACATAAATATCATAGGCATATGCTGAGCAAAAGGTGCTGGACACAATATATGATTCCATCTATTTGAAGTTTACAAAATGGCAAAAATAGAAAAGTGATTGCAGAGGTAGAAGACACTGGGAAAGGCACTAAGAAGTTGCTGAGATAATAGAATTGCTCTGTATGTCAATTGGGGTACATATCAAAATTCAAAGAATAATACACAAGATTTGGGAATTTCGTTTTTTAAAAACTGCTAAGGAGTCCACAGGAAATAAAATCAGCTTTTCCCAAACTGTGTTCCTAAGAACACTAGTCCTCTGATATGTGCCACATAAAATAAAAAGTTCTAGAGTCAAACAAGTTTGGAGAAGACTTGATTATACTTTTATCTCTCAGGAACACATGATATACAGCAAGACAGATGTGCTGAAATTCCATATCTGTTAAATTTCATTCAACCTAAAAAAATAAGCTTATTTTGAGCTTATTTCACAAAAATTGCAATTTTGACATTAATTTACATCATCTTCTTCTTCTAATTTATCATAATAAATTATAAGTAATCTTGAAAGACCACTCTTAAAATTGACAGTGCCAATTTCCTTCTTTTGAGCAGGGGTGGAGGGGGACCAGGGATTGAACTCAGGGGAATTTGACTCCTGAGCCACATCCTCAGCCTAATTTTGCATTTTATTTAGAGACAGGGTTTCACTGAGTTGCTTAGCACCTCGCTTTTGCTGAAGCTGACTTTGAATTCATGATCCTCCTGGCCTCAGACCCCTGGGCCCCTGGAATTACAGGCATATGCACCCCAGTGATAGTGCCAATTTCTGATGAAAAAAGAAAACTAGAAATTGATTGAGACAGACCTGAGTTTCCAAATAATGAATCTAAAAAAAACTCAATTACAACAGCAATACTGCAAAGTCACCTTCAAAGTTTCTTCTAAAAAAAAAAAATCCTGAACAATTTTTTTAAAAAACTGTAAGTTTGAGCCATAGCAAGCCTACAATCAAGTCTTTTGGAGGAATCTTTACTTATTACTTTAAAAATTAATGATGATTGCTTCCAGTAATACCTATTAAATTGTAGCTTTATTCTCATACAGCTAATCATGATTTACTTTCTGGTCATAATGGGCATAAAGGTCACTGAAAGAACAGTCTAACGAGTTTGTGTAAAGTCAAAGCATCTGTGTGTCCATTTGAGAATTTTTCAAAATAGTGCATTCTGTGAAATAAGATCTTGTATCTATTTGGCAGTAGGTGAGAAGGAAAAATAACTCATTTCTTTTTAGGGGAACTGCAGGAGACCAAGGACATATATACTTATTTTAGAGGAAGGTAACCACAAAACACTTATTTCATTTTTCAATGAAGAGGCAATATGAACTTATAAGTGATTTTCTAAGCTGTAATTTGGGATTTGCTCTCAGGCTGACAATTTTTCCATTTTGTCTTGTGACTCTATCCCATGGTACACTTCTATAGTATCATTATCCAGTGCCCCACCTTGTCCCTTATGAGCAGTAAGACCCTGGAAAAGACAAAGTATTTAAGTCTCTTCTTCATCTATTAAATACGGATAACATTCATCTTACAGAGTTGTTGCAAAGTTTGTATTATGATTAATAGGTAGTATGCTCAGGGCTCACTAAATAGAGGAAGGAGCATCTTTCTACCACATATTCAGTGTGCCCTGTTTTCAAAGGAGGGAAACAGATGAGCCCAGCATAAACAAAAGTGTTGCACGTACATGATCTCCGCCCCACTAATAAGGCCCAGGTATGAGAAGCTGCTCTGACAACTTGGGTGCAATTCTCAAACCAAATATATAAATAAAGAACCTACATGCAAAGAAAGGACTAATTTTACAAATAGCACATAATAATATAAAAGGTTAATCTAATTTTTTATTAAAATATTGATTCAAAAAAAGAGATATGAAAATAAGAATCTGCATAAATAATTAAGAGTTGTCCCTTGAGGGGGAATAGGAATAGGAAAGGCAGTGGAAAGAATCTGACATAACTTTCCTATGTATATATATGAATATGCCACAGTGAATCCCACTGTTGTGTACATCCACAAGACTTGGTCCCTAATCAGAAAAAATACATTCCATGCATGTATAATTTTGTCAAAATGGACTCTACTGTCATGTATAACTAAAAAGAAACAATAAAAAAGACTTCATTCCTGTTTACTAGACAATTATTTCACCAAACATGAATTTTACATACTTTATGCAGATCAATTCTTACTCTAATATTTCTCCTCTAGTTCCTTATTTTGAGTATTGAATTTTAAGTTTTTCTTCAAAGTGCTTGAGCCATATCTTTCCAAACTTAACTATAAATACAAATCCAGTTTGCATTTTATTTTTTCTCCTGTCGCAACTTGACTTTCCCTCTAAAAATGTCACAAGCAATTGTGGGTTAATAATATTTCACATATAGATTAGTTCTAAAGTAGTAAATGAATTACTGAAGTTGTCCTTAAAACAAAACAAAACATTAGACAAAAAAAAAGTCACTCTATGAGTAACATACCAGATGGAAGATCATCCATGGGAAATTCAAAGAGTCTGGATTTGTAAACCGAATGAAAATGGAAATCCTCCTGAAATGACACAGCAACAGAAATTAAACATGCATAACCAGATATTTCTAGCCTCAAGCAAAAATAGATGGAACCCTAAGAGAACAGTAACTTGACTACACATTTCCCTTGGGTTTAAAGAGGCCAGAAGCCATTGCACAAGGCTTCCAGCTCACAGTGCATTCCCCCAGCACCAGAGCTATACCCAATTATAAATGCCTCACAGACAGAGAAGCCAGAGCTTACAGTAATGGAAAATAAATGAATGGACTTATCCCCCCCCAAGGAAAAGTAAGACATCTGGGAAAATGGGTTAATGTTTTTTTACAACTGGTTCCTTTCACAGATCTCTGTGCCCCTGGAAGAGCCAGATAACTTTGGTAGAGAAAGACTACAGAGCTAGAAATCTCTCTGGTAATGAGCAGCAGGATGACTCATACAAGGAGATGCCCAAAGTAGACCCTGCTCCAAAATTCAAGTGTTACACACAGTTCTCCTAGGAAGTAAGAGATTTTAAAATCATATTCTTCTTTTTTAGAAAAATTAATGAACACTCAAGTAATTTCATCTGGCTTCATCCAATTACTGAAAAAAAAATGAGAATGTCATAAATAGGAAAGTTTCATGATATTGCTTTTTAAAAAAAAAATCACACTTGAAATAAAGTGACAGGGACAGCCAATAGTGCATACCCAGACAATAATACACAATCAAGATTACTTATGGGGACAAAACAATCTGCATTGTTTGAAATTACTGGCCTCTTCATTTAACCAATGTTGCATGATACAAGAAAGAACACTTGTATGTACAGAGCTAGAATGAATGCATTATATTTCTCTCTAAACTGTAGTCTTTTTTTTTTTTTTTAAACCAAGGATTGAACCCAGTGGTGCTTAATCACTGAGCCACATCCTCAGCCTTTTTTCATATTTTAGAGACAGGATTTCGCTAAATTGTTTAGGGCCTCATTAAATTGCTGAGGCTGGATTTGAACTTGCAGTCCCCCTGCCTCAGCCTCCCAAGCTGCTGGAATTACAGGTGTGCACCACCATGCCCAGCTCTAATCTATAATCTTTATTCAATTCTTCTCTAATTCGTAGGAAATATTTCACCTAAATTAAGGGAGGAACTTTAATAAATCTTGGGTTTCTCTAAACTCCATTGGCACAGAGCCTTAAAAGGAATGAACAATGGAGAAAATTTTAAAATCAAGAAAAGAAAGGATGGGTTAAAAATCACACATCTGTGGGTTTTATCTGTATGGACTAAATGTCCCCCAACCCCCATCAATTCACATGCTGAAGTTTTAGAGCTGCCCTAACACCATACATGGAGATAGGGCCTATAAGGAGATAATAAAGGTTAAATGAGATCAGAAGAGGGAGCCCTAATTTAGTGTGACTGATGACATTACAAGGACAAGAGGAGACAATGAGAGATCGATCGATCCCCTCCCCCAATGTAAGCACATAGCAAGAAAAGTATCTATCTGTCACTCAAAAACAGAACCCTCACCAGCCACCAACCCTGCCGATTTGGACCATGCAGACTCCAGAAATGTAAGAAAAAAAAATGCTGACTTTGCCACTCAGTCTATGGTATTTTAAGGTAGACCAAACTAAGACAGATCAAAGCTAGAAATGGAGGCTTTAGAACATTTCACAGGGAAAGTATTTCCAACATAAAAGAGAAAGAGACAGAATAAAATAAGACTTTTTAAAAACTTGTGGCTTTGACTTATCTACTATTTAATTAAAAGAATCTTAATGTGTTTGTGTGTACTATCCTAGCCATACAAAATATGAAAATAAAATTTAGGGAAAAAGGGAGGGAAAGCTCTCAACATCAACATTTCCATTTGCTACTGCAAATACAGCACTTACCTGGGCCGTCTCATTTTCTTCTGGCTCAATGAGATATGTGTGGTTCCCATCATAGAACATTCCACTGCCAAGGACAAGAAAATCATTAGGCATGACGATTAACTCTCATCTCAGGACAAGATCATTTTAAAATCAGCAGCAGAGAACCAGTTACTTTCAATGCCTATTTCCCAGTCCCATCCATCACCTCCAGGTAAACTACACATCACACACCACACATACTCTGCTAAGAGGAAAAGCCCCTTCCTCTGAATCTCCCTGAAATGGGCTGCTCTCTCATCCTGAAATTGCCATTCTCTAGTTGTTATGCAGTACTCCTCCCTCTAACTTATAATTCCAAGATTTTAATATACAAAAGTTCACCTAGAGTTTTAGAACCCTTCTCAGATTTCTAGGCGAGGACTTAGAAAGGTACATTTCAAACAAAACCCAGAGGATTCTAAGGCCGTCGGGACCAAGTTGACAATGGCTTCCCTACCTCATACCTGAAAGATGTTCTGCTAATAAGAACTAACACATATTAATAACTTGCCATGAGCGAAATATTTGTACTCATTTAATTGTTCCCACAAATACATGAGGTAGATACAATGTCTACCTTCATTTTATAGGAAAGGAAACAAAAGGCTAAAGAGATGAAGTAACTTTTGCAGATTATATAACCATTAAGGATATAGGTAGGAATGGAGCCCAGGCAGATGGGTCCATGAACTGCCCATTTGCAATCTGCTGCCCTCCTTCATTCATGCAGTCATTCAACTTGTGTTTACAGAGCACCTGTGCACTGTTCTAGGTGCTGGGATACAGTAGTGAATGGAACAAATGAATGCTCTATCCTCATAGTTTTTTGTTTGTTTGTTTTGCTAATATGCAAACTATGAAAAACAGACAATAAATATGTAATAAACAAAGAAATATATATTAGATGGTGATAAATTTTAGGGAGTAAAGCAGGTTAAGGTCAATAAATGGTTCCAAAAATTGGGTCTGGGGGACCAGAGAGCAGGGACTGTTGATTTATATAGGTGGCTAAAGCAAGGCTTCACAGAGAAGAAGGCATTTCAGCAAAAACCTAAAAAAGGGATGATCCATAACTATGTTTGTACAAAGAACATTTCAAATCCAAGGAAAGAGAATCTTGGAATGGGTGAGGGAAAGAGTACCATAAAATGAAATCAGAGGGCTAGTGGGAACCATATTAGGTCAGCCCTTGTTAGGGCCTTGACTTTTACTCTAAAAGAGGAGAAGAGTTAGGCTCTGTAGGCTTCTCAGCAAGAGAAACACAGTCTCTGCTATTTAAAATGATCATCCCAGCTGCTGTGTGATACTAATATTTAGAACAGCAAGGACTGAAGCAGGGATTACCACAATACCCAGGAGAAAGAAGTTAGTGGCTTAGATCAGGACAGTAATGGCAGAAGTGGAGAGAACTAACCAAATTCTGGATATATTTATTTATTTTTTAGCTTTCTTTTTTTTGGTTCTGGAAATTGAACCCAGGACCTGGCACAGACTCAGCACATATTTTACCACCAAGCTATACTCCCAGCCTGGATATATTTTGAATATAGAACCAATTTGTTGATAGATTTGATATGGAGTGCAGAGAGAGAGAGAGAGAGAGAAAAGTCAGAGATGGAGCTGTCATTTAACAAGATAAAAAAGGTTATGAGAACAACACAATAGGGCTGGGTCAAGAAAGAAAGGAGCAAGGAGCAGAGCAAAAATCAAGATTTGGTTTTGGACATTTAGGGTGCATGTGGCTCTTTGTCATCTGAGAAATCCTCTGATTTCTCAGTTTCCACTCAGAGAGATTCTGATAGACACTCCCTTTTGAAGGCCATGATCCTTTTATTGAAATCAAGCCTTTTATGATACTAAAAAAACTTGCCTTACCATTCAGGCATTTGAAGAAAGCAAAACTGTGATCTTCTGCAGTAATTCTTCAGTTTGAGGTAGAAATGATTGTATGACAACCAGGCTCTTAGGCACAGAATGGTATTTGTCTTCCATAGAAGCCTTAATGAAATCAGTTGGTTTCCCTGAGCTATAATTATAATGGCTTCCAGTTCTGCTTCAATCCAAATTTTTTTCATTCCTGCTATAACATCTTCCACATGTCCTAAAATTTTATATATTCATGGGATGGCTATTCTCACATCTGTACAGTTTTCAAACACAGTGCACTTTCTGAATTTGGATGACATTGCATTTGAAATTTAAAGATAAACAGATGTCCTTAGTAAAATAACATTGGAGATATATGCCTAAGGAGTCATAAGAGGGATCCTTTCAAAACAGTAGACCAAATATGGTAGTGGACATTCTCTTGACCCCTGCAGAGAACTGAAAATAAAACCATCACCATTTTCTAAAGTTCACATGGCAACAGTGATTAAGTAGCAAGCAGATTATTTTGTTTAAATAGGACTGGGTGTTATTTGCCCTTGCATTAGGTTAACATCCAATGTGAAAATTGGTTCTTTTTATTGAATCTAAACATTATGTACACAACATATGAAAAGCAGATCCTGACACTGTAATTGGAAGATACTGATTTCCTGTGAAAATATGCCATTATTAATTCCTTAATAATCAAAAGACATATGTGTTTTATTTCATTTGTTTGAAGATTGACACCTTTTTGTTATAATACTTTCAATTCTAATGAGTATATTGAGTCCATAACAATATATTCTTGATAAAAAATCTGTAGCTAGGACGAAGTCATTACAGACCAATTAAGCTAAAACTTTATAAAGCTGAATCAAAACAAGATTTTGGAAGGAAACATCAGCTATTCTCACAAATTTCCACAAGAGGGCAATAAACTATAAGATTTTGTCATAACATCAAACATCCTAGGACCAAAATATTACCTATTAGTCCTTTGATTTTTTTTTTTAAGAAATGTGCCCTCACATGCTTCTTATGGAAAAGACATATGAATCTGATTTTTCCCTTTTTATATTCTTTAAACGAATAAACTTCAATAGGCACTTGGTAATTTATAAAAGATGAATCATGTATAAACTAATATATCTCATGTCTAAATCACTGGAATCGAGACAACCTGTATTATTTAATGCTTAGTAACAAAATGTTCCTGAGAGCAATTTTTATTCAGAAGGTAAAATCAAGATGAAAAGTAATAATTAATAAATAACAAAAAGGTACAACATCTAACGTGCTCCAAAATATCAAGAAAGCCCAAACATGGTTTTACAAAATTCTGACAGTGTCTCTAGACACAAGTTGACTTTTCTGTGTTCAGTTTTGCTTAGTTTTAAATGAAAGTTTCTAAAGGTAGAAGTAAATTTTACTTAGTTAAAATAACTGAAGTCCAAAAGCAGAAATATGTGCTCTACTCCTGATCCAGACTCATTATAAAACTTCCTGAAAATAATTATTTCATGCTTTTTTTTGGGGGGGGGGACTAAATCCAGGGACACTTTACCACTGAGCTACATCCCCAGTCCTTTCTTGGGGGTGGGGGGAGGCGGGGTGTGTGCCAGGGGCGCTCCACTATTGAGCCACATCCCCAGCCCTATTTTGTATTTTATTTAGAGACAGAGTCTCACCGAGTTAATTAGCACCTCACTTTTGCTGAGCTGGCTTTGAACTCACAATCCTCCTGTCTCAGTCCCCCAAGCCACTGGGATTATAGGTGTGTGCCACTGTGCCGGTTTCCCAGTCCTTTTTATTTTAGTGACAGGGTCTCATTAAGTTTTTAGAGATTGGCCAACTTGCTGCGGTTGACCTCTCTACCAGACTGAGCTCTCAGGACTCAGCTTCAACTGCCTTAATATCTTCCTAGCAGTTGATAAACAGCAAATACTCAATAATTGCTTGTGAGACAAGAGAGCTACATTTCTAACTTAGCAAACAGCAAATACTCAATAATTGCTTGTGAGACAAGAGAGCTACATTTCTAACTTAGCAACAGAAAGAAAATATTTTAAAGTTTCTCAATAAAAAAAATTTAACAAAACTAAATTATAGTGCTAACTTGTTCAGTACCAAAAAACATAAAACAAACAAAAAGGAAAAGAGACGATTCAGTTTAAATAGAAGGCCAAGTGATGACACATTAGTTTACAAGATGTTGCGAAATAAATAAGTGATGGCCACCTGTGTATCACCATTATTGACAGGACGGAGGAAAGAGATGTATTCCCATGTCAAACATCAGAAAACACTCTGTGATCACAAAGGTTATGAGAAAGGAAGCAAAAAGGATGAACTTCGTTCTTTGGAGATCTCTGAGAATATACGGATCCTCCCACAATAGCTATGAGGTAGGTGGAATTCTGGCAGGAAAAAAAAAAGGGGGGGGGCTCTTGAGGTCACTTGCAGCCTTCTGTCTTTATTCAAGGAGCCCAGAGTTTCCATTTACTGAAGTTTCCATTATTCCATGAACATATAAAAACTCATATTAAGGAAGAGTGGGGTAAAACTGGTACCAAGGGGCTAAACATCCACAGAAACTGAAGTTACCAAACCACTCCTGTCGGAATTTGGATGAAACCTGAAAAATGTCCCCTATATCACTGTTGGGCATCATATTTATAATTCCAAAGACTCTGGTTTCTATAATTTTAATTTTAATTTTTTTTTTATTTTTTAAAAATACTTATTTTTTAGTTGTAGTTGGACACAATACCTTTGCTTTATTTATTTATTTTTATGTGGTGCTGATGATCGAACCCAGGGCCTCACACTTGCTAGATGAGTGCTCTACCACTGAGCCACAAGCCAGCCCCCTACAACTTTAATTTTAAAATTTCCTTGGTTTAAATACCCCCCCCACACACACATACACATACACACAGAATTATCACTAATTTAAAATTATTTATTGAAATAAAATAGAAACTTCTATTTAAAAATTTTAAAAATATATATATTGAAAGAATGAATAAAAAGTAATCTTTTGGACACTTACTGAAGTCCATGACATGTTGACAATGCAACAAATGAGACAGGATTTCCTCGGATCTGGCCCTGGTAGTAACAGTGCTCTCCTCCCTGAAAACAGAAACAGAGGACAAGGAGAACCAGCAGCATCATTTCAGTAGAGGTTTCTGCTCCCACTGCACTTGCATGTACCATAAAGTTCTATGCAATATGTCATTATTCAGATTAGCATTATCAAACCACTTCTAACAGAATTATTCAGAAATATTCCTAACGAGATGACTTCAAACCCAAAGAAAGGGAAGAAAAAGTTGACTTCATTTTCTTTTTATGTATGTGGTAGCAGAGAACAAAGAAACAGATATTAAAATACATACATGTTCCATGCAACAGAGTAAGTTTAATCATCTATTTCCCGAGTTATGAGATATTCAATCTCAAGCAGCAGTAGAGGAATGCTTTCACATGGAGCTAAGTAAAATGGACTATAAATTATGTAAGAGTTACTAAATTATAAAGATGGAGAAAGAAATTACTGTTTTTATGATGTTTATCTCAAAACTTGACTGCTACACATAAAAAAAAGAAATTATATAAAAATATTTTTGATGAATATAGATGCAAAATCCTCAACAAAATATCTGTAAATCTAATTCATTAGCAGGGTGAAAGATCCTATACCATGATCAAGTAATCCCTGGCTTCATTCCAGGGATTCAGGGTTGGTTTAATATATGCAAATCAGTAAATGTAACTCACTACATACACAGAATCAAGGATAAAAGTCACATGATCATCTTAATAGCTGCAGAGAAAGCATTTAATAAAATCCACCATCTCTTCATGATAAAAATCCTGAATAAACTAGGTATAGAAGGCTCATACATCAACATAATAAAGGTTACACATGACAAATCATAGTCAGCATCATATTGAATGAGGAAAATTGAAAGCATTTCTTCCAAATCAAAAACAAGGCAAAGGTGTCCACTCTCACCACTCTTACTCAACATAGTACTAAAAACTTTTAGTCATAGAAGGAAAAAAATAAAATAAAAACATATAGAAACACAGGAAATCATATTATTCCTATTTGCAGATGATATGATTCCATATCTAGGAAATGCTAAAAAGTCCACCAAAATTCCTTAGAACTGAAAAATAAATTCAGTAAAGTAGCAGGATACAAAATCAAAATACAAAAATTAGTAGCTTTTCTATACACCAATAATAAACTCACTGAAAAAGAAATCAGGAAAATAATCCTATGTGCAACAGCTTCAAGAAAATAAAACAAAATACCTAGAAATAAATCTAACAAAGTGAAAGACCTCTACAATGAAAATTGTAAAACACTGAAGAAAGAAATTGGACACCAGAAAGTGGAAAGACCTCCATTATTCATGAACTGGGAGAATGAAGATTGTTAAAAATATCATACCACCAAAAATGATCTACAGAGTCAACACAATCCCCATCAAAATAACAATGACGTTCTTCACCAACCTAAGAAAAGCAATCCTAAAATTCATGTGGAAGCACAAAGGACCCCAAGGAACCAAAGCAATCCTGGGCAAAAAAGAACAATACTGGAGCCATCAAAATACCCAATTTCAAAATACGCTATCAGCCACTATAAGAAAAACAGTATGGTACTGGCATTAAAAAAAAAAAAAAAAAAAAGGCCTAAGAACACATCCACACATCTTTGTTTATATAATTATTGACAGAAGAATGAAAAACCTATGTTGGAGAAAAGATAGCCTCTTCAAAAAATGGTGCTAGAAAAATTGAATATCTGCAAGCAGAAAATTGAAACTAGAGCCCTATCTCTCACCCAGTATAAAAATCAATTCAAAATGGATCAAAGACCTTAAGAACTGAAACTTGGAAAGTACTAAAAGAAAACAGGGGGGAAACACTTCAAGATATAAGCATAAACAATGATTTCCTGAATAAGACTGTAGTTCAGAAAATAACAGCAAGAATTCACAAATGGGATTATTTCAAATTAAATAGCTTCTGCATAACAAAGGAAACAATCTACAGAGTAAAGGAACAGGCTAAAGAATGGGAGAAAATCTTTTCCACCTATTCAGCTGGCAGGATTATTATCCAGAGCATATAAATAACTCAAAAAAACATGACACCAAAAGAACAAGTAATCCAATCAATAAATTAAAAAAAAATAAGCTGAATAGATACCTCAAAGGAAGCACAAATGACCAATTAAGTGAAAAAGTACTCAATGTCTTTATCCATCAGGGAAGTGCAAATCAAAACTATACTGAGATTTCATTCAGAATGGCTATTATCAAGAAAGTAAAAAATAACAAACACAGGTAAGGACATTGTGGGTGGCAGAGGGGAAGGAGCTCTGAGACACTGTTTGTGGGAATGTTAACTAGTACAACTACTATGGAAATCAGTATGTAGGTTCCTCAAAAAAACAAAAATAGAATCACCATATGATCTATTTCTAACACTGCTTGGTATACACCTGAAGAAACTAAAATCAGCACACAATAGAGATATCTGGATACCTATGTTCATCACAGCACTAGTCAAGTTATGGAATCAGTCTGAATGCCCATCAGTGGATGAGTGGATTTTTTAAAAAATGTGATATATACACTATGGAGTATTATTCAGCCATAAAGAAGAACAAAATCATGTTACTTCAAGAAAATGAATGAAACTGAAGATGATTATGTTATATGAAAAAAAGCCAGAGTCAGACAAGTATCACATATTTTCTCCCATACACAGAATCTGGAGGGGAATAAAAAGATGACATTAAAACAGAAGGGGGGATTTATACCCCGCGGGGCCCCACGGCCCTGGCTCCCGGCTCCCGCCTGCCAACTGAGCCTGCCCCTCGTGCTCTCGAATCCCGCCCTCCCCTCATCGCCCAACTTCTCCCAAACCCAGCTTCTCAGGATCACTAGGCAATGCTGAGCTGACGTGGATCTGGGGCGAACAGTCTGGGCCTCTCAGAACACACACCGAGCCCGGATCGGCTGAATTCAAGCTCCCGTTAGCCTGCTTCCCGCAGACAAACAGCTGCGACTCAGCACTGATCCATCCGGCTGAAACAACTGGTCAGCCCTTCTGATCCTACGGAGGTAAATGCCAACTGAGCCTTCATAGGTAGTGGCCACAGGTTTGAAACGGGGCTTGGGAGAGTCAGTAAGGACCCACCCGTTGCATTGGTCACCCGGCAAAGGGAAACGAACTGTCGCCATTTGCAAGAGATACCACCATGGCAGAGAACTGACGTCACCAGACTGCGGCGGAGGAGATAACTTCATTGAAACCTGCGGCTACAGGTGTGTAATTCCCTAGCCATCCCTCTCCACATATCGGGGAAACCTTAAGGGCCCCTCCCAGCTCTCCCGTGAGAGATAGCCAGACTGAAGGAATCAGATGTGGCACGAGACCCGCAGTGGCACGGAACTCCCGGCTACCGCTCCCACCAGTGCTGAGAGCTGAGGTCTCTTGCACCAGGTACCAGGGGGGTGGCTACCGGAGGCAAGTAAAATTCGCTGAGGATTCTCAGCCCCAAGCTCCACAAACTTAGGGTCTGAGGGAATGGCAAACAGGGAGAGTGTGCCCAGTCGTTCATGAAAACAGGGCTCCCAGGAGCAGCAGACCTGGCGTGTACCCAGTATTGTGGTGAGCGGCACCCGTGAGAGGGGCCTGGCTAGAGGAAAAGTGGGAAGTGACTAGACACAAGAGGAGGCCCTAGGCACTCAGGATTGGAGACTCGCCCAGTCTGGGAGGAGGAGCTGCTGCACAGTGATTGGTTCCCGCGTATTGACAGGAGAAACTTGGCCTAGTGGGCACAGCTCCAACTACTAAAAGAGAAGTTAATCAAACTCTAAGACTGCATTTATTAGTTTTTTTTTTATTTGGGTTTTTTTTTTTCATTTTCCTTTTTCTTTCTTGTTGTTTTTTAAATTTTTTAAATTTTTTTATTTTTTTCTTCTAATTTTAATTTTTATTTTTTTATTATTTTTTTTTCTTTTTTTATTTCCTATTTGTTTTTCTTCTTTTGTCTCTTCATTTCTTTTCAATTTTCTTATTCCCCCTTCCTTGAATTCTATCTGCTTACTCTCATTCTGTTTAGTGACTTCTTACCTTCCCTTCTAATACCTTTCCTCCCAAGCATCAAATAAATTTATAGGAGTAAACAGTAACTCAGCAGTCAAACAGAACAAGAAGTAACATGAGCAGCATAAAAAAACAAGGAAGAAAATGAGTACAAACAATGAAGGACAGCCTAAATATTCAGGAGGACCTAGAGTCATCAGAAAAATGGTCATATAAAGAACTCAAGGAACACCTTAGACAGATGGAATGGAACCTTAAAGAGGATATGAGACAACAAATTCAAACAGTGAAAGAACACATTGAAAATGAATTACATAAACAGATAAAAGAAGAAGTTAAGCATCTTTATCAGGAGATAGAGATTATAAAAAAAATCAAACAATAATTCTAGAAATGAAGGAAACGATAAACCAAATTAAAAACTCAATTGAGAGGATCACTAACAGAGTGGAGCAAGTAGAAGCCAGAACGTCAGATAATGAAGACAAAATATATCATCTTGAAAAGAGTCTAGCCAACTCAGAAAGGCTGGTAAAAAATAACGAGAAAAACATCCAAGAGATATGGGATAACATAAAAAAAACAAACTTATGAGTCATCAGGATAGAAGAAGGTACAGAAATTCAAACCAAGGGAATGAGTAACCTGCTGAATGAAATAATTACAGAAAACTTTCCAGAAATAAAAAAGGAAACGGATATACAAATTGTAGATGCATACAGGACACCAAGCACACAAAATCACAGTAGACCAACCAACGCCAAGACACATTGTTATGAAGATATCCAATATACAGAACAAAGAGAAAATATTAAAAGCTACAAGAGAAAGGAGGCAGATTACATTCAGGAGTAAACCAATAAGGTTAACAACGGATTTTTTATCGCAGACGCTGAAAGCAAGAAGGTCATGGAACAATGTATTTCAAACACTGAAAGAGAATGGATGCCAACCAAGAATTGTGTATCCAGCAAAATTAAGCTTCAGGTATGACAATGAAATAAAAATCTTTCATGATAAACAAAAGTTAAAAGAATTTGCAGCCAGAAAAACAGCATTGCAAAGCATCTTGAGCAAAACACTACACGAGGAAGAAATGAAAAATAATAACCAAAACCATCAGTGGGAAGTGCCTCGGTAAAGACAGAGGGTGGGGGAAAAGATAATCATGGAGAAACAAACTAAATTTAAAAAAATGATAAATAATCAAACATGGCTGGAAGTACAAACCATATATCAATAGTAACTCTAAATGTTAATGGCTTAAACTCTCCAATAAAGCAACATAGGCTGGTATCATGGATTAAAAAAACAAATCCAACAATATGCTGCCTCCAGGAGACACATTTGATTGGAAAAGACATACACAGGCTAAAGGTGAAAGGATGGGAAAAAATATACCACGCACACAGTCCTCGTAAGCAAGCAGGGGGGGGGCATCCTCATATCGAATAAAATCGACTTCAAGACTAAGTTAATCAAAAGGGATAAGGAAGGACATTATATACTGTTAAAAGGAACCATTCACCAACAAGACATAACAATTATCAATATTTATGCACCAAATAATGGTGCTGCGACATTCATAAAACAAATTCTCCTCAAGTTCAAGAATCAAATAGACCACAACACAATAATTATGGGTGACTTCAACACACCTCTCTCACCATTGGACAGATCCTCCAAACAAAAGTTGAATAAAGAAACTATAGAACTCAATACCACAATCAATAACCTAGACTTAACTGACATATATAGAATATATCAACCATCATCAAATGGATATACTTTTTTCTCAGCAGCACATGGATCCTTCTCAAAAATAGATCATATATTATGCCATAGGGCAACCCTCAGTAAATATAAAGGGGTGGAGATAATACCATGCATTTTATCTGATCATAATGGAATGAAACTGGAAATCAATGATAAAAGAAGGAAGAAAAAATCCTACATCACATGGAAAATGAACAATATGTTACTGAATGATCAATGGGTTACAGAAGACATAAAGGAGGAAATCAATAAATTCTTAGAGATAAATGAAAATACAGACACAACATATCGGAATCTATAGGACACAACGAAAACAGTTTTAAGAGGGAAATTCATCACCTGGAGGTCATTCCTCAAAAAAAGAAAAAACCAACAAATAAATGAGCTCACACTTCATCTCAAAGCCCTAGAAAAGGAAGAGCAAAACAACAGCAAATGTAGCAGAAGGCAAGAAATAATTAAAATCAGAGCGGAAATCAATGAAATTGAAACAAAAGAAACTATTGAAAAAATTAACAAAACTAAAAGTTGGTTCTTCAAAAAAATAAGTAAGATCGACAGACCTTTAGCCATGCTAACGAAGAGAAGAAGAGAGAGAACTCAAATTACTAACATACAGGATGAAAAAGGCAATATCACAACAGATGCTACAGAAATACAGAAGACAATTAGAAATTATTTTGAAAACCTATATTCCAATAAAATAGAAGATAGTGACGACATCGATAAATTTCTTAAGTCATATGATTTGCCCAGACTGAGTCAGGAGGATACACACAATTTGAACAGACCAATATCAATGGATGAAATTGAAGAAGCAACCAAAAGACTACCAACCAAGAAAAGCCCAGGACCGGATGGGTATACAGCAGAGTTTTGCAAAACCTTTAAAGAAGAATTAATACCAATACTTTTCAAGTTTTATTTCAGGAAATAGAAAAAGAGGGAGCTCTTCCAAATTCATTCTATGAGGCCAACATCACCCTGATTCCAAAACCAGACAAAGACACCTCAAAGAAAGAAAACTACAAACCAATATCTCTAATGAACCTAGATGCAAAAATCCTCAATAAAATTCTGGCGAATCGAATACAGAAACACATCAAAAAAATTGTGCACCATGATCAAGTAGGATTCATCCCTGGGATGCAAGGATGGTTCAATATATGGAAATCAATAAATGTTATTCACCACATCAATAGACTTAAAGATAAGAACCATATGATCATCTTGATAGACGCAGGATAAAGCATTTGACAAAGTACAGCATCCCTTTATGTTCAAAACATTAGAAAAACTAGGGATAACAGGAACTTACCTTGACATTATAAAAGCTATCTATGCTAAGCCTCAGGCTAGCATCATTCTGAATGGAGAAAAATTGAAGGCATTCCCTCTAAAATCTGGAACAAGACAGGGATGCCCTCTATCACCACTTCTATTCAATATAGTTCTTGAAACACTGGTCAGAGCAATTAGACAGACGAAAGAAATTAAAGGCATAAAAATAGGAAAAGAAGAACTTAAATTATCACTATTTGCAGGTGACATGATTCTATACCTAGAAGACCCAAAAGGGTCTACAAAGAAACTACTAGAATTAATAAATGAATTCAGCAAAGTGGCAGGATATAAAATCAACACGAATAAATCAAAGGCATTTCTGTATATCAGCGACAAAACTTCTGAAACGGAAATGAGGAAAAACACTCCATTCACAATATCCTCAAAAAAAAAATAAAATACTTGGGAATCAACCTAACAAAAGAGGTGAAAGATTTATACAATGAAAACTACAGAACCCTAAAGAGAGAAGTAGAAGAAGATCTTAGAAGATGGAAAAATATACCCTGTTCATGGATAGGCAGAACTAACATTATCAAAATGGCGATATTACCAAAAGTTCTCTCTAGGTTTAATGCAATGCCAATCAAAATCCCAATGGCATTTCTTGTAGAAATAGATAAAGCAATCATGAAATTCATATGGAAAAATAAAAGACCCAGAATAGCAAAAGCAATTCTAAGCAGGATGTGTGATCAGGTGGTATAGCGATACCAGATTTCAAACTATATTACAGAGCAATAGTGACAAAAACAGCATGGTACTGGTACCAAAACAGGCGGGTGGACCAATGGTATAGAATTGAGGATACAGAGACTAATCCACAAAGTTATAACTATCTTATATTTGATAAAGGGGCTAAAAGCATGCAATGGAGGAAGGATAGCATCTTCAACAAATGGTGCTAGGAAAACTGGAAATCCATATGCAACAAAATGAAACTGAATCCCTTTCTCTCACCATGCACAAAAGTTAACTCAAAATGGATCAAGGAGCTTGATATCAAATCAGAGACTCTGCTTATGATAGAAGAAAAAGTTGGCTCCGATCTACCTATTGTGGGGTCGGGCTCCAAATTCCTTAATAGGACACCCATGGCACAAGAGTTAATAACAAGAATCAACAAATGGGACTTACTTAAACTAAAAAGTTTTTTCTCAGCAAGAGAAACAATAAGAGAGGTAAATAGGGAGCCTACATCATGGGAACAAATTTTTACTCCTCACACTTCAGATAGAGCCCTAATATCCAGAGTATACAAAGAACTCAAAAAATTAGACAATAAGATAACAAATAACCTAATCAACAAATGGGCCAAGGACCTGAACAGACACTTCTCAGAGGAGGATATACAATCAATCAACAAGTACATAAAAAAATGCTCACCATCTCTAGCAGTCAGAGAAATGCAAATCAAAACCACCCTAAGATACCATCTCACTCCAGTAAGATTGGCAGCCATTATGAAGTCAAACAACAACAAGTGCTGGCGAGGATGTGGAGAAAAAGGTACTCTTGTACATTGCTGGTGGGACTGCAAATTGTTGCGGCCAATTTGGAAAGCAGTATGGAGATTCCTGGGAAAGCTGGGAATGGAACCACCATTTCACCCAGCTATTGCCCTTCTCGGACTATTCCCTGAAGACCTTAAAAGAGCATACTACAGGGATACTGCCACATCCATGTTCATAGTAGCACAATTCACAATAGCTAGACTGTGGAACCAACCCAGATGCCCTTCAATAAATGAATGGATAAAAAAATGTGGCATTTATACACCATGGAATATTATGCAGCATTAAAAAATGACAAAATCATGGAATTTGCAGGGAAATGGATGGCACTAGAGCAGATTATGCTTAGTGAAGCTAGCCAATCCCTAAAAAACAAATACCAAATGTCTTCTTTGATATAATGAGAGCAACTATGAACAGAGCAGGGAGGAAGAGCAGGAAGAAAAGATTAACATTAAACAGAGTCATGAGATGGGAGGGAAAGGGAGAGAAAAGGGAAATTGCATGGAAATGAAGGGAGACCTTCATTGCTATACAAAATTACATATAAGAGGTTGTGAGGGGAATGGGAAAATAAACAAGGAGAGAAATGAATTACAGTAGATGGGGTAGAGAGAGAAGATGGGAGGGAAGGGGAGGGGGGATAGTAGGGGATAGGAAAGGTAGCAGAATACAACAGTTACTAATAGGGCATTATGTAAAATTGTGGATGTGTAACCGATGTGATTCTGCAATCTGCACTTGGGGTAAAATTGGGAGTTCATAACCCACTTCAATCTAATGTATGAAATATGATATGTCAAGAGCTTTGTAATGTTGTGAACAACCAATAAAAAAAAATCTGGCCTGTCTTCAGTGTGACAGGCTAGCCAAAGGAAGAGGTTTTTCTGCTTTTATATCAAAATGTTAAAAGGTCCCAGCAGCTTGGGAGGCTGGGTTCAGAGCCAGCCTCAGCAACAGCAAATCACTAAGCAACTCAGTAAGACCCTATCTCTAAATAAAATAGGACTAGGGATGTGACTCGGTGTTGAGTGTCCCTGAATTCGATCCCCAGTACCCAAAAAAAGTAAAAGAAAAAAATAAAAGGGAGGAATACCCTTTCGGACCTTGCAGTTGTGGCAGAGGCAACCAACAAGAGGAACAGAGAATTGGGCACAGGGGTGCATGCCTGTTATCCCAGGTGCTCAGGAGGCTGAGGCAGGAGCATTGCAGGTTTGAAGCCACCCTCAACAACTTAGTCAAGCTGTAAGCAACCTAGTGAGACCCTGTCTCAAAATAAAATATAAAAGGGGATGAGGATGTGGCTCAGTGGTTAAGCGCCCCTGGGTTCAATCCCTGTGACCAAAACCAAAAACAACAACAAAGAGAGAAAGAAAGAAAGAAAGAAAGAAAGAAAGAAAGAAAGAAAGAAAGAAAGAAAGAAAGAAAGAAAGAAAGAAAGAAAGAAAGAAAAAACATGAGGAACACAAGAGAAAACTAAGTTCTCAATGTGGTAGGCGGTCAGTCAGTTCCCTCTCCCAACTTGTAAATTGGCTCAGAGCTACTCCTTGGAGGCACTGAGTTATGTTTGATTAAATAAGGCCATGTTCCTTTATAATATTTTAAGTAAGCAGTCCAAGAGAACAGAGTGCCCTCACCTTGCCTTAGGACTCACTCATTGTCACTGCTGCTGTGTTCTGTGGGTCACACAGGTCAGTCCTAATTCAGTATGGGAGGACACTACCCAAGTTCATTAATACTAGGAGATAAGGATGGTTGAGGGCAGTGTAGGGAGCTGGCTGCCACAAGAACATCCACGGTAGTGAGTTTTGAGTGACCAAAACAATTCTTAAGCTTGTAGTCCTGATCATTGAAGGTTGGCAAATTCCCTAGATGCCAATGACTATGTAGACTTTACAAGAACAGCCAGAAAAATCTCTTCTTTGGCCTCTCCTTAAAGAACAAGTGGTTCTGGGCATCTCTCCAGTTGCATTCTGGTGTTAACCTACCTTGTTTATGAACCAGTCTATCCATTCCTCCTACCACCCCTTCCTGGGCTTCTACAAAGAAGGTTATTCATAATTCTCCTATGTGCTATGTCTGCAGAGGAACCTAGTCCCCAAATTCACTTTTCAGTTTAGGTATTGTCTTGCTTTTTATGAATCAGAATTTTTTGAACAGTTTGTATTGAGCAAATTATAAGAGACTTGCCTTACAGAATCACAAAAACCAAATAATTTGGAGGGAACACCTTATGTTTTCAGAATCCAAGGAAGCAATTTTGAGGATGTAATTTGTACCATTAAATGCAATAAGATAAAATAAACTATAACATTTTTCATGGAAAAAAAAAGCAGAAGGGGGGAGTCATTAGGGAAGAGGGAGGGGGTCAGGTGATAGGATGATAAAAGAGCATAATAGGGAGGGTAGATATGAGCAAAGAATTTTGTATGCAAGTATGAAAATGTCACAAAGAATTAACATGTGCTAGTAATTAAAATATTAGAAAAAAATTGACCGTATCTAAGTTTATGTTATTCTTTTCTAAAACCAGGAATGGCTTTACGATTTAGCAGTCCTGCAGTAGGGTTTGAGATGGTGAAGTGTCTTCTATCAGACAGTCACACTAAATTCTATTAAGATTCATTTGTTTAGATTAAATGTGCTTGGAAAAGAAAAGAGGGTAAATCCTCTGACATCTTATAATGTTGCTTTAAAACACTCCCTAGGCTACCTGGTTCAAAGACCAGCAGCACTGACATCATCCAAATCTTCTTGGAAATGCCAATCCCAGACTAACTGCATCAAAATCTGCATTTTAACAAGGTCCCTAGGCAATTCATATGCACATTAAATTTTGAGAAGCTCTGCTCTAAATGACCTTTTCCCATTCTCCCACTAAGCTCCTGTTTCTTCAGTAGTTGAAAGCTTATAATTAAATTGACTCATTGAGACAAGAAAAAATAAAAGAGGAAGGACTGATAGAATGGGTAGTTAAAGGGGAAAATAAATGTTACCTACTTTAATCTGGCTTAAGTGCTAATCCTACTTCAAATATTCAGTGCTTGACAAGAAAAGGGGAGAGAATAGAAAAAAAAATGAAGATTTAACAAGTCCAAAGACATTTTCTTTACCAGAATTCCAAGGAAAACATCCTGTCCTGAGACTACGTTGTTCATGAGATAATTCCATAAGAGTTGATGAGTCTCAATTTTGAGGAAGGAGTGGAGAGCAGATTAAATCCTACACAATGCAATCCCTGGCCCTGTAATACCTCTAAAAGCCCAGAGGAGTCACTGAGCACCGTGAACCAAGGAATGTGGCTGGATTTAATGGAGAAGACAGAATGGTGTTTCACATATGGGTCAGACAATGATGGACCGTAGAAGGTCACAAGGACTTGGGAGCAGATAGGAGTCTTGACAAAACGACATAGGACACTGACTATGTGAGAAGAATTGGTGTGATGTAAGTGTTGTGTGTTTGTTTTTTTCAATGTTCAGTTTCCTTTAAAAACCTCCATCTCTCTGAAGGGCGGGTGCAGGCAACTAGAGGATAGCAAGAGATGTTCACCTGACTTGCCCTGATTGAAAGCTTCCCCCAGGTGCTGGAAGGCCCTCTGCCCAGGAAAAGTACTCTTGAACCAGCAGCTGGGTCTCCTCACTGGCAGGATCTGGTTTCTGCCGTGTATGTGACTCCTACTCTACCTGTCAATCTAGACTCAGCAGAAAGGCAAGCTCCTGCCCTCGGAAGACCCAGACTCCAGAAATGGAGCTGCTGTTCTTGGTTCCAAAGAGGATGACACTGACAAAGGAGTTCTTCCTCAGCTTGTCCAATCGCTGAAACATTCCAGTGATGAGGGTGAAACCCATGAAGGTCTGGGTGAGCTCTTCAGGAAAGCCATACTCAGCATGCCACAAGGACCAACCATCTTTATCCAAGTGCTCCCAATAATAGTAGCACCTCAGACAGCATGTCCTTCTGGGAATATTTGCATTTAAATTCATCCAACACAAAGGCACACTTAGGCAAAGAGGACCTTGGCCTTGGGCTCAGCAGCCAGTGCCTGCTCATGTTCATCCATCTCTTCCTCTGGAGCTGGGGCAACTACCTTTTCCTCCTCTTTCCACTCGGTCTGGGGCTTCTACTTCTCTTCTCATAAACACTTGTCTTTCCGTGGCAAAACATTCTCTTTCCATGGTGAACCCTTCTCTTTCCGTGGCATGTTCTTTATAGGCTGGCTCTCTGCAAACTTCTTAGCATCAAACTGAGCCATGTTCTCACACAGCTTCACCTCCCACAAGACAGCCCCCCGAACTGGGGCTGGTTAATGCCAGGTAAGGAACCCATGATTGGTATTGGGTAAGGCCTGGTGGAAAGAAGGGTCCAAGACCTGTTTCTGGAGTCACAACAGGGTACAGACAACTGTGATGTCAGCCAGTGTCACTCATTCACCCAACAGGAAAGTCCTTGTCTTCAAGTGAGCATCCAGAAACCCCAGAATTTACCTCTCCTCCTCCTTTGCATTGTCAATGGCCTGTTTGTTGTGGTACAATGATGCCCAAGGTAGAAAACACCCAGGTACTGGCTGGGGGCACCATGTCACTATCAGCAAAGCTCACCCTCTGCACCACCTGGATGCTGCCTCTGGAGTACTTTTCTGCAGCTTCCCATTGCTCACACAGTAGGAGATGGCATTGCTCTCAAACACATAGAATCCATTGTCACCCTCAAATATTGGAAACTTGCCAGCAAGAAATCTGCAGAGAAACCCAGGGTGCAGTTGGTTTGGCCAAAGTAGAAATGGCGTGGTGCAGAAAGCACGTGGATCTGAGCCCCACTGTACTGAAAGGTGATGAGGACCTTGAAGGCCCACCAGTTTTCGGGATATGTGTCCATGGTCCCAGCCACTACAGTGATTCTGCATAGAAAGGGGTGTGGTGTGAGTGTTGACAGTATAAACTCTCGGCTTCTTCACCTAATAAATTGTGTGATCTCAAAGCAAGTCATGGAAGCTGTGGTGTGTGCATCCTCATCTGTCAAATGGAGATAATTATCTCATGGGTTATTATGAGGATTAATAATGAACTAATAAGCATAAAAGATTTAGAATAATGTTTGGTCCTTGGAAAGCACTCAATAATGTTTGCTATAATTGTAAATATTGTGTGTCAACTACTGTTCTACTAAATTTATATTCACAATCACATTACATCCTCACATCAACCCTACAAAGAAATTTTGTTATCCTTATTCCACCCTGAAGGGTACAATTCTTAAAGTCAAGTTAAACCTGCAAAGTTGCCAAGCAGGGATGTGAACTTTGAGTGAAGGCAAAGCCTGTGTGACTTCCCTAACACCAGCTATGAGTTGGATCTAGAGTTATGGGTTACGCAATGCAAATTGAACAAGTTTCTTTTAGTAGGAATGGGGGTAAATTTACAGAAGTTTAAGTACCCTTTGTTGGTGTTAGACTGATGAACAGTCATTAAGACTAGATTCTAAGTGCATCTGAGGACATTGACTCGGATGACCCCGATTTTCTGAACACATCTGATCTGACCAGAAATCAACACTAGCTTTGTACGAGCCAGACATGGAAGGTTAATAGTCGTCAAGGTGAACTGGACAGAGAAAGAACTGTTTAAATGTGTCTCCCTAGGCTGTACCCTGAGTAGCTCAACCAGAACTTCTCTCTCAGAAGTGTAAGACTCACAATGAAGAGCAACACATAAACATAAAAGAAACAAAGAGAAGTAAGTTAGGAACAAGAGCACAAAAAGAGGTACCAGGTTAGGAAACAATGGATACTAGCAGTCAATATTATGTGGGGGAGATAGATCAGTAGCAAAGCCTACCAGGAATATTTTATAAATTACTGATGTTTTCTTTAAAATACCAACTCTGGGAAACATGTCATATTACATCATAAAAAGGACAAGGAATTCATTTGATTAGATAATGAAAAACAATCTTGCACGAATTTCTGATTCAGAAAAATAGGAGTCAATCCAACAACAGCATATGATCAGGACCCATCTGCACAAAAGCCTAACACGGCAAGTGCAGAAGAGCTCAATATGGTTGAGTCATTATCGAATGTTTCCATGACACTTCAAGAAAAGCATAAACTCCAAGGAGGAAATATCTCCTCGGTTGGGCTACTATCGTTCACATCTTGAGGCTTTCAATTGGTGATATATTTATTTCTTCTAAATAGCAGTGGATATTTTTTAAGTTATATTTTTCAGACATTATTTACCATGAACCAGTAATTATTTAAACTAATAAGTAATGAAGATTTTTTTTTCCCTTTAACATTTCTGGAAATTTTTTTTTAATCCAAGATAGAGGATTCAATGGTAATGAGCGTCTTTAATTTATATATCTATTATAAAATTATTAAAATAAATTATTATGTACATTTAGTCAACTTTTATTTTACAAATAATTATTCTCTATTATTTTATTTTTTAATTCATTGTATTCATTTATTTTTTGCGGCACTGGAGATTGGACTCAAGGTCTCACATTTGCAAAGCAAGTGCTCTACCACTGAATTAAATCCCCAGTTCCTATCAGTTTTAAATGACACACACTTGCAACAAGAATTCTAAGAATTTAGAATATACAAGGTAAGAGTAAAAATACTCCCTTAATACACATATACTTCTGTCAGTCTGTATGTAGCATTACTAAACGTGGACCTCAAAGGTTAAAGAACATGTGCATATTAAATATTAATAATATTTGGAGAGAAATACAATTGTAATTCTTTGCACATAAAACATGCATTGCAATTGAAAATAATTGGCTGCATTTTATTAAAAATTATATACTTCAATAAAGACTGCTGACTTAAGCCAACTTACTCAAACCTTATCAATTATGACATTTCTCCATATCTTTAAGTGACTTCTAGATAAACAGGTATTATATATAGTAATGTAAGACAGATGTAGGAAAAGAAAAAAAGCCAGTACATTCGGATAGAGTTGGGCTCTTTATCCTACTGCCAGTCAAAGCTTTGTTCCTTATTGTCTCTTTGTTCCAGAAATAAATCCATTGTCCTTGAAACTTTCTTCAAACACCTTGATGTAATAACATAGTCATAACATTACAAATGTTTATTGTCAGCTAATTAGATAGTGACAAGTAAAAGAACATTCACCTCTATAAAAATTAATTATATGGTAGTTCATGTGTCCATTTATTGGTTTAGCTTCCCAGTGGGGAAAAAAAAACCCTTGTTGCAATTTTTATTCCAAGGAAATCAAAATAGGCATTTATTTGCAAGACTCAAAAAGGTACCATATTTTTATCAGACAACCAGCAATATCGAAAAAGAAAAATAGAATTTATTATACATAAGACAAAAGGATAATGCCAAGAAAGCTATTCAGCCTGGGTTATAACATGATGTAAACCCAATAAAAACAAACAACTGAAACACAGCATCAAGGCCACAGGCTTTTCCCCTCTCTTCAGATCAGCAAAGGAAACCTGACTTTTTCAACTCCAAGATGGGCCAGGGCCACTTCCTCCAAAATGCTTTCTCCGACTCCCACCTCTTTATAAATTACTTTCTTTCCTTCTCTGGATTTTCATGGTTATTTTTACTTTTATTTTTTTTAATCTGTACTACATCTGTTTCTACCTGCATTCCTGTTTCTATCATTTGATTAAGTAGATTTTAGTTTCCCAAATGTGCTTTTAGAGACATGTATCTAAGATACCTCATCAATATAATAAACATAAAATCTGCCCAAGGGGCCTCATCAGGGAATCAGGGGATCATATGGGATAACAAGATTACATATACCATAAACTGATATGTAAATGGGTGAGAACACAGGCAATATTTCCTGAAAGAGGCATCTACAGTGTCCCTTGAGTTATGATTCTCATCCTTTGTTAAGAGTAACAATTCAGGGCATTGATTTATGATGCAGTTTCAAAATCTCTTGCTCAGAGTTCATTTGAGCAACTCTCAGGTGAGATCCCAAAATACACAATTTAACAAACACTCCATGTTTTTCTTTTTCTGAGATTACATTAGAGAGATGGTTCTCTGTCTTAGTGCTTTTAAAATCCCAATGCCCAGGCCACACTCCAAACCAATTCTATTATAATCTAGATATGATATGGGATATGAAATGGGATGCAGACCTCCACATTTCTTTAAATACTTCAGATGGTTCAATACAATGCAATGACTGAGAACCCTTGCAGGAGAGAAATACTATTCAAAGCAGTGGTTCCCCAAGCTGACTCTCAGAATCAATGCAGTGGGCTTTGTAAACCAACTGATTCCCAGGCTTTCTCTCAGACCTGCTGGATCAGAATCTCCAAGGAGGCTGCTACAGCCTTAGGTTTTTCTTATAGTTGCAAACGTTTTTACAGGTAAAAAATTAATTTGGAATTGTTAACCTAGAATATTCAATGTCAAACCAACCCTCATGCCATGGATACCAGAAGATCTTTCAGAGAATAAAAATGTCTACCATAGCCTGGGCACCATGCTTGATGATGTACATACTAGTTCACGATGACTAATGAGGTAAATATTATTTCCCTCCTTATACAAATGAGAAAATACAGATCAGGAGAGCTCCCACCCAGCAAGGCAATCCTGACAAGAGTCTCAAAACTCTTCATAAAATGGCTTTACACCTGACTTGTGAGAAGCCCATGTTCTCAAGCCTCACCCTAGATTCAGGTGCTCTGGGCATGTGGCTTGACTCCTGTCTCAGCCTGTGGTCCAGGTGATTTCAGTTTAGGAACCACTGCTTTGTACTACACCCGGCTCTAATTCTGAAGCTCCTTGTACCGACCGAGCTCAGTGAAATCCTGCACTAGTTCCTAAGAGGATACTTTCTGTTTCAACACCACAATTTTCCACTTCTTGTTTCCTCCAAACCATTTGGCTTTATGAGAAAAAAAAATGGAAGGTAAGATAAGAATATGTAAGAAGGGGCTAGTGATTAATCATCCTGGTTTGCCAGAAACTGAAAGTTTCCAAGAGGGCTCTTCTTTCGATGCTACATTCATGAAAGTCACAGCCAACCCTAAACATCTGCTCAGGTATAGAGAATAAGGGTATCGGATTACACTACCTCTGTAAGAAAAGTAGAGATAAACAATCTCATTTCATTTTATAGTAAAGTAAAATTAAATAAAGCTGTCACATCATGGTTCTCAAATGCCAATACTCCATGGTTATATATACTAAAACATGTCAAGTCTTTACCAGCTCATGCCAAAATGAGCAAAATAATTATAACATAGTCAATTTTAAAACTAAATATATTTAATTTGTAAAAATCTGTCCTCTGTTCTAAGATTAGTTTCTTTGATTATTTAAAAATATCCAGTTTTTTTCTTCTTTTAAATTTTGAAATGATTTTATATAGAAACATTGCAAAGATGGCACAGAGAATTCCAGCATGCCCAGTTTTTGCTATTGTTAACACCTTATATTTCCTTAGTACATTTGTCAAAACCAAGAAACTGACATTTGTACATTACTTTATATTAAACTCTGACTATTTAGGTTTCATTGTTTTTTCTACTAGTTTCCTCTTTCTGTTCCATGAAATAATCTGGGGTACCATATTACATTAGCTTCACATTCATTCTTTTTTTTTTTTTTTTTTTTTAAGTAGAAGCAAGTTTATTGTCAGGAGAATTTGACCGACTGCCTCTATGCAGAGACAACAGTAGCAGATTTCCTCTAGGCCAAACTTTTTTCCTTTTTTTTTTTTTAATTGATTTTATTTTTTTTAAAATACATGACAGCAGAATGCATTACAATTCTTGTTACACATATAGAGCATAGTTTTTCATATCCTTGTATATAAAGTGTGTTCATGCCAATTCATGTCTTTATACATGTACTTTGTGGGGTTTTTGTATTACAATTCTCATTACACATGTATACCACAATTTTTCATATCTCTGTATATAAAGTATGTTGACACCCAATTCCAGTCTTCATACATGGACTTTGGATAATGATGTCCTCATTCATTTTTAATTGGCACCAAAAGTAAATAATATCTGTATGTCTTGAGAAGGGTATCTCCATTTATGGCAAAATAAAAAACTTGCAACACTATATTAATCCCCCAAAATCATTTTGATAGGATACTGGTCTATGAAAAACAAAGGTCTAAGACATAAATTTTGTGGGTATTCTACTTAACCTATTACTTTTTCTCATCTCTTTAAACATGGTTAATCAAATTTTTATATTCATAATTCAAGGATTTTGTTTCTAACAAGTTTGGCCCAAAGGTAAAAACTGGAGGTGTCTATTAGGACATCTAATAGAATTAACCTGCATCTTAATCATTTTTAGCCAGCCAATTTAGTTTCCCATAACTTTATTAAAAAATAAACATCCTTGGGGCTGGGGTTGTGGCTCAGTGGTAGAGCACTTGCCTAGCATGTGTGAGGCACTGGGTTTGGTTCTCAGCACCGCACATAAATAAATAAAACAAAGGTCCATCGACAACTAAAAAAATATTAAAAATAAAAATAAAATCCTAATTTTCACACAAATAGTATGGCAAACCAATTCTTCCATTCTATTACTAAGTCAAACAGGACTTCCCAAATTGCTTATTTTTAACCCAAAAATAGTCAAGAGAAATTATTTTTCAGCTGTCAGGTAATCATTACACACCCACTAGTATAACAGATGTCTTATCAGGCTACTGAAAAATTTTAGGTTCCCACAAAGTGCTCCTCAGCAACAAATTACTGTAATGCAAAGAGTACTTAGCAGGTTCCCTGAGATGCAGTTCTAAATTAGGAGAATGGAAAATCAATGTGGACCACATACAGTGACTGTATAATTATAAACTCATGAAATTATAACTCTTTCCAGGAAACCACTACATCATTGTACCCTTTTTACAAATAATAAACCTTAAATGTGCAGCTCTGTATGGACTTTTTTTAGCATATGGGATATATATTACCTAAAATATTTTTCTAGTTGATGTTTGAATATTAACAGGAAAAAAATATAATTGGCCAAAAAAAAAAAAAATAACTGCCCACACAAACCAAAAAAAAAAAAAAAAATCTGGAAGCCTTAAAATAGAGGAAGAATAAGATTTTTGTTCCATCTGAAAACAATATTTTTGTTGCTTTCTTTTTGTGTGTGTGCGTGTGGTGCTGGGATTGAACCCAGGGCATTGTGTATGTGAGGAAAGCACTCTACCAACTGAGCTATATCCCCAGCCCTGCTTTCTTACTTAACGAAAGAAAGAAAGAAAACATAACTACTATATGAGGATATGAGTTGAGGGAGGGGGGGGGGAAGCAAATTGTTTTTCCTCTATCTTTGCCCTTTGCCATGAGATTATTCTCTTTTAATTTCATTCCTATCCTCTTTCCATCCGCTCCTTTTTTGAAGGAAGAATAAAGAGACATTTTCAGTAGTCAAAAGAAGAGTCTGTTGTAGAATTTTTCTTCTCTCCTGCACCGTGAGAATTATACTCTATGCCTCAGAAGTCCACACAGCTTTCAGTAATCATTTTTACCCCTCCATAAATGATGTTGGATTAGCTCAGGACTGATTTAAAGGTACAAACAAAGGGTCATCTTACTAAGGAGGAAGTTCACAAACAATGCCTGTCATGGTTTAGATATGAGGTATCCCCCAAAAGCTCCTGTGTAAGACCATGCAAGAATGTTCAGAGATGAAATGTTTAGATTACAAAAGCCATAAACAAATCAGTAGATTAATCCACTGATATGGATTAAGTGGGTGGTTAATGTAGGCAGGTGGGGGTGGTTGAAGAAAACAGGTCGCTGAGGGCATGCCTATGGGGTTTATATTTTGTTCCTGGTAAGCTGAGCTCCCTCTCTCTGCTTCCTGGCTGTCATGTCCTGAGCTGCTTTTCTTTGCTACGCCCTCTGTCACCCTCTAATGTCCTCCCTCACCTCTGGCCCAGAGCTATGAAACTGGCTGATCATGAATTGCCACTCTGAAACCATGAGCCCAAAATAAAATTTTCCTCCTCTAAGATCTTCATGTTGGGTATTTTGGTCACAGCGATGCAAAAGTTGGCCAAAACAATGTCCTTTAGGAAAGGCAAATAGGTATTTAAGGTTTTCTCTGATTTAAGAATAATAATAATAGTGCTAAGCATAACAAATAAAGTGTTCTTTTTTTCAGTAGCTGTTTCTATAGGCATAAGTTGATCATGCATAATTTCTGTTATTTTTCCTTTAAAATGAAGGAGGAAGTAGAACCAGAGTTGCTTTAGATTCTATGATTTGCAAGCTATATATATATATTATTTTTTTTTTTAAATCAACCTTTTTTCCTTAAGTACAGGGACAACTTCAAAAAAATCAATATCTTGTAGGCTGCATTTACCATAAAGAGATGAAATTTAAAACTACAAAAGATGTTTATATGTTTCAAAAATTTTTAAATGCTAAATATAAAAAATTGTAAACTATTAACGTTTGTTATTTCTAAAAATCTAAATAATTTATGAGTCACATAAAAATCATAGAATAAGTTTTTTTTGTAATCTATATACCTGAACAATGAAAAAAAATCTATGTATTAGACATTTGGGGTTGGAGCTAAAAAACTACTTCAAATCAAATTTTACATTCTTAAATATTTACAGAAAAGAATGATTTTTAAAAAGAAGACTGGTAATAAGTTAAATATTACACTTAATGAGTTCCCCAAAGAACGACAGAGGAAAAAAATAATTTTTTAACTTAAAAAAAAGGAAATTACAAATATAAGAAATTATTATAAACAATAGTAAAGTAAAAGATGCTTCTTTGAAAAAAAAATTTTATGAATGAAGTCTAACAAGATTGACAAAGTAAAAGAATGAATAAAGCCAAATGGAAATGGTATAGAAGACAGGCTGATTCAGAAGTTGACTTTATAAAACATCAAAGGATTTCAAGCCTGGGTTGAGGTCTTAGCTTAGCTTAGCATCACAACAAAATAGAACAAAAAAAACAAGGAAGAAAATATAGCAAAATACTAACATTTGTTGAATCTACAAATGGATATCTTTTTGACATTTATATCATTTTATATGTTTAAATATTTCAAAATTATAAAAACATATCAATGGTATGGGCTGGGGTTATGGTTCAGTGATAGAGTGGTTGCCTCGCACATGTGAGGCATTGGATTCAATACTCGGCACCACATAAAAATAAATCAAGATATTGTCTCCACCTATAACTAAAATAATATATATATAAAAAATATGTATATATATATATTTTTTAATGAAGGTAAATTACGGGGCTGGGACTGTAGCTCAGTGGTAGAGCACTTGCCTCAGCACCACATGTAAATAAATAAATAAAGTAAATTGCTAGTACTTTATTACTTGAATTAACATTGATTTAAAAGTGGCTCTAAAGTACCTTAAGAGGGAAAGAAACATAAATATGAGTTTCTATACAGAAGATAATTTAGCATAAGGATGAGTATAAGGTGAGCATAAGGATCACTATTTGGTTTTTATTTTTCCTGTTTAAATCACTATCCTTTTTTAATCATTGCAAGGGAAATAAAATATCCTCCCGGACCTGTCCAAACTGGACATTCCCCGCACATTGACACATTGTTGGGTGAACAGGAGAAATCACCCAACTTACTAATGCTTGAATTCATTTATTCACTTACTTTTTTCATTCAATAGATATTTATTATCTTCTAGGTACACACATCATGCTGAATACTGAATATGCATATAGTATACGCTTCTCTTGGAGTAACATCTTAAGCAATTTATAGTCTAAGGGCACAGAAGACTGTCTGTCCTGTTATGAAGTGGAGAGTGAGGGACGCTGTTGATGATCCTGACATATCCCCCGTGCCATGAGCAGATTCAGAAGTTAGCAGGAAAAACTGACAGAAGCCACCAAAGGCTTAGCCAGAAATTCTTTTCAAGTTGCCACTTTACCTCACTAAAAGTATCAGGAGTGATATTTATGGAGCACTTCCCACACCCAAGCTCTGGCTATGTGTTTGTTTTGCTTCCTTATTAGAAGAGGAAATTGAAACACAGGAGGCATAAATAAATTGTCTAAGGCCACATTAACACGAACTGGCAAAGTCAAGACTGAATTTAGGTCCATTGAGCCCTAACAATATTCTTGGTCTAGATCTAAGCTTTATTGCCTCCAAACTATAGATTTGTCCTAGACTTGGAAACAAAAGAAGTGACTGGTCCCATCTGTTCATGCTTCTCAAGAAGCCCTTTATTTATTTTATCTCAATGAGCGATGTAGCACAGTCTTAAGGAGATGGCACATACTCAGCCTGAAATTCTAACTGCCATGTGGAACATCTACGACCCGCCTCAGAACCACAAGGCAAGCTCTCTACCTTCTAGACACAGTCACAGACACATTTCCAGATTTTCAGACTATTGAGAGAAGAGAAAACAAAGAAGAGAGCCAATGTGCAGTCCACAGGCATGAACAGTTTTAATCCTTCAGGCTGCACCACTGCATTCCTACTTTTATCCTTCCTCCTCTGCGTCACTTGATCCACCTCTGACTTTCCACCCTCTCTGGTTTCTTCCTGTTGTTTTCCTGCACCAAGATCCAGCATTAAGGCCTCTGGGCCTTTGCACATGCTAGTTCCACTGCCTGAGAAATTGTTCCACTCCAATTTCACCTGCCCATTACTTACCTTTCAAACTTCAGAGTTAATATTATTTCATCAAGAATGTCTTCGGAACAGGGAAATGTATGTAGCTCAGTGGTAGAGCATGTACTGAGTGTACACAAAGCCCAAAGTTCTATTCCCAGCACCAGGGGACTGGCGTGACTTCTCTGACCAACCAGAATAGGTCAGGTTTTCCATCAGATGCTCTCAGAGCACTGTGTATTTCTCTTTGGGGCACTTCTTATTTCTGTAATTTATAAGACTTTTTGGCAATTATTTGTACTATGTGTGCCCCTCCTAATAGACAAGTTTCAGGAAAGCAAAATTTGCATCATCTATTCTTAGCACCTATATCCCCATGCCTAGCCCATGGCAAGCATTCAAATTATATTTACTGAACGAATGAGGGTGGAAAACACAAATAATGTATATGAGAGTATTGGCTTGTTTTTATTCTGCCACAAATCACTACCAATAGATTTCTATACATTTAAACTCCATATGCCTGAGTTTTTAGGAGTTTCCTCTAAAGGTGGGAGATAATCAAGCCCACCTGCATATACCTCCGTAGGTACAAAGACAAGACTCATAGGTGCAAAGAAAAGACTGCTATAATAAAATGTCAAAAGTAGCCCTGATCAATTACCATCCCTCACATAAAATGGCAATAAACACTCAAACCACTCAATATACCAAGGATACTTACTCTCTGGCCTTTACGACCTGCTCTTATTTTTATAGTAGCCACTTATTCACTGGAAAGCAAGAATTTTTATCAATAAACAAGAAGATAGCTGTAGTTTAGGATAACACCAAAGGAATAAGCTGGGGTTTTTTTTGTTTGTTTGTATTAAACCAGTTAAAACTTATCTAAAACAACACTCTACAACTTGCTATTCAATTATAAATACAATTCATCCTGATTTTAAAAAGAAATTGCAGTAGTAGATTTGCAAAGACATTATGTAATGAAAAAGCTGATTTGATCATTAGAATTACAATAGAAAATATACTCTATTATAATTAGTTCTATATATAGAAATACCATTAGAGCCACTTCAATTTTTTAAAAAAACTTGTAGCTGAAAATGTCTTTTAATTCTATAGATAACATCTTGAGTATTAACAGATGAAATAACTTTGAAACTTAATTGGGGGTAAAAATCTTATACCAGAAAGAAAATAAAGGGCCTTTCTACTTGATAGGTTACAAATGGAGCTCAGGAACAGAACCCATGCTGACAGCAGCTGTCACTTTTCATTTTTCCTTACTCCTAGCCCTAGGATGCCTGACCTGTATCAACTGGTAATGGGCCAATATATTTTCTGCAGGCTACAGAGTTAAGATCACTTGGAATCTTCACGATGCCATTAGGGCAACTGATGCATTATACATGATGATGGACCTTGAGCAACCTTGCTTCAGTCCCAAGAGAAAGCAAAATTTACTTAATCCCCAAAGAATTTTTTTTCCTATAATGTAAAAAGAATTAAATAATGAAATATGAGACCTTCCTGAAACCACACTGATTACAAGATGGCAGAGGAGCATATGTCTGCCTGAGCCTGCCAGGGGGAAAATGCACACACCAGCAAGCCCATCAGGGAGACTCTAAATTCACAGATGCCTAGTGTGGACAAAAAGTAAAGTTAGGAGACATACCTAGAATAACTAATGCTACAAGTGAGGAGGAAACAAACATTTGCTCAGTTTATAAATCTTTTGTTTATAAGATTTTTGTAGCTCCTATATTCCCTTCCTATATAGAGAGTATTGAGAAAGGCAAGGGAGGGGGTGAAAAGGAACAGGAAGAGGGGGATGGGCATTTTAAAGCACCTTGGCAAGGATGTAACCACATATCTTTTAGTCTTCTAGCAGGATGATTCCACCTTTGGCTTAGTTACTATTGCCTATAAAACTACACATTTTCTCCAGATGCAGATAAATGTATACATAGGCATCAGATAGGCATAAGAACTGAGCCATATGTGTGCCATATGTAAGAGAGTAGTATATTTCAAACAGTAATAGTTTAGAAGCCATGGGCTCCCCTGTAATGCACAATGCACAATCCAATTCCCACGGAGAACAAAGGACTAAAAATAAACGGAACAGTAAATAGTTGAAAAAAAAAAATCAGGGCATCTTTAGAAGGCATTTGGTCCTGTTTGGAATAATGGAAATTTCACATTGGAATAAATGAGACTCATCTGAACCAATCACACCTTCAATTTATGACTTACTAAAAACAACTGCTAAAGGAGATGTAATTTCAAATGGCAGCTTCTGTGGGTGCTGTTGTTAAAATACTAGCATTCTAATTCCTTTGCTATTATAATTTTTTCCATAGAGGTACATTATAATGGATAACAGAACAAATTCCAGCATCAAATTCCTGGGGGTTTAAGCAATTTAACTTAAGTGAAACACTTAGATTAGTGCCTGGCACACAGTAAGCACCTTATGTGTGTTTGTTATTGCTCCAACTACTACAAGTACTTTTATTATTCTTCAGTCCAGTTATTGATATTGATCCTATCAGGATATCACATGATTCTAGGAGGTCAAGAGTGTGTCAAGGGGAAATTCCTAGTAATAAAAATAAGCACTACAGGGATATACTATTTATCAATTTGTAAAAATACAAAATTTCCGGAATGATGTACTTCAGAAATATAGCAAGTCATTACATTCTTTTTATTACCATTAAGATGAGTCTTTCATTCACTGGAGAAAATATGCCTTAAGGAAAGAAAATGGGTCTGGATTTGTAAGAAGAGATTAACTCTTCCAAGCAACTAGCATTAAACCAGTAGCAGCACAGCAGTTATGTGCCCCTAAGGTAAAACTTACTCACAGAGCCTGTGAAAATAGACAGCAAAAGAAAAGGCAGGACTATGTGGCAATTATGACTCTCCCTGGGACTCTCACACACTAACCATAAAAATATGTTTTTTCTAGCTAGACTTTTATTCAGAATTTAAAACACTTCTATGAAAATATCATGGCTTTTGCACTAGTAACAGGAAATTGAGTCCTCCTTATGTTAAAATTCACTATTTTAAATGAAAGTATTTAAAAATGAGCAGAAGCTTAAACCCACAGGACACAAAGCACAAGGTTTCCTGTGCTAGCCCTATTCGCAATTACATGGTCATCTCTAAATAAAAAGCTCCTGGAATTGAATTCCTCGACCATCCTCAAAACTTCATAATTTCATATTAAATTACCATAAGATTAAATCTACTTTATGTGTGTATATGTGTGTCTACATGTGTATATACATGCATGTGTCTATATATATTTATATATATATATATATATATATGAAAGTCTATATCTCATTTATGTAGGATCTTCATATGCTGAAGTTCTTTAAAAAATCACTTTATGACAGTAGTTAGAGGCTAATGAAGTAATTAAAATATAATAAAATTTAGAGCTAGTCTAGCATAGTTAATAAATTGTATAAAGTAGATATGTTGACAAATACATATTTTCAATTCATTCTAGTTTTATTAATAATCTACAGGCATTAAATCAGGGTTAAACTATTTCAAAGAAACGGACTTGAAAAGAAATTTTTCCAAGTCATCTAATTTTAAAACTTGTTTATTTGTGGTTAACATGATTTTATTAGTGAAAAATAAACCATGTGCATAGATACTCCATCTCAAGTTTTCTCTCCTGGGAAAGAGAACCTAAGTGAGGAACCTGGATATGCATGCCACATCCTGTACCACCTGCTCCTGAAGTTCACCTTTATCCTGCACCAGAGGTTCTACTCCCAGAGTTCATGCTCAGTGGTGAGAGCCATTAACCTAAATTTCTCAGAAAGTGCAGCAAGAAAAAAATACAGAATCAAACATACAGATCTGCCAAATATCTCTCTCACTGCTTCATTCATCACTTGGGATCACTTAAACAACTTTATTTACACACTCTGTTAAAGAATCTATGTTCCCATAACTGAGAAAATGGAGACCAAAAGCCACCTCAGTTTATGGTGTGTATATCTAAATAAAGCTATTTCAAAGAAAAATCTCAGTTACCATGGCAGCAGGAGACCCTTCAAGGATTAACTGAGGGTCTTCAATTGACACTCTGTCCATCAGCCAGCCTTAAAATGCACATCACTGAGTTTCTCTACTTGGATAGAGGCCTCCCCATCGCCCTGGAGCCAAGGAAAATGCTTGAAACTTGGATTAGAAGTTTAATGATAAAATTAGAAGCTTAAGTGACAACTTCTATAAATAGATCTATTTTTTTAAAAAAAAATCCTTTCTAAAATCATCTTCCCAGGCCACGTGACTCAACTCCTGTCTAGGTGACTAAGTATTATCCAAGAGTCTCTTGGAAAAGCTACTGTAGTGAGAACTCAAGATAGAAAGCATCCTTCTCAAATGTAAGGTAAAGTTGTAAATAAGAAAGTCATCTTGGAAGAAAAATGCTGCTGCTGAGTTGTTCTAAAAAAAATTAAAATAGGAAAAATGAGACAGAAAAAGCTTTAGTATAGATTACTTAGCAACAGTGACTACTGCTTGCATTTCATCTCAAAGGCAGCCTACAAAACAAAAAGATAACCTAAAATGCTACATGAAAAAAGGTCAGGTCTCTACTTTAGAAGACTGATTGCTGATACAATGGTACAGATGGCTCTGTATTAATGTATGCAGCAAAATTTACTGCACATCAAAGCCTGGTTTTTCTTTCCTTCTTAATCACTTACTTGTCTTGTTTCACAAAAAGATTCTGTATAGTAATGCAGTTTTGAGAATCAATAAGGAAACTCAATATCCAGGATAAACAAAAGCAGACTAACTCTGTTCATCTTTTCTGCTGTAATAAATATATATGAGACAATTTTGACAGTTTAATAGCTAATTTTGTATTTGTGTGGCCAAAAAAGGAAATATTTCAAGCATTTCTGTACTATTCATATATAGGAAATGGAATTTGAGAAAAATCTGTTTCATAAAAGGATATGCTAAGGAAAGGTCTTGTTATTTTAAAATTGAAGCAAAAATGCAGAATGCAATCCCTAACCTACATCTTACATAAACTAAATTCTATCACAAATGACCAACTGAAAACATTTGTTACTTAAGAAAGGCATCCACAACATTATATCAAACATATAATTATAAAAAAACATATAATTATTTGTAATTTTTAACACATAAAACATCTTAAAAACATATTAAGAAACATTATTTCTTTTACACATAGTACCCTTTTTGAATTATCTGAGTGTTCCTTGTAGAAAAATCTAGAAAAGAAGACAAGAGAAATCTTGAGTATGTTTAGAGATCACAAGAAATTTTCTATCGATGCACTAAGGTTTATAGGAACTACAAAGTTGCTGAACTATTTATTGTTTTGACAGTCACATATTTAAAGATTTCTAAATGACTTCTTACATCCATATTCTATAGTATTGTTTTTTCTGTCATTGGCACATTTATTGTGGAAAACAAAAAGATGGAGGCAAAATGTTAAAAGGGCATCACTTTTTTAAGAAGGAAGAAATCTGACTTTAGAAATGAGTTCAAAGGGGATTTGGAGACACCGCTGGAAGCAGAGGAGCCAGCCAGGAGATGGTGTTGTGCTAAGTTAGAAATATTTCATGGTACTGCAGCCCCAGGGGAGAAAGATGGATGTGAGCAGCAGGACAAAAACCTTTCTGCAGAAAAACTCAAACTTCCTCCTTGCTTCTAAATCAATTGCCCTATTACTCTGTTTCCAGAAATGAGAGTGGCCATTTCAGTTCCATTCAAAATATTTTAATGTCAATTACACTACATTTTATTAGAACAAAAGGTTTCCCTGGAGTCACAATAACCTCTCTTACCCCTAAATAGACACTTTCTCCTCTAACACCTGCTCCCCAACACTCATCATTCTCTTCAATTCCTTAACCCATTTCCAGACTTCAACCTTGACCCACACTCAGATTCTTATCCATCTTTCTACTGCTGCTATGAACACAATTAAGATTCTGAGACAATGATTCCTGAGTGCACTGCAATCAAATGATGGAGTAACCAGTCAATGGCCAGGCCAAAGTCAGTATTATGTAATGAGTGTCTCTATACACTCAACCTTAAGATATACCCTAATCCAGAGACAAGCTGTAATGCTCATGTATAGTAGTTTAGAAACAATTCAAACTAATAAAAATAGGCACTCAGTGGCCATTACTTTTGATATTATCAGAGATCAAATAATTTAACAAAAATATTATCAAAACTAATAATATTGATGACTGGAAATGATCTCTCATTGGTGACATAATAAATCATGTCTTTACAATGACATCAAGTTTTACTTTTTGACCCTCAGAAAATATGCTCCCTCCCCATCAATGAATGTTCTTAGCATATGAAAAGAATTTACCATTTCTCTCCCAGCCTTCTAAAACTAAGGCCATTTCCCCCACGATGTTCATTCAGTGAACAACAACAGGCTTTGCATGGGAGTTTGTCTTTATCATTTTTGCCCAAAGCAACTGACTTTACAGAAAAATTACCTAATGCATAATCAAATCTGAGAGATATACCTGAAGGGTCTTTAAACAGACTATTCAGTCTTAGAATTAAAGGCTATAAAGAAGTAATTACTGGGAATATCCAAAATGAGTTAGATGGGTATACAGAAACAATAAATAGCAACTGTAGTGGTGGCACACACCTGTATCCCAGATACTTGGGAGGTTAAGGCAGGCGGATGGCAAGTTTTAGGCCAGCCTCCAGAACTTAGGTAGAGCTATCTTCTTATATTTAAGAAAAAAGAAAAAAGAAAAAGAAGAGAAAGAAAGAGAGGGAGGGAGGACAAGAAAAGAAAGGGCTCAGGATGTAACTAAATGGTAGAGGGCTTGTCTAGCACATATGAGAACCTAGGTTTGATTCCTAATATGGAAAAAAAGGAAGGAAGAAAGGAGGGAGAGAGAGAGAGAGAGGAAGGAGGAAATAAGGAAAGAAAAAGAAGGAAGGAAGGCAGAGAAGGAAGGAGGGGACAAATAAAATACATTTCAACTTGTATGACTATCCTATTTTATGTAACGTAGCTCTGGAGTTAGGTAATCTAAGATTCAAAATACAGCTCCACTACTTACTTACTGCTTTGCTTTCTATAAGCTATGTAACTTCTCTATGCCCTGGTTTCTGTAAAGTAGGGTAATAGTTACATTTATAATCACAGATTGTTCTGAGGTTGGAATACAGATATGCCTACCACTTTGTTCAGTAATAAATGTTATTTGTTATTATTAGTAGTATTATAATACTGAGCCTATATAACTGGAAATTTCAAATTTTTCAAATAACCAGAATACTGGCAGCTTTCAGTTGTTAGACATAAAAACTAGCTAAATATGATACAGAAAACTGAATTCTTTAGGTTCAGTTGCCACTATTCACCAATTCCAGTTTCCTTTGTCTTATAAATCTAGAGCCACAGATGTCCACAATCAAAATAAAAACTATATTCCCAAAGGATTCTGATTAGTTAAGGCTTTTTATTAGTTAAGGGTTAGGGTTAGTCAATTCTTTTTAAAGTCCTTATTAAACACATAATACTTCTCCCTAAATAGAAGGGTAAATTTAGAACTTAATTTTTGAGTGAATGTGAAACAAATATAAATGAAAGATGAGATTATGAATATGCCTTAATAAAGGAACAAATAGTATCTATCTTCTTTATAAATAAAGACTATCTTTGTAAGCTTGGGAGAATTTTTTTTAAATAAAAGTTTTAATAAAACTTTTCAAATCAGTATTATGCGTAACTATCTGACCAATGAAACATAAAACCCTGTAAATAATACAAATTGTTGTTAACCCCTTGAATCCTAAGTTTCTAAATTTGCAAATACGTCAGTGAAACTGACATGGGTACATTAAAATAGGCAGCAAATCAGGGCTGGAGTTGTGGCTCAGAGGAAGAGCGCTCACCTAGCATGCATGAGGCACTGGGTTTGATCCTCAGCACCACATAAAAATAAAATTAAGGTATTGTGTCCACCTACAACTAAAAAATAAACATTTAAAAAATAGGCTGCAAATCACAATCTAAAGCTTATATATCCTTTGTTATCATTAAGAATGCTAATACAATACACAATGGAATATTACTCAGCAATAAAAGAGAATAAAATGCATGGCATTTGAAGGTAAATGGATGGAGTTAGAGAAGATAATGCTAAATGAAATTAGCCAATCCCAAAAAACAAATGCTGAATGTTTTCTATAATATAAGGAGGCTGATTATAGTGGGATAGAGAGAGCGGGCATGGGAGGGATAGAGAACTCTAATCAAACTATAATCCAGTCAAAGTTGTTTTTTTAAAGGGAGAAATATCCTCTGGCACAAGAGTTTGGATGAAGTTCCTATTTACTACTTCCCTGATTTGATAGGCTAAAGGGTGCAGAAACCATCAACAAAGAAAATGCAATTCTTAGGCTGCAAAATCAGCAGAATGTGCAATAAAGTCAGTGCTTTGTGGATTGTATGTATGTATAGAGAGAGGTGGGAAGGAAAGGGAGGGAGCATGGGGTTATTAATGATGGTGGAATGTGATGGACATTATTATCCAAAGTACAGGTATGAAGACACGAATTGGTGTAAATATACTGTGCATACAACCAGATATATGAAAAATTGTGCTCTATATGTGTAATAAAACTTGTAATGCATTTCTGCTATCATATATAAATTTTAAAATTTTAATTAAAAATAAATAAATAATAAATAAAATGATAATACTGATTTAAAAAAAGGAATGACAATACAGATTGTCCTTTAAATAGAACACTGGGGCATTATAGTATCTTTTCCATATATAAACATCTCACAAACAGGAGATTGGGCAAATATGATATCTGGGAGGATGGGACAACATGGGCTAGGGAACAATCACTGAAATGTATTTCATTTTACTCTAAATATAAAAGTGAAATCAACCCTAAATATCTAGACTGTGGGAAACTACATAGGATAAACAATCAGCAAATAAACTACAAAAAAGAAAGATAAAATTTAAAATCTATTTTATAAAACCTCAACAGGCAAAACTAAATTAAAAAGATACATACCTCAGTGATAAAACTCTATAGGAGGGGGTACTCATAAAATCAGATTGGTGTTTGCAAGTGTCACTGGAGGTGCAGGGCTTGGGTGTATGAAGCAGCAGGTTCAAGAGCTGGCCAAGCTCTATGGCTTGAACTGGACAGAGGATGTAAAGGTGCGTGCTTTTAGTTAATCAACCCATACGTTGTTTGACATGAGTTTCTGTGTTGGTGTTATATTTTTACAACTAAAAATATTTTTAAAATAAAACTATAATCGAAAGATTCACCAAAGCAGCTATTACAAATTTTTTCATACTAATGTATTTCTTTCCCCACATTCACACTCACACCCTTAAATCAAATGCACTGCATCTGTGCAATAAAGTCAGTGCTTTGTGGAGTTTTCACAAAAATTCTATGGCACTTGAAAAGAACCATTTAATATACTGGCTTCTGGCCACTGTTTAAATCTGGCATGATGATTTTGACTATAATTTTGCTTCTTCAAGACATATATGTCCATGTTTATGACAACCAACACACACACAAAAATTCTGAATTTAGCTTTCATTTCATATACCCTTTTTCATTTACCTCAGTCCTAAGACAAATGTCAACTTTAAAAAACAAACAACAATGGGGACAAAAAAGAAAAACACAACAAAAATTGTAAGTCTCTTAAGGAAGGTTCTGTGAGCTAAATTATATTCCCCCTCCAATTCCTATGTTGAAGTCCTAACCCCCAGAATCATAAAAAGACATAGGAGAAGACAATGCACAAGCCCAGAATAAACCCTGGACACCTTGATCTCAGACTTCTCACCTCCAAAATTATGAGATAACAGATTCCTATTATTCTATTATGGCAACCATACCAAACTAAGACAGAAAGCAAAGAAAAGGTAGAAAAAATTAAGGCTTTCTTTTTTAAAAGGCAGTAGAGAGAAAGAAAACAAAAAAGTATGAAATGTTACAATTTTGTTTGACCTATAATAAATAATGAAAAGAAAAGTTTAAGAGAATTCTGAGTTATTAACAAAAAAAGAGTACTCAACCAGATTCCACAAAAAAAGGAAACATCCCAGAGAACTAAGAACAGAGGGCAGGACATGAGGAGACCAGCAGGGAAGTAATTGACTACTGGCTTTGGATTTTATGAGCAGGATTGAGCACTTTCAATATGGTTTCTGGAAAAAAACCAGGGGAAATTTTTGAGTGAGATTTTTAAATGGACTGGAAACACAATGGAGGTGATGGGTGAAATCAAAGTTGTTTTCTTAAAGGGAGAAATATCCTCTGGCACAAGGGTTTGGATAAAATTCCTATTTACTATTTTCCTGATTTGATAGGCTAAAGGGTGGAGAAAACCATCAACAAAGAAAATGCAATTCTCAGGCTGCAAAATCAGCAGAATGTGCAATAAAGTCAGGGCTTTGTGGATCGTATGTATGTATACTCATGGAGGCTTACAACCTCAGAGAAGGGTACACTTTGCTGATTAAGTGTGAGTTTCCTAAAAAGGATATTACAGCAAGGAAGGCAGACAGCTGTTTGTTGGATCCACCCTACATGCTCATACTTGCATTCCACCACTCCCCTGACAGACATAGAAAGAAATGGATAGGAAACTGCCTGGTTTTTCTCCTCTTCAACAAAACAAGAAGAGATAACCACATTTAGAAAAACTGTGTCATACAAACAAGAGAAGTGAATCAAATAAACAGGGGTGAGAACAAAAGGAAACAGAGACTCTAACTCTAGGTAACTTTTTTCAAACTATAAGCAAAATTACTCCATTCTCCTATGTCCTACCTAGGAGTATCTGATATTTTTTTCTGCAGGAAGGCAGTGATTTAGATCAACCATTCAATTATCCTTAAGCTGGAATAATTTTGTGGAGGGACTAGCCTAATTATTATATTTAGGTCACTTGAAAAAATAAACAGGTTTTGTTTTTAAGTCTGTATCAGTTAGAAATGTATTTGTAATGTAGGTTGAGCATACCTTATCTGAAAATCCATGACCAAAATGTTCCAAATCCAAAAATTTCTGATCATCAATACAAAACATTAAAAGTTTCCTATTTTATCACATTTTGGATTTTGGAGTTTGGGTTAGAGATGCTCAACCAGGAAAAATCTATTCAAATATTCCAAAGTCCAGAAACATGAACTTTGAAACACCTCTGATTGCAAGCATTTCAGGTAGAGACTTATTTACTAGCAAAATGTTGTAATATCTGAAATTTGCTTTCAAATACACAAAGTTATTGTAATGTTGATAGCAGCTGATGCTGGAAATGGATGTGAGAGAGGTTCATTATATTTTAGCTTCTGTATGTTTGACATTTTCCATAATAGTTTTCATGGGCTAAGGGTATAGTTCAGTAGTATAGTATATACTATATGTGGCATGTATAAGGTCTTGAGTCTAATCCTAGCACCACAAAAGACGACGACGAAGACGAAGATGAAGATGAAGACAAAGACAAAGAATAATTATTCTAGTTAACATATAAAAATAATTTAAAATTCAATTTCCTCTGGTATGGTTAAATAGAAAAATGTAATTTATTTTGGTTATCAAAAACAGAATTCAATTTGAATAAAAATCTTTTTATCATAATACAGGTTAAATAGGAAAATGGTGAACATAGGCTTTATAGGAAAACAACTTGGGAAAATGTTCACAATATGTTACAGCATTTACTAAAGAACAAGCAAGATATAATATTATAGATACGTATGGTACTATGAAAAAAATATAAATATGTGAGAACAAAAAACACTAAAAGGAAATGTAACAAAATGGAAACAAATTTAACCTCGCTCGCTACTTACAAGTTTTCTAAATAAGAATGTATCAAATTTGTATTCAGCAAAAGAAACATGGACAAATGATATATTATCAGATAAGGTAGAATAGAATGTGTGAACACTTTAGAACAGATGTACACTTGCCCAAACTCACATTGAACAGAAGGTCTACACATCAGTACTCTTGGTCTCCTATGTCCTAACGTACACCATTAGTCCATCATTACCCTGGGGAGAAACACATTCTCTGCCTCTGGAGGAGGCTTCTACTTGTATTTCAAGGTTTTCAGAGCTTACCTGTTATAGCCAGTATTCTGAGATACACCTTCAGGTATTTTAAATTCCCTGAAACATCTAGTAGGTCTAATGATTTTACACTTTAATTGGGGAAAGTCTTTGACACACAAATGCAAAGCCACACACTTATTCTGCACCTGAGATATCACTACATCTTTTTTTTTTTTTTTTAGTTGTAGATGGACACAATACTTTTATTTTATTTTTACGTGGTGCTGGGGATTGAACCCAGTGCCTCACACACGCTAGGCAATCACTCAATTACTGAGCCACAACCCCGGCCCTTCACCACATGATTCTCAAGAATTAACTTTAAAAGCAAATTCCAAAAATTATTTTCTGTAACATAATCTAAAAAGAACTACTTTCAACTACCTTAATCCTACAAAATATAACTATAATAATTTTGACAGTGTGCTAAGAATTTTTTTCTAATAACTGAAAGTTTCATTTTTTTCAAAAAATATTTTCAAACCTCAAAACCATCCTTTAGATGTATCACTGAAAATTGAAATCACGTGCAGTAGTGTATTGAAGAGTTTCAAAATTTCCTCCAAAAGAAGGAAAATTCACTTACTTTGCTTTGCACAGTCTTGCCTCCATGTTCGATGTGCCTCTCTATGTAATCCGAGGACAACAAATCACTGCAATGACAAGAAGAAAAGATGACAAAAGAGCACCAGTAAAGTCTATGAAGATCAGGATCAAGTTCACACACATCTGCTTTAACAATTCTTTAACTATATTTTAAAACAAAATCCACACATTATAGGAACAGAAAGAACAAACCCAGGATTTCTAAAAGGAGAGGAGGTTGAACTGGCTATCCCACCTGTCATCCAGTTGCTCATCAGCAGATTGCCTGGGTCCAGGCAGTAATTCTAGGAAACTACTGTAAGCACACCTTTTTTCTCCCCTTGCACTAGAGATTGAACTCAGGGCGCTCTGCCACTGACCCATACCCCCAACCCTTTTTACTTTGAGTTGAGGTCTTGCTAAGTTGCCCAGGTTGGTCGGGAATCCTGGGTCCTCCTTCCTGCCTCAGACCAGAGTAGCTAGGGTTACCAGCATGCACTACACACAGCTTCAGCACACCATTATTTTAAAGACATTTTATTCTTGTTTTTTCAAACTTCAGCTTTTTATCAAAAAGTTTTAATTGACTACTATATCTTACCATTTCTTTATGAGTTACGTGTAATACTTTTATCTGACAAATTACTAGTTTCCATCACACACACACAAAAAGAGGGGAAAATTAAAAGAAATGAAAAGGAATGTACCATAAGCACTTTAAAATTACTTTCTTTTTAAGCCTCTTCTCAACAATACCTTCTTATATAAACTTAAATATTCATAGAACCTTAATATGCTTTAATCCCATATATGTGAAAACTTTTCCCTTTTAAGAGAAGTACTGCAAGACACACTTTCTATAAGAAGTCTTTAATTTTTTAAAAGCAGTAAAATATTAGTAAAATTGTCATCAATCAATAAAAATACATGAAGTTAATAAATTTATTTTTTTAAAGAGAGAGTGAGAGGGAGAGAGAGAGAAAATTTTTTTAAATATTTATTTATTTTTTAGTTTTCGGTGGACACAACATCTTTGTTTGTATGTGGTGCTGAGGATAGAACCCGGGCCGCACACATGCCAGGCGAGTGGGCTACCGCTTGAGCCACATCCCCAGCCCAAAGTTAATAAATTTATAATGTTACTCTATTTATAGTCATTGAGCCAACTAAAAAAATCTTTCTTCAAATACTCTGTAGGTTTCTCAGCCAAAATTATCACACTCATAACAAAGTTAATATCTGAGCACATAGGCCCATCGTGATGAGCACCATGCCTACAATTGCTTGAAATATAAACGGAATGTGCAAACATGCATTACATTCATGCAGGCACCATAAGGCTCTAGAATCTGATGCTTATGTTACCATTTAGGGAACCTATAATTATAGTCTAAGTCCATGCTTCATTGCTCTTGGGAATATATTTTCATATTAACTTTATATGGGACCCAGCCAGGATGCTATAAGCCTCAAGCTGCTGAAAACATAACTAAAAGTGGCTAAAACAATCAAGATATTTATCATCTTCTTATTAGAAATTCCAGGGCAAGTGTAATATGAATTTCCATTTGAGAATATTCTGTTCTGTTAATGACTATATTTGAAGTTTATAAAAATTATAAACAAAACCGTTAAAACATTTTAGGTATAGATGAGTAGTTAGTAAGCAAAATTTTGTTAGATGTGGGCAGAATTCATAGGATGCTATTACTTCATAGTAAAATCTCCTATGTATTACCCATTTACAGAAAGGAATGGATACTCAAGAGAAAACTAATATATCCATTAGACACCTAGGTAATAAAAGTTCATGATATACTAAATAAGCAAGAGACACTTAACACCCAGGATACCCTAAATGTGCACAATCAATATTCTTGAGGTCTTATTTCTATCACCCATTGGTGCTACCAAGGGTTTCTCAATTTCTGACCTATTGACATTTAGGCCAGATAATTTTTTTTTTTTTGTCTTGGGAGGCTATCTTATGCATTACAATACATTTACCATTATAGTATATTTATATTTAGGGTAGAAGCAGACTGCCTGTTACACATTAAATACCAGTACAGCTCCAACACACCTCAGTCATGACAGTAAAAATGTCTCCATACATAACTAACTGTATACTAGGAGAACACTCTGGTTAAAAGCAACTGCTAACATTCATTCTTGTCCCTTATGGTCTCTGTCCAAAAATCACAAATAAAACTACGAGTATTTGTCAGGTTAATTGGCATGCTACAGCTGCTGAGCAGGCATACTTGTCCTGTGTCTTTCGGATACAACAAGTGGGTGCCACTATTTCAGGGCACCTGCTATCTGTGAGACTTGAACAAACTTTAACTCTGATCCTCATAACCACATTATCAGCAGGGAAGACAGGTGCAACAGAGAAACAGGAAATATGAATACTGTATACTCCAGGATTAGCAGGCATGCTCCTTCTCATCCCCCTGTACCCTATCCTGAATACAGGATATGCCCATCTCTTTCCTCTTATTTCTCACAGTGTGCTTAAGTTAATTTAGCAAACTGTTGCTGAGAGCCATAGCCAAGTAGGAATGACGCATGGCATTTTGCTTTGAAAGGTGACCCTGCTCAGGGATTAGGGTGGCTCCAGGTTTAGGGTGGATCCTGCTGGATTAGGGTGGATCTAGGTTTAGGGTGGATCCTGCTGGGCGTATCCTGCTACCTCAGGCGCCCGCTCCTTGAGTTCCCGTGGAGTTCTCAAGGGGTTCTGAGAGTATTTGGTACGCAGAGCCCGGTGGAGGGTGTGTATTTTCCCCAGAACGTGCGTGTAGAGTGCCGGGGAGAGTTCGAGGAATAAAGAGTTGCTGTTGGAATCTACAAGGCTTTTGTGGTGGCTCGGTTATTTTGTGCCCAGACAGACTGCGGCAAACTGTGAGTTGAGGATCTGAATTTGGTTTATGGAAGTTTTCTGCCTCCTGACCTCTGGGAGAGCTCTCCTGATAGCATACCAAGAGGCTACCATTGCACCAAAATACGTTTCCCACATCAGGGCACTTCAAGGGTTGGCTCATGTGGTAGCTCTGTATCAATTAATGCAACCAAGAATATGTTCAACTTTCTGCTCTGGCATTAATCAGTACAGCGGTTGACCTGTTCTCTTAATTCGCTGTTCTCATGACCTATAATTTTGCTGTTAATAATTGAAAACATCTCATGAAGATTAAAAATATCTTGGTAGGGCTGAGGTTGGCTCAGTGGTAGAGCACCTGCCTTGCATATGAGGTGCACTGGGTTTGATCCTTAGCACCACATAAAAATAAATTAAATAAAGGTATTGTGTCTACAACTTAATTTTTTTTAAATATTCCATGATTTTAAAAAAATTCTTGGTATTTCTTTGAAAGAATGAGAAAACACTTAACACAAAGCACCTAACATTTATATTCTCTAGTATCTTAAGCAAGAATTACATTACATGACCACACCTAAACCAATTCTTTAACAAGGACATTTGTCTCTGAACAATCAAGATTCAGCTCCCTGACCTCCTCTGCACATCCTGACTTCTCAAGAGAGTTGAACAATATTTCAAAAATTTCCAAAGGTTTCTGACAAAATAGTGAAGCAGAACAGTAAAGATTTGCCTTTAACAAAACTAGTAATTGCTACAGCATCCACAATGCACCCTGTTAACCAAACCCAGACCCCAAACAAGCCCACAGCTAAAACAGAAGAGGTGGCAGCCAGATTTTTGCAAAAGTCAGTCCCCTGGCCTTGCTACCAGTCTGAAACAACTGCCCCAGAAGTGGGAGAGAAACACTACCACAAAGAGGCAGTGTTTATTAGCACACCCAGCCAGGTTCCTTCTCTGGGGAATCTGAAAGAGTAATCTGGGGGGGAGGAGGGGGGTAAAGGGAACAACTTTCAGCTGATAAAAGAAAGAGAAGCAGAAAGAGTGAATAGTAGAGTAAAGGCCCCAAATCTCTGCAGCTGAAGTCCATGAACCCAAAACAGTCTATCCCTACTGTTGGGCATATCTGGGATCCTATCCCCCTCACTGTCACAAGAGTAAATCCCCATTATGGAGCTTGCATAAATGAAATCAAAAGCACCTAAGTGAAACAATCCACAGAGGATAGCAGTTGTAGCAGTAGTAATAGCAATAATAATTTTTTTAAAACACAATTTTCAAGTCTTCCAGGTTTTCAAATTTCAAGGGAACATTGTCCTTTGAATTATAAAATCTAGGCATTAAGAGAGCATGAGTCACTGCAGGAATGTAATTACAGCAAAGAAAAACACTCTGCTGGGGAATTATGCAGCTATTTCAACCAAGCCTCTATATCTACAAGATTTGATAGAAAAGGCTCCATGTAATTTAAACCAAAAACAGTCCCTGCAATTTGGTTTTGTTTGTTTGCAGTATTGTGAAAGTATGCTAAGTATTGTTATTTTAATTATTAGGCTTGAAAAACCTCCTATTTAAAATGCCACTGTTCTTTCTACTGAACCATAAAATCCTCCTTACCTCCATCAAGTCTGAGAACACAAGTAAATTTCTTGAAGCCTCCTGAAGTAGATAAAATCAAAACTACCTGCTCTTCTTTTCCTTAGAACATCATTATGTATTGTTCAGTGAGGATCTTCTTATGTCATGGTAAGTGGAGAAAAACAGAGGATCTCTTTAGCATAGAAGTTTTACCTCACTGTAAGTGGATAAGGTAGAATTCACTCCATGATAACAGCTTATTCAATACTGATTGATATGTGTGAATGCTTGTGACCTTTGAAAGACAGAAATAAAACCATTTTCAATCAAATTCTAAAGGCTACTCATTTTCTAAAGGCAGAGATGGTTTTAAATTAAAAATGTATTCTGAGCTCCCTCACACACTTTATTTTCAATTACATGCCATAAGAAGCCTGGAATAAGCAAAACAAATACAATGTAAACATCTTCAGTCATAATAATGATTATCCTTTGTCTAGTGAGCAACTCATGAATCAGAGGCAGCTAGTACAATACAAAAGTTTGGAGTGCATTTGATTTTTCCATCTAAAACCTCTGCCATTTACTAGCTGTATAATGTTGGTCAAGTTATTTAGCTATTATGAATACAATTTGCCATGTTTAAAATTGACATCATAAAGTTGGTATGGTATTAAATCAGAACATAAGCACTATCAATAACCAATGACCCACTACCATTTTGTCACTGCCATTCATCTCTTCTTTTCCACGTAAGCCAGTTTACATTCCATGATCCATAATGGTAATTGCCCAGCCACACACACTAGAAAGTTCCTTATGCCCTCCTGTTCCCTTTCCATTGTACTAATGTGACTAAACATCAAGTGTGGTAAACTTAACTTTTCTATAAAGCAAAGTCTAACTCCAAGAAACAGAACATCTGAGCATCACAGGTTCAATTAGTTATAAATAGATGCTTCAATACAACTTTGCCCATAAGCCCATTACATTCTAATCTCTTACTCTGAGAAAACCCTTCTGAACCCTTCTCCATCAACCTTCAGAATGGTCCTACATCACTGGCCCCTAATGATAACCTGGCTTTTCTATATTCAACAGGAAAATGGGAACATTTTGAACACTGCCTCACCTTTCTAATCTACTTACACCCCTGTTTCTGAGCCAGTCTCTACTAGGATGTTGAACAGGCATCTGAGACTCAACATATTTGATGCATAACTTTCCTAACCAAATCCTAGTATTCTATTCTATATTAAAAATGTATCATTAAGTAATAATTTGACTTTGAAGAAAACCAGGGGACATCGCCTTAACCAAACAATCTCCACAGTGACATCACCAGTATTGGAACAAACCAAAATATGTGCTTCTGAAGTGAGGCACTAAGGAGGACATATCATTTATTATAGTCACAATAAAATGCATGAGAAAGCAACTAATGAATGAACAACAACAAAATCTGATATTGCAATAATTTTCAAAAAAACAGCTTCAGAGCTAAGATTAAGTCAAGGTGCTGCCAACAAAATGTCCCCTCAAGTCCAGTCCAGTCAAGTCAAGGACGTGGCTGTATAGCCTTTTGCTAAGACCTTGGGAAGACATAGGGCTGTTTCATCTGGACCACATCATCTATCTAAAAGAATTTCTAAGATTCATAAGACCTGCCTCCTCAACAAGACAAAAGGGTTTCTAAGGTGTGTGTGTGTGTGTGTGTGTGTGTGTTTCTGGGAATCAAACACAGGAGGTCACACATGCTAGGCAAGTGCTCTACCAATAAGCAACATCTCCAGGGCCCCTGAGAATCTTAAAAGTTCCAAGAATTGAAATTCTTGAAGGATATCACATAGAATTTTAATTCACAGTAAAGAGTGGAGAGGGGCCTAGCTCAAAAAGACTTGCATATGTAGTTTTAACTAATAGGGTAAATACAAATGAGATTCACATGAAACTGGCCAAGTTTTTAAGAGAATTAGATCACTGGGTCCACCAATAGCTTGGACCAAAATGAACAGTTAGTTCAAACCTTCTACAAGTCATGAAAGCAAATCTAGAAAGTTATTTAACTTGAAGCCTGGGACATTTCTTATGGAAAGATATTGTGACTCAGAGTAGAGCCAAGAACCACAAAGTACCATTTCCAGGAAGCAGAACAAAGCCTTAATCAATACACATTCCCTTTCCCGGAGACAGAAGGAACTGGAGACTTACCTGTCTCAATATCAGAATTTCAATGAACCAGTGACTATGTAGTAGCTCCTCTTTCCACCCTTTTGGAACAGTATTATCTCATGCAGTCATCCTCTCCCTCTTGCTCCTGCATCTTGAGTGTGTTGGAGAATAGATAACTTATCTTTTCATTTCAAAGGTCTGTACTGTACCTTCCCTTCCTCATGCAAGTAGTCTTGTTCACACTTGGGCCAGATTCAGATGACAAAAACCTGAACCTTAAGTCTACTCCTGATGCCACAAAGAAATGAGATATTTCAGGGGTCTTTGAAGGAATTCAGTATATGTGAAAAAAATGTGAATAATTTGTGGCCAAAGGATGGATTATGGATGACGTTAAACAGCTACAAATTCTTTGTCATTCTTCTCATGCAAAGTATAGACCATTTCTCCTCCCTTTGAAACTGAGCTGACCCTCATACAAAGAGGCAGGAATGATACTATGTAACATCTGAGATCTGGAACTCTCTTTTTTTGAATCCAACCACTATTGGTTGTCAGAAAGTATAAGCAACCACATACAAAGATTCATGTATTTTTGGAGGAGAACCAAAATCCCTAGCTGACAATCCACTTGAATTCCCAATGAATGCTGGCAATAATTTCGAACCATGTGATGGAGGCTATTTCACATCTTTCAGATATAACAATGCATCAACTAAAATGGCAAGAAGTATATCTACCTAGTCAACCCACAGAACTATGCAAAATATTACACTGTAAGGCAACAGGCTGATTTTGCCTCCCTATTCTAACATTCAATGATTGTTATATTGCACAAAATTATTGCTGTGTTTCCCTTAAAGCAGTCTTAAAGATGTTTAGTGTAATTTATTGGGGATAATATAAATTTTTAAAAATAAAAATTTCAACTATGATTATCATCTATCCCATGAAAATAGGAAAATTTAGTTTAGAAAATTTTTTTAAAAGAAAAAACTCTTCATTATTCTACGTACCTCTCCCCCAACTCACTACCAGTTCATCTTCTTTTTTTTTTTCTTACTCTCTTTAATCAAGAATTAACCTTACAGATCCTTTGGCAAAGTAATATCTATTTCCTCAGTGTATAAGAACTGGTATTTAAAATTCCTATTTTGTTTAAACTAAATTAAATTGAAATGACAAAAGAGAAATAAATGCTTATCCACAATCTAGTTTTTGGATGAAAAATTCATTTTATTACTTTCCAATCTGTAAACAAAAAAAATTTCTTTCCTGCTTATTTATGCACATACAAGGGATTTTCTATATGCCCTGTTCTACAAGGTGAGGCTATTTTAGTCAGGTTCTACTGAGTAAGTCACAATCTGATGGAACTTGTCAGGGAACTTTTTGTGAGTATGTTTGGATTTGGGGAATTAGAGTGAACCTGTTTAAGTAAGAGTTGCAATGAGCACCATTGTTAGTCTTAGCTCTTATTCATGGCCTACTTATTCATAATAAAGCAAAGGTTTCCAAGCCTGGATTTGCAGCAAAACCACAATACTAAAAACAAAAAAGCCTGGTTACCCCCAAATCTTACAAATCAGAATCTCCTAGCTTTATTCTGATATATTTTTTTAAATGTCATCAGGACATGAAAGTATAATCAAATTATCAGTTTACAAAGAGTCTAGTAAGATTTTATTAACATACAATGATGCATTGACATATTCTGAACATTGTGACTCATTACCTCTTAGAAAGCTAAAGAAACCATGGAATACGAAACAGCAAACCAATTGAATGGAGCCCTGGTGAAATGTAAGGTAGATTCTCAACAGAGGGGGACTTGCTCCTTTCCAACACAGCTAAGTCAAAGACTAACTTTCAAAGAAGAAAACTGATGGACTTATTTCAAAATTGACTTAGATTTCCTGTGAGTATCTGAGGAATAAAAGATTTTGGTATTTTAAAAATGTTGAACTTTGGGGATGTTGTTCAAATAAATTGTTTATATTCACCAAATTTTATAATTTTAATTATTTAAAAATTGGACTCAGCAAGACAGAACTAGCCTTAAGATTTCTCTATAAATTACTAACTACCTGCTAAGTGCCGCAGCCTGGCTGGCTGGGTAAACTAACCGGGGGGAGTGACAAGCAACTTGTGAAGATTGATACAGTGGGAGCCGCTTTATTACCGGACAGCAAAGGTATTTGTACCCTTAACTGATTATACACAGCTTGTTTCAATTAACATCATCCAGATACAGCAATCCTCATCATCTTAACAATTATACACATCTCAACTTAGTTAACATCATCTAGATACAGCAATCCTCATCATCTTAACAATTCTACACAGCTTAACTCAATTAACATCATCTTAATGACTCACTAGTGTTACCCCCAAACCACTCCTCCTGGCAAAGTGCCAGGCGCCATCTTGACTTGTTTGTGGCTCTCTACAGCTAAGGATCTTTATATCTTTGTTTTTTATATTCTTCTTCACATCCATATTCTGGGAGTAAGACCATATCCCTTGGTCAGACTCCATTTTCAGAAATCAAAAAGAGCTATGTGCTCAAAGTAAAACTGCTTCCACACCCACCTGCATGACCCCTGGAGCAGAAATCAAGTGGGAGTCCCAAATTCTGCCTGTTCCTGGCAAGAGAGCACCTACCACCTACCTACCACCAACACTCACAGCCTCATCATGTTGATCTGCTTTAAATGTCAAGACTAATCTAATCAAGGCCTTTATCTCAGTTTATGTCTATCACTGTAAAAAGCTACACTCCCAAGTCACCCTCATCTCCAGCTCTTCCCCCTTCTCCCACAATTCAGAACCTCCAGATACCCTTTGATAATGCTTTTTTGGAACTCACACATGAAAATTAGCAAAATCCCTTATTTCCAATCTCTCTGAGTATCTCCTTCATTGTCTTACTCTGGGAATCAGCTTTTTCTTGCAGATACTGTTATGTTTGCAGCCTCCACTTAAGAGAGCTTCTTCTAATGGGAGTCTAATGGCAGAAGATGTACCCATTTTCTTTTTATTGCCATGTTGTGCTATTTTCCTTCATTCCACTAAAAATTACCCTACTTTGCATCTCATGTCATCAGATTATACTACCTACCTATCACCCATTCTTCTCTTCAAGACACCTAGTCATTTCCCTTTATTTACTAAAAATTTTGGTTCCTGATTTATGATCACACTCTGCAACACTATTCCTATTGCACTTACTGGTGATTTTGACATGTACTTGAGTGACTTGTTCAATTCCGGCTTTACAGCACCTTCAGCTCATCTCATTCAACAACCTTCTCCTTCTCTCATCTCCCTAAAACCATATTCTCACTGACCATATTCTTAATCTCCAGTCTCTCATTGTTTGACCATCTCCATTTATTCTAGCTTTCTCCTCAACACTTGATTTTAATCTTTTGACCCTTATAAAACCCATAAATCATTGAGCATACTTCCGCTTCACTGTGCCTCACCTCCCTCCTATCTCACTTCCTTCCTTTCTCGGCTTAAATTACTATTCATTGCTTTGCAAACCTCCCTACCCATAACCTGATATGTGATACTCATCCAGCCAAACCAATCTTGATTAAAACACTCTGTTATCTGCTCCATGCCTACTCAATGCAACTAAATGAAGCTGAAGAGCAGCAAATCGTCTGGCAGACCATGGGTACTTTATCCTAATGGACACTAAACTGAGTAGTCCCTCAAAGCTGCCTGACAATCACATCCCATCCTCATCACTGGAGCTTCACTTCTCACTGTGTCTTCCATGTCTTCTCTCAAACTTCAAACTACTACCCCACCCCCATTCATTTTAAGAAGATGAATCTGCTTCCTAGAGCACTGGGAAAAAGGAAACAAGAAAATACATTCCACAGACGACAGCTACTGCATCTCTCCACCTACACGCATCTGCACTCTCCTTCTCAGTCTTCCCTCCTGTTACTGGGAATTAGCTATCCATGTAATTCTCCAAAGCCCAACCACTTCCAGACCCTACTCTTGCAACACATCCATCGCATTCTTGCCTACCAAAGATAATATACCAGAAATTCTACCTTCACCTGATCATCAAATTCTCCCTTTCCATTAGACCTTTCCTATTGCTATATAAATTATTATTTCTCCCATTTAGAAAAACAAAATTATTGTCTTGACATCAATTCCCTATCCAACTACATTTCCTTCCATCCACTAATTGAAACCACTAGAAAGAACTGCTCATAGTCAATGTCTTTCCTTTCTCACTTCTCTTATTTCTCAAACTTATCTAATCAGATTTTCATCATAACATTTCACCAAACCTGCTCTTAAAAAGGTTGCCAATTACCTGCCCCTCCATGTTATGTGCAATGGTGGATTCTTATTACTCATCTTGAGGCTGCATTTGACATGGCTGATCACTCCTTTCTCTTGAAAATAGTTCTTCAAATTTCCTGCCAGGCTCTACATTCTCCTTATTTTCCTCTACTTCTCTTCCTGCTTCTTCTCAGTCTCCTTTGCTGGTTTCTTCTCATCTCCCCAGACTCTGTTTCCCCAAGATTGAGTCTTCTTCTCTTTTCACATTTACTCCCATGGTGATTTTTGTCTAATGTTTTTCTCTTAAATAATAATTCTATACTGATGGTCTTCAAATTTATATCTCTAGCTTAGAATACTCTGAACACCAGAATCACATATCCAACTCTATAGTCAACACCTCCTATTGCTTATCATATATGTATGCTTATCACACTTGACATGTACAAATTGAACTCCTGATCTTGTTTGAGAAACAAGATTTTCTACAATCTTTCCGTTTCCATAAACAACTGTTTTATCATGACAATCACCCTGGCCAAAACTTATGAAGTAATCACTGACTCTTCAATTTCTATTACATTCCATATCAAAATGATCACAGAATTCTGTCAACTCTGTTTGCAAAATGTTTCCAAAATAAAACCATTTCCATTGCCACCAACTTGGCTTTTCGCAATACTTAAGATCTATTATCTGTCAATGATTGCCTTATCATCTGTGTGAAGAACGCAATAGTCCCACCATTCATAAGAATTCAGGCATTATTATATGCTGTTGGTGATAGTTAATTATTGCCTTCCTTTGAGAAAGAAAGCTTTCAAAATTTAGTGTAAAATTTCTAATATTTTTTTGCACCCAAGAATCTAATGAAGAAAATAAATGTAGAAGATATTTTGTGATATTTTCAAACAAAATATTCCAAAACCAAGCTTTGACAAGACTACTGGAGGAACCACAAGCATCTACTAACATTATGATCATAGCTTTGTAGAACTTTTACAGAGAGCAATTTGACAATATATATTTAGGAAGTTTCTGCTTTCTAAGACTGCAATTCTGAGAATTTAACCAAATAAAATAATTTTGAATATAGACAGATATTTAGCTATAAAGATTGTCAATAAAACATCATGGAGAAACTCTGGAAACAACATCAAAGGAGCAATTAAATAAATAAGGCACAAAAAATTACAATTCAGCATTCTGCTAAAACTAACATAGAAAAGAAGATATTAAAAGACAATATCTTCTTAAGAAGAGTTCCACCTTTTTTTAAAAGAAAGAATATACATGTGAAGGAAAAACAAAGAGGCATACATTAAAATGATAATAGTGCTTATCTCTGAGTAGTAAAATTACCACTATATTAATCTTATTTGTCTTCTTTTGCACATTATCTAAAATTTCTATAATAAACATATGCTGCATTGATAATAAGAAAAATAATTTTTAAATGTATTTCACAAAGCCATTATCCCAATGCTATTGAGAAAATTATTTTTTCATCCATTTAGTGGAAAATACTATAGTTAATAAAAACTCTTTAATAAAGGTTCATATTAATAGGGAAAATGCCTCTTAATGTCTAAAAAGAAAAGCAGAACATGAAATTATAGAGTGAGACTATAACAATTATGTGAATGAAACAATACAAAGAAAAAAATAACTGAAGGAAATGCTCTCAAGAGTACATAAATGTCGAATCTGGTGTCACTATAGGTATTTAAATTTTTTTTATTTTAAACAGTTTTTTAGAAGTATTCATAACCACATTTATCAAAAAGAAGTAAGCCTATACTTCTAATTCTTCTTTTTTTCATTTTAAAATTACTAGGTAATAATGTAAATCATGGTTAAAATTTTTGAGCCCTTGTTACTATCACTACTATTATAAATAATACTGATATAAGTGATTAGCTGCTTTACATACAATTTAATCCATACAACAATCTTGTTAAGAAGGTCTTGTTAGTATCTCCATACAGATGAGGAAACTGAGGCACAGAGAGGTAAAAGTAACTTCCTCAAGGGCATGCAGGTAGTAGTAAGTGGTTGAGCCAGGATCCTAGTTCAGACAACCTGAACTCAGGCTCGTTCTCGTGACCACAAAACCCAACTTCAACATGTATATTTTCCTACTTCCATAGACTTCTGTTTTGGTGCCATACCTACCGCCACATATGCCACCAAATTAGCCCCCAATTTTTCTACAAATAATTTTCTTCAATATGTGCAAATACATCTGATTTTTTTTCTCTTAGCTTCCATCCTCCTGCTCACATAGGGACTAACTGCTCTCTAGGCTTGTTGTTCAGCCGTCATCACAGAATTCTCTTCATCATGATCCTAGGAATTCCCTTTGCTGCTTTCTTCACTGTGAACTCTGTTGTGTGTTATCCTACATCTTCACCTTTCTGGGCCTTCTCCCTTTTGTTTTGCTGGAACTCAGTCTCTGGTACCTTCCAAATAAGGAATGCACACTGTTAATTTATTTTAGCACCTGCACATACAGTTTCTGAGCATTCACCTTGATGGATGGTTTGGATTTTCAGGCACAGAAATCCTGCAGGATTTACACAGTCTTGCTCCACTGTCTGCTAGCTTCTAGTAGTACTGAGAAGTCTGACCTATTCTGATTCTGATCCTTCCCCAATGTAATTCATTTTTTCTGTCTAGAAACTTTTCTGATTGTCTCTTTTCTCTCCACTATTCTAAAACTTTACAGTTGTATGCCTTTGTGTGGATTTTCTTTCATTTACTGTCCTGGGCATTCAATTAGTCCTTTCAATCTAAAAAGTCATATTTTTCAGTTATATTAATTTCCTTAAATTATTCCTTTGATAATTTCCTCTGTTTTCTCCCTACTGTTTTTCTGGGACTCCTACTCGTCAGATACTTAATCTCCTAGATTGATCCTCAATATTTTTATCTCTTCTCTCCTATATTCCTTTTCTTAATTTTTTCCCCTGGAATTGAACTGGTACACTACATCCCCAACATTTTTTTTAGTTATAGATGGATGCAATATCTTCTTTTAAATTTATTTTCATGTGGTGCTAAGATCAAACCCAGTACCTCACACATGCTAGGCAAGTGCTCTACCACTGAGCTACAACCCCAGCCCCTCAACATTTTTTATTTTTTATTTTGAGACAAGGTTTCACTAAATTGCTCAGGCTAGCCTTGAACTTACCATTCTCCTGCCTCAGCCTCCAGGGTCCCTGGTATTATAGGTAGGCACCACCCTGACTCATTTCTTAATCTTTTGTCCTATTTTCTGGGAGACTTGTTTCCCCCAACTACATCATTCAACACTTCTACTGATGTTTTATTATTTATACTATTTTTACTAATTATTTTTCCTCTACATGTTTAATACCCTTTCCTTGTTTCACAGATGCAGTAATTGTCTCTCTGCATATGTTAGTACAGGTCAGGATTTTTAAAGGCTATTTCTTTCCTTCAACTGAATTCTCTTATGTTTACTCTTCCCTCTTTCTTTTTTGTAGATGTTCTCCTTAAATCTCTGGTAATCCATTGCTCTCATTGTTCAAAATTTACTGCCTGTAAAATAGAGAGTAGCAAGGTTGTGGATAGGCAGGCCTTTCTAGGGGGGACAAAAACATCATTAGGAAAACCCCAAATGACAGTGTCTGTGCATTCTTCATCAGGAACCAATCACTTTGCCCAAAGAGTAAGCCTCCTACCTCCTGGTTGCGTGGTATAAGCCTGATGGCAACATTCAGAGAACCAAACTAGGGTCAAGGGTTATGGTCCCCTGATTCAACATGCAGACATGGCTACACCTTCCTGTTCTCAGCATAACATGTTTCCCTCACTGTCTATATCCCCAATCCAGAGGCAGGCTGTTCTTTCAGAGAGAAATCCTTCTGCTCCTTCCATGAGAATGGTCAGAAGACAATAGGGCTCCTATCTGCCCCTTATAAAGATTCAAACTTCAGATGCAACACATTACATGTCCAATATGCTATTTATTAAAATTCTCTTTCTGACATCTTGATTTCAATATTATAAGCTTTATGTTTTTCAAGCCTGCTTTGTTTCTAATTAGTGGAATTCCAATATTCAGCTTTGACACTGTTGGTTCTTCCAACTGCAGGGAAAAGGATATATATCACAATGAAAAGAAAATGTCCCTTCCCTTACAGCACGGGAGAGCAAGGACTAACATATGTCGTAGAATAGGCTTCACATCATTATTTTCAACAACAGATGCTTGTCCAGAATCCAGACATGAAAATGTGCTGTGCCTCTGAAAGTAAGCATATCCTCTAAAATCAAAAAGTATGGAATTCTGTTTGGTTTCCTTAATAATCTGTTACCCTATTAATAATATTTAAACAGATATCTCTGCTTTCTGTAAAGCATAAATAATCGTTAAGCCAAAAAAGTAGTATTGGCACTTTTCTCTTCTCCCATATGTTTCTAGAAGTAGAACAAATTAAAACAACTGCAACTGTCAGCTTTCTGATTTAAAAAAAAAGTTTTAGGGCTTAATATCTTTGAAAATTACTATAATCTGCTTCTCTTTTTAGTCCTACATCATATCCCAGTTTTCTGAGATATCTGTTTCTAGAATCTTTTTTAGTTTCTTATTGAAATTTGAATGCAGCTTTTCTCATTCTGTTAAATCAATTATTAGTTATCTATTCTTGTTAGAGCATTGATGACTCTATCTGTTCCTGAGAGACTGTACCCTCAATGTAATTACAAAGGATCAAAGATATACACAAGAGTTCAGTCTGCCATGCCTAATCAGAAATACCAGGTCATTTTTTTTTTTAAGATTCATGTTTCTTTTTTGTTAATTAACCTTTATTTTATTTATTTAGTTTTAATGTGGTAATGAGGATTGAACCCAGTGCCTCACCCTTGCTAGGCAAGTGCTCTATCACTGGCTACAACCCCAACCCTCATTTTAAGTGTTTAATTTTTCTATCATAAGCATATTTTTTAAGATGGGAAATTATGGAATTAAACCTGATCCAAGGAAATCTAGGTAACACGGGCATGAAATGGACACCAAAGATAAGAAAATTACATTTCACCATTTGTCTGAATACTGCAGTCCTTAAAAGGTGACCTTCTGCCCTCTTCACATTTCATTTGACATTTAGCTGTCATTTCCTTGCCTATCTTTCAATTCTAGATGATATCAGTCAATTTATAATTACGCTGATGAACAAATGGTAAGTATACTAAGTCAAGCAATTTTATTTTGGTTCTACTAAAATATCTGTTTCTTCACACTACCAGAATGTTACAATAAATAATGAAATAGGCTTTTATAAAACATAACAGAAATGAACAGTCAGTTAAGTATTGCCAATTTTCAAACTGTCATTTTGAGATCATCTTCACTTATGCCAGTGATATTGCAATTACTCAAAACGTTGTTAAAATTTCTCCTTTGGAATTGCCTTCAGAGACAAAGTGACACATGAGAAAACCAGTCTCATTATTTCCTAACTATATCTTGTGAGTAACAAATACAGGTTAGAGATTCAGATTAGAAATTTTTAATCCATAATTAGTCAGGCTAATCATTCATACTAGTAAAAAGATGATTCTGGATGGCTTTCTGGTTGCTTCTGAAACTCAAATATACCCAACTGATGTTATTCTATCACTAAAGCAGTTCAGAAAATGTGCTATAGACATTAATAGCAAACCCCCAAAGATCTAACATTAATATCAGCAATGGAACTGTTATTGTCATAAATACAATGCTCTTCTAGAGTGATAACATTAAAGAGGCACCTAAGGCTAGGGATGTAGATTGGTTATAGAACATTTGCCTACAAAGTCTTACACTCAATCCTTCTACAAAAAGATAAGAGGTGGTGGAAGACAGCTCATCTGGCTGTGCAAATTTTTAAAAGCTTGTTGAAACATCTCATTACTTCACAATCACTCCTCAACCCAGCTTAAATGAGCAACAAATGGAAAGAAAATGAATTAGGATCATGACAATATGACCTACCTAGAATCAGTTTCTAAATTCTAAGAGCTAATAGTCACATCAAAACTGCAAACATAAAAGTTAAATACGCCTTTCTGTCCTATTCTCTTAGCTTTTACAATATTATCTTTAGGAAAACCTTTTATAAGTAATTTTCTGGTGGAAAATTACTGAACTTTTTGTATCTGACAATATGCTAAAAAAGATAGGAACAAAAGGGAGAAAGTGTCATATACATCAATTGTGAATGTCTACACTCCAGACAGAGGATTGATTATCTAAGGCCTTTGTATTTGGCACTTCTTTTCACAATTATCTGATGAACCATTGTATTCCTCTCAATCTAATTTCAGCCACCAACCCCACAAAAGGAAAAACAGTGTTTTCATTGCTGCTTTTCATCCATAAATTTCAAATTATGTTTTTATAGAGAGGAAATCAACACATAATGGTTAGGCTTCATGATCAGCTATTGGGGAATAAGAATAAGAAACAAAATATATTCTATACAAACATCGAAATGAAAAGGACGTAAGATATATCTATGTGACTGATACATTCTTCCATGGCACTCCCTGGTTATCACTCTAATTTTAGATTTCAGTATCAAATGAATTAGGCATGGAGGAGGAATATTTTAATAAAAGTTAAGCACTGTCCTAGGCTATTAAGTAAAGAGGATGACAAAGAAAGAACCTATGAATATTCTATGCAGATGTACCAAGAAGTACAAAACTATAAGTGTTAACAGGGACTCCATAAATATTAAAAAATTGCAATGAAATGAAACTAAATGTACATGAGAACTAGGGATTGCACAGGACTAAAAAGAAGTTTCTCAAAATACTTCAGAGTCATCTGGGGTTTTTCTTATGTGCAGATTCCTGGGTGGTGAGAAATGGTATGAGAGCTGCTAAAGTCTTGGAAGATGACTGGCAATCCAAAGGGCAAGTAAAACATCTGTGTTTGTTAGAGGCTAGAGACTAGGAAACTGGGTTATCATAGTTCAAGGAGAGATTACCATAGGATGTGGGAACAAACCAAGAAAACACAAATAACAGTTTTATCAGTAAAAACTGTGATTCTTTGCTTTCCAGCTTCCTGACTCTCTGTCACTGTTTTTAAACTTGGTCAGATCCTGGGAATCAAGGTCTTGAAGACAGAGGAGAAATAAAAGAAACAAAAGTATGGAGCTGGGGTTGTGGTTCAATGGTAGAGCACTTGCCTAGCATGTTGAGGCACTGGGTTCAATTCTCAGCACCGCATATAAATAAATGAACAAAATAAAAGTCCACCAATGTCTAAAAAAATACATTTTTTAAAAAAAAGAAACAAAAGTATGTCATGGTCTCTTTTTTATTTCCTTATAGAAAATAATGAACTACATATTTTTGAATTTGGAACATTATTTAAAACACATTTTTTTTTTGTTAATGAAGTGAACATGTTGGACTAAATGATTGCAAAGATCCCATTCAACTCTAAAATTCTGACATGAATTTATCTAAAAACACACCGACGAGGCCTTTAGTATGTGTTGTCATAAGAAAGGTGTTTGACAAAAGGATGAAAATGCATAGTCCATGATGTGGGGATTAGGTCATTCAATGACAATGCAAGCAAAGGACAAATGAAGCTAATTCAAAGGGCTGCAAGTTGTGGCTCAGTGGTAGCATACTTGCATCCCATGCATGGGGCACTGGGTTTGATCCTCAGCACCACATAAATGAATAAAATAAAGGTAATGTGTCCCTCTACAACTAAAGAGAAAAAAAAATTAAAAAGCTAATTCAGAGTAAGAGTAATGTAGCAGACATGTGCAGGAAAATCCATTATGTGTGCAGAGGAATCTCACAACACACACAAAAAAAGAGGACACCTAGTTGGGCCTAGAAAGTTCTGAGGAAGAAGGATGATTATAGAGTAAGAATATTTCCTAAGAGGAACTTATGATAGAGCTGGGTCTTGAAGAAAAGAGACTGTCAGGAGGAGAGTGTGATAAGACAGGGTGCCAGTCATGCAGAGATTTTCAATAGTATGAGAACATGTAAATTAGGAGGAGCATGGGAGTACATGACGTCCTCAGGGTCCTCCAAGAAAGTAAAAAACAACTAGAGCAAAGTTACATGTGATGAATACAGAAGCTAAGAAAATAGGTACTTTCAATATGTTTCTGGTGAGAATGTAAATTGTGTATTCCTTTTGAACCAGAAATTTCATTTCCAGAATTCATCTTCAAATATAATCCCACATATTCAAATGAATGTGTTTATGATTTACCACAGCATCATCTGAGATGATAAAAAAAACTGAAAAACAACCTATTTAGCAAATTATAATAAATCTATGAATGGATTACCATGTAGTCCTTTAAAGGAATGAGGCAGTAGTATATGCATTGATGTAGACATTTCTCTAAGATATATTGACAAGTGAGGAAAGAAAAGTCAGAAGGATTTTTTTTCTCTGGACTGGGGATTGAAATGAGGAGCCCTCTACCACCGAGATGCATCCCAGCACGCCAAACCCTTTTTTAAAATTTTGAGACAGGGTCTTGCTAAAATTGCAGAGACTGATCACAAACTTGCAATTCTCCTGCCTTAACCCACCAAGTAGCTGGGATTTCATTTGTGCACCACAGCACCAAGCCAGGAGGTTGTATTTAATGTTAACATCTGTGTAAAAATATAGTTATAGGAGGTGGGGGTGTGACTCAGTAGCAGAACACATGCTTAGCATGTGCAAAACCCTGGGTTCAATCTCTAACATGAAAAAGAGGAAAAGAGAATAAATTATTAAATTGTGTGTGTGTGTGTGTGTGTGTGTGTGTGTGTGTGTTAGTTTTCTTCACAGATACTCAGCTACCTTCCAATGTTCGTCATGTAAAGTGAGTAGTACAGAGAGCCCAAATGGCAGGCAATAATGGCCCATGGTGACTGATGAATGAAATAAAAACATCAAAGTTGAAATAAATGTTATATTTTAAGTAAGTTCAACAGAGAAAGCTTGAAGCATCTCACATTTAGCAAGTTAAACCAAGCCCAAACTCATATTATGAATTTGGGGGGATATTTAAAAATCTCCCTATGAGGAGACTGAAGGTAAAGGTAAAAAATCAAAAAACGATAACAAAAACTGAAAGAACAAGATAACAACTTTATCTCAGGACTCCCTCCCATTGCACATAATAGGTTTAGCATGTAAGACCCTTGCATTGGTCAATAGGAAATGATGATATAAGAAAGGCCAAGTCAGAGAGAGAAGATGGGAGGGGAGGCGAGGGCAGGGGAGAGAAAGGGAGGGGAGGGGGAGTAGTAGAGGATAGGAAGGGCAGCAGAATACAACAGACACTAGTATAGTAGTATGTAAAAATGTGCATGTGTAACCGATGTGATTCTGCAATCTGTATACGGGATAAAAATGGGAGTTCATAATCCACTTGAATCAAATGTATGAAATATGATATGTCAAGAGCTTTGTAATGTTTTGAACAACTAATAAAAAAAAGACAGAAGACAAAAAAAAAGAAAGGCCAAGTTAAAGGCCAATACTCTCTGTATGTTTATTAAGAAATACCAACAAAAGACGGCTACTGGATAGCCACATTCAGATATGGTCTTTCCTGAAAGCTCTGATTTCCATGTCTATACAGTCGTCTCCCTTATCTGTAGAACATACATTCCAAGACTCCCGATGGATGCCTGAAATCATAAACAGCACCAAAAACTATATATGTATTACTACTCATGCTACTCAGAATGGTGTGCAATTTAAAACTCATGGCTTATTTATTTCTGGAATTTTCCACTTAATTTTTTCAGAATGTAGTTAATTATGGGTAGTTAAAATTACCCAAAAAAAAAAAGGTAGATAAGGGTGGGGACTATTATAACATCAACCCATTAAACAATCTTTACTCAGTTCTTTTTTTATCCTTAAGTTAGCCTACTAAAATCTCTTAAGACTCTGAACATTTCTGTTTAATTTTTTATATTTTTAAAATTTAAATTATTATATTTAATACATAAAATCATTTTGAGACAAGAACTTTTAAATAGAAAATCAAAATTAAAACTATGTTCTATATTTGTACTTTGCTTTATTTCTGAGTTGACCTTTTCTTGTAGCTTCTTTCTTTTTTTAAATAACACTACTATTCTTCAGAAAGCAATTCATATTTCAAAGTCTGTTACAAAAAGCATTTTATATAAAATGATGTGTTTCATCAGTCAGTTTTAAATAACATCTGGTGGTTAAAAGAGAAAAAAATTGAAGTTCCACTCACCAATTCTATCCTTTGATTTTCTGTGATCAAGGTAAAGACAGCCTGATCCCTTTCCTCCTTGTGTGAGTCAGTTTTGTACCACCGTGACCAAAACACCTAACAATAACAACTTTGAGGAAGGACGATGTCAGAGACGTGGTCCATGGAGGGCCAACTCCATTGCTCTGGGTCCAAGGTGAGGCAGAACATCATGGTCAAAAGGTTTGGCAGAAAGAGGGAAGAAGGAAGGGGCCACAGGGAGGATGCTCCCTTCCAGGACTCACACCCCTGCCCCTGAGACCCACCTCCTCCAGCCAGGGCCCATCTGCCAACAGTTAAGTCAGACAGTCCATTCAAACTTGGATGGACTGATTAGGTTACAGTTCTCATAATCTAATCCTTTCACCTCCGAACATTCCAGCATTAACAGAGGAGTTTGGGGGGATACCTCATATTTAAATTATAACACATCTCAAACTTCAGTTATCCACACGACACATGGAAGAGGGCACACAGAAGAGTTTGATTACAGATGAAGTAAGACATCAGACTCTGGATATGTGATTCGCCCTACATGAACTCCAATCTGAGATGAAAAATATTCTTACTCCTGATTTTATAGGTGAGAGAGCTGAGACTCAGAGAGGTTATGGGATTTCCCAGGAACGTGTAACCTGGTAGTACCTTTAAAGGTTCAGTAAAGGCCTTCTCCAAGAACAACTGGCAGACCAGTTGAAAAAAATAAAGATAGACTTACTGTACACTAATATCTACAGAAATTTAAAATGGGTTAGATGATCAGTTACTTAAAATAAAACCTTAAAATCAGTAAAAGAAATTTTAAAAGAATTTTTGATGAGAAAAGCCTTACTAAAATCAAAATCAAAACTAAAAAAAAAAAAATCACTGTATGTTTGGCTACATAAAAATAGTTAAATAGTTCCTCTGACATATAACACTAAACTTAGTTAATGATAAATAATATACTGGTAAATAAGTAGAAAAGAGAATTATTTATAGAATATAGAGGGTGGCCATAAAATCTGGAAATAAATATTATTTGTTCATGAACTATGATATAATATCTATAAATTACCTATCATATATTCTCCTGTGTTTCTAAAAACTACCTGGTGTATCAAGTAGTTAATATCCTAAATGCATAATGGGTCTTATAATTCAATAAGAAAAAGGTAAACATTCTAATAGAAAATGGGAAGAATACACAAACACTTCATAAAATGTCTAAAAATGGTCAATTAATACTCAGAATCAAAAAATAAAGTGGATTAGTGCTGGGGGGATGATATTAGTCAAATTATTGCTCTTTGTGTGCATATACAAATAAGCAACACAAATATATGCAACTATTATGCATCAATAAAATAGGGGGAAAAATAAAAGAACAAGAAATATTAAAAGAAAAATACTTTAACCTATAATAATTATTTTAAAAGATTAACGCAGGAACACAGATTAATCTGGAATAAACTGATATGATCTTTATAGAAGGTAGATTAATCATATGTTGCATAAAGGATCTCTTCCCAGTCACCAAAATGACTTTCCTATGAAAAGATCCAAGCCTGGCACTAAGGCGCATGCCTGTATTTCCAGAGGCTCAGGAGGCCGAGGCAGCAAGATTGCAAGTTCAAAGCCAGCCTCAGCAAATTCTCGAGGGTCAGAGCAACTTAATGAGACCCTGTATCACAATAAAAAATAAAAAGGGCTAAGGATGTAACTCAGTGATAGAGTGCCCCTGTATTCAATACCCAAAACAGAAAGAAAAAAAAAAGCCAACACTAAAATGTATGAACAAGAATATTCATATTATAATAGCAAAATATTAAAAATCTAAATATAAGAGTTAATTATTAAATAAAGTACAGAACAATCAAATACTAAGATGTTCAATAAATTTCCATTTTTATTTCTTTTATTTCTCCTTTATTCCTGATTTTGTTTTTCATCTTTAAAAATGTATTTTCTCTTATATGTACACATAATTTTATTTAAATATATACATTGATTCACTTATTTATTTGATCCATTTATTAACAGAGTACACTGCTTATGTGTAATTGTTGCACATTTTTTGTGAAAGACCCTGCCAAAAGAAATAAGTGAAAGTATTAAAAACTCATTTTAATAAAATTATTAATAATTGAAATATTTAGTAGTCTATTCAGTGTTCACAAATATATACAATTCATAGTAAATAACACAAAATCATTTTGTCATTTATTTTAAAAAGACAAAATTCCAAAACAAAACCATATGCTCAATTCTTAGGAAGATGTGAGAATTTAAAAGGACTTGACTCCATGGAAATTTGAGTCATATTAAGGAAACAAGAAACTACAAAGAACAAATTCCATTGTAAGTGTTATTGAGAGCCATGACAAACAGAACTGACAGAAAGCACACAGAATTCACAAGAGGAAGGGGAGGGGAAGGGGCAGGGGGAGGGGGGAGAAGGATGGGGAGGAGGGAGAGGAGAGAAGGATGGAAAGGAGGAGGGGGAAGGAAGGAAGGAAAGAAAGAAAGAGAGAGAGAGAGAGAGAGAGAGAGAAATCTTCTGTGAATTACAATAGTGATTCAGGGTTCATGAAGGAGAAAAGACTCAATTGCTGGAAGGTAGAGAAAATGTTCATGGTTTGGACAAAAGCAAAGAAAGTCATTTCAAATGAAAGGAATAATAAGAGCAAAGCTGTGGCAGGCAAAAAATACTAGTGACTCCAGAGGCAATGAGATCATCAGCCTACCTAAAGCTAAGTTAAGAAAATAATACCGACAGGTAGCATCTGTGGAGTGCTTCCACGTGTCAGAGGCAGTGCTGGGCTTTTGTTTATCTGCTTCCTTGTTCCATTTTGTTTTCTCCAGTGCTAAGGATTTGTGCTAGATATTTTATATCCATTAGCTGATCACAGAAAAAAACAGCAAATTGATAAGGGAGGTGTAAAATATGATTCCATTTGGTAGGTGAGGAAACAGAAGCCAGAAAGGTAAAAGTTTCAAGTCCAAAGTTTACCCAGCTGGTCAGTTCAAGTGACAGCCCAAAGTTCCCCAGCTGGTCAAGATGAATTCCCAAGGAGGTCTGATTCTCATGTTCATGCTCCAAATCACAATCTTTTATTAATGGAAAGGGTGAAATAAGACTGGTGAGGATTTTGTACTGTAACTAGTTGGCCAATGAACATGAAAGGACTCAAGATTAAAGTTGTATTAAAAATCACCTGTAATTAAAAAACTACCTGTGATGGTACTGGACAACTGGATATCTACATGCAGAAGAATAAAATGGGACTCTTAAAACATGTACAAAAAGCAACTCAAAACAGATTAAATACTTTGAGGACCTGAAAGATGTTAAAGACCTGACACTGTAAAAGAAAGCAGAGTAAAAGCTCCTTGACATTGTCTCGGCAAGGATTATTTGTATATGACCCCAAAAGCACAAACAAACAAGATTGCATTAAACTAAAATATTTCTGCATACCAAAGGAAAAATTACAGTGAAGAGACAACCTACAAAATGGGAGAAAATATTTACGAACCATACATCTGACAAAGTGTTGATATCTAAAATATATAAGGAACTCAAACAACTCAACAGCAAGAAAATGACCCAATTTAAATACAGGCAAAGGATATAAGTAGACATTTTCCTAAAGAAGACATACCAATGGGCAACAACACATGAAAAAAAAAATTGAGAAAATTCTTGAAATTGAAAATGCTAAGAATTGAAACTGCTAAGAAGTATCACCTCACACCTGTTAAAAAGGCTATTATTGAAAAGACAAAAGATAACAAGTGTTGGAGAGTATGTGGAGAAGGGGACCCTTGTACCCTGTTAGTGGGAATGTAAGTTAGTGCATTCCTTATGGAAAACAGTATGGAGGGTCCTCAAAAGTTAAAAATAGAACTACCAGCTGGGGTTGTGGCTCAGTGGCAGAGCACTTGCCTAGCATGTGTGGGAGCACTGGGTTCGATTCTCAGCACCGCATACAAATAAATGAATAAAATAAAGGTTCATCAACATCTGAAAAAATATTTTTTAAAAAATAGAACTACCATATGATCCAGCAATCCCACTTTGGGGTATATATACAAAGGAAATGAAATCAATAGGTCAAAAACTATCTGAACTGGGCTGAGGTTGTAACTTAGCACATGTGAGGCCTTGGGTTCAATCCTTAACACCATATAAAAATAAATAAATAAAATGACGGTATTGTGTATTTAAAAAAAACTACCTGCACTAGTATGTTTACTGCAAAATTATTCACAACAGGCAAGAAACCAAATCAATCTGTGCCCATCAATGGATAAATGCATAAAGAACATGTGGTATATCTGGAACACTATGCAGTCCTGAAAAAAGAAAAACTGTGACATGTGCAACACGGATGAACCTGGAGGATAAAAGCCAGGCACAGAAAGACAAATACCAAATGATCTCACTTATATGTGGAATCAAAAAGAGTCAAACTCACAGAGAAAAGAGTAGGATGGTGATTGCCAGGGCCTGAGGGTGGGGTTTGGGGGCTGGAATGGAGAGATACTGTTTCAAGTTTACAAAATGTCAATTAGACTGGAGGAACAAGTTCTACAGATATATTGTACAATATGGTCACTATGGTTAATGGTGTACTATATACTTGAAAACTGCTGAAAGTCCTCACCATAAAAAATATTAGTATGTCAAGTGATGGATATATTACTTAGTTTGATTAAATAATTCTACAATTCATAATATATCAAAATATCATGCTGTATACCATAAATATATACTATTTTTATTTTGTTAGTTATATCTAATAAAGCTGAGGATAAAGGGAGGCAACAATTTTAAAAAAATTAATCTAACTGTAGTAGGTAGAGAATTAGCAAAGGAGATCCACGATAAAAATGCCTCCATGAGATGAGTTTAAAATGAATTTCTTCAACTCAGGGTAGATTTTGGTAGAAAATTCCACATACCCATTCATCTCTGTATTATCACTATGAGAACATCCAACAGAGTAAACTACAGGTTAATTCATTAATTTCCTGAAAAGACCATCATCATCATGGTCATGGACAATATGTAAATACAAAAGGGAGAAGTGACTTCTAAATTAATCTTAAAATTACTTTCTTAAAACAAATGAATTGCCAATAGCTTACTAAAAATATAACCACAGTGTGAGTTCCAAAGGCCAATAAAATAATCACTTAGAAAACCATTAAAATATTTACTTTTTAACAAGTGGCATATTGTTTAGCTTCCCTATTTTAATTTCATCATTATTAATTTTTATTTTTTATTTATTTATTTTTGGTACTAGGGATTGAACCCAGTTACACTTTACCACTGAGTTCTATCCCCAGCACTTTTTATTTTTTTATTTTGAGACTGGGTCTCACTAAGATGCTCAGAGCCTCACTAAATTTCTGAGGCCACCTCAGATGTTTGATCCTCCTACCAAAGCCTCCTAAGTCACTGGGATTATAGGTGTGCACCACTCTGCCCAGCTCCTATTTTAATTTCAAAAAGAAATTACATTTGGATTTAATATAGACCACATTGTAGAGATGACAAGAATAGTATATTTGATTTATATAATATCCACACATAAAAATAGATAAAAAGAAGTATCTTTGATGCTAAGGATGGAAATTATTTTCCCTGGGATCTCTTGCACTTGTAAATGGCATGCATATTGATGAAAACTTCTTCACAATTTCCACCCACATATGGACTTGTGTGGATGTGCATGGGTCTATCTGAAATCATTTAAATGCTTTTCTTAAATATTTTGCCTACATCTTTAGTCAGCTGTTTTACAGATTCAAAAAAGAAAAGAACGTTAACTTCTAAGCACAAATTTTCTAAATATGGAATGGTATAAACCTTACCATGAAGATTAGAATGGTTTTTAATCTTATGTTCATGAATAGAAAAAAACAGGTCAACCACTTGGAAAGTGACCACTGTGCAAGGAAATATGTCTCATCCACCTCCTGGGTACCAGAAGCAAATCATATATTTTACCAGCCATGGTATATTCCTTTTCTTAGAAAGCTACAAATATGTTCAAATTTTGATCTAGTAATGCCCAGGAGACAGGAAGAAACATCAATAACAGACAAGACAACTAGGACACCTGGGTTTAGGATAGAGGCACTTTGGGGCACATTCAGGAACAAGACATTACCTTATGCATTTATGTCTAACACCAAAGCTCCCTTAATGAAGGGTGAAATGTCGCCCTGACTGCAACAAACTAGAGACAGACTTGAGTTGGAGGGTGAATATTATCACCACTGAGCCTTGAATCTTTTATTTTTCCCTAAGAGAACAGAAATGCTAAGTCGATCAAGAAGTGAAAACTGAATGTGTATGTGGGTAGAGGCAAGGATATTAATTTCAAATTTCAATTTAACCTCCTCTAGATCAACTGCAAAGCTAGACAGCCTACCGCACAGCAATCTGTGGACACATTTATAAAAGAATGCTCCACAAAACAGTCTCGCTAGCAATAAGCAGCTCCAAACAAGAAAGGTCTTCAAGGGTCAGTAGTTAATATCACATCAACTAAATACCTGATCAATTAAAATTAAAATCAACTTCATTTTTTATTTTGTTCCTATTAATATAGTAATTTTTAATGGTGTAAATTGTTGAATTCCCTCCTCTTTAGCATGGAAATAAGAATGAATCTTTCTTACAGCCTCCTAAAATAACCTGCCAGAATTGACAATAGACCCTGATCCATGCCAAATCAATGAAAAATATTGGGAAAGTTCTCCTCTGAAAAGATTTTTTCTCTTAGATTTGTGAAATGTTTTATATAGTAGAGCAAAGAATACAAAACAGATAATGACTCAAAGAAAAGTTCTACCAATTTTAGCAACACTAGCAGAAAATAATTTAACAACAAATCTCTATATTTACAGAGAAACAGATGCTATTATGAATATATTTTAGGACAGCAGAGCTGAAACACTATTCTGTTTATTCAAATAAAATAACTACATTTTTGTCTTTTCTTAATAGATTTTTTCCTAAGAAAGACGGCATTTTCAAAATATGGTTTGGCATATTCTCTCTATCTCTCTCTCTCTCTCTCTCACACACACAAACACACACACACACACACACACACACACACACACACACACGGATGCAACGTAGAAAAAGAAGAATGATCCTCTTCCAAAGGTCAGGATGAAATAGGATGAAAGCCATGATCTGATTATTCACCAGAAGCAACTATGCTTATCTGGCAAGGCAGATGAAATCAGTCACCTTACATTCCACCTTACCTGGGTTGGGAGGAACAGCATGTAAAATTGTCCAGAATTTTATAACCAACCATAAGCCAAAAGAGACATAGCATGTATTTCCCAATAAAAACCATAGTATTTCCAAAAATAATCTAAATTTCAGGGGTTAGAAATATAGTTCAGTGGTAGAGCATGTGCTTAACATGCTCAAGCCCTGCCTTCAATCCCATGCCAGCACCAGCAAAAAAAAAAAATTAAATTTCACATTAAAATATGGTTGAGTTGTAGGAAATTCTTGCCAAGAAGTATTACAGATCAGTTTGAGATACAATCAGTGGCTGGGCATGATGGCTCATCCCTGTAATCCCAGCAACTTAGAAGACTGAAACAGGAGGATAGCAAGATCAAGGCCAGCCTTGACAATTTAGCAAGACTCTGTTTAAAAACAAAACAAAACAAAAGGATTGGGTTCATAGCTATGTGATGGAGCAACCCTGGGTTCAATCTCCAATACCACCAAAAGAAAAAAAAAAAAGGTGCAATTAGTGTGTACATCTAAACAAATGTGTAGTAAAATGCTTTATAGATTTGTTTTAAAATATATGTTAATAGGGATATATAATTAGTATAATTTTTTTACATATGCACACATTTCACAAATTAATAATTTCACAAATTACACACATAATGTAAAAATCCCAACTAGCACTACTAGCACCACCTATATTACAAGTATAACATTATCACTTAAATAATGATGACACTCATCACCATTCTTGCTTCCATCTGTTCTGTGGTAAACGGAATTCTAAGAAAGCCCCCAAGATTCATGCCCACTGAATACATCCTGTATAATTCCTTCCCTTCCAGTGTGCATAGGACCTTGAAGATGAAGGGATCCCTTCCCATGATTAAGTTACATCTTGTAGGAAAATGGACTTTACAGATGTATTAAGGTCTCTTATTAGTAGACTGAGTTAAAAAAAAAAAGGAAGATAACCTTTAGAGGGCTTAATTAGGTGAGAAGCAGCAGGAAAAGCTCTCCTCTTGGCCTAGGGAAAAAGCCACCACCATATTAATAAACTGCCTCTGGCAGGATCATGGGGCAAAACCTGAGAGTGACACTAGGAGGCTAGAGAGGTCCCCTGAAAACAGGGGCCTCAGTCACACAGCCATAAAAAATGTTGAGCTCCGCCAACTGAATGAGCCTGGAAGAGAACCTCAGATGTGACTGCCTCCCCAGAGGACTCCTTAATTCTACTCTGAGTGGAGGAACTAGTTAATCTGAAAACAAATTCCATAACATGAGTAAAAGCAGATGCAGCAGAATAACACTAGCAGAAACTAGTAAGAAAATGAAAAGTGATTCATTCTTCTCCAAAGTAATAAATACCTGGGTAATAAATACCTGCTAGCAATCACCAGTGACCATCCTAAAAGAGAAAACACAACACATATGAAGAATGAAAAACATTTAAATTATAATTCATTACCTGTTCTAGTCCTTAAATTCTACAATATCTGAAAAGGCGTGGACACAAAATCAGATCCAGATTATACTAACCCTAAAGGATTTTGTTCCCCATTTAAAATTCTTTGTCATAAATCTGATGATAATGGCCACAAATCTTTATAGATCCACAGTGTTAGAAAATCATGGAGCTCTCCAGTTGGATCAAGAAATTTGTATATATAATTACTAAAAAAAATAACAATGATGCACCTTTCTGTTTATGTGACTTATTTTTAGAGTTTGCTTATAAATGGAAACTGCAGTCCGAGTTTTCATCACATTTTGTAGTTTACAAGGCAGTGAATCCAGAAATTTATGTCATATGTTAAATTTTTCAATAGAATAAACTGATTTTTAATAACTTTCAGATTAAGTCAAAGTAAGCCATGGAATGTGTCTTTCACAGTCTGTACCTCCCCTAGAGTGGGTAGAATATATAGGATGTGGAGAACATTAAAGGTCAGACTTGCCAGGAACCAGCTAAGTCTAAGAGATATGAAAAGAAATACAAATGCACTGAATTCCCAATACTTTCAAGTAAGCAGCTCACAACTCCTGAATATTTTCATACCAGTTAGTCACAATGTCCATAGGGGTACGAAAAACTACTTATAAGGTTCAGGTTCAGAATGAACCCCTTTCCTTTGGTTCTCCAAGCTGTCCAACATTTACTTTTCTGAATGGTACACTTCTCTGGATACCAACAAAAGGTTTCCCATTGAAAGTTGTAAAGAGGACTATATATGATTTTATGATCATAGAAAATTTAAGAGATCTAATTTTATGAAAAATTCCCAGGACAGAGAGTGTGGGAATATCTACAGTAGGGAGGGCACTGGTAACCATCCAAGCTTTGTGTAAAGAGAAAGACATCCATTATCATTCTTCACTGACCAGGGCTGGGTTTATAGGATAACAAATAGATACAGTCATGCCCTTCTCTATAGGGGGGAAAAAATTAAAAGGATAAAAGACATCAAGATGAACCCAAGGGCTGGGGCTAGGGCTCAGTGGTAGAGCACTTGCCTAGCATGTGTGAGGCATTGGGTTCGATTCTCAGCACCACATATAAATAAATAAAATAAAGGTCCATTGACAACTAAAAATATGAATCTAAATATAAATATATATATACATTTTTTTAAATATGGACCCAAAATGAATTAGATAGAAAGGTAATATCAACACGTTTTCTTACTGTTTTCTTTCTCTCAACTGAATCTAACTAGGAATCTAGGTTTTAGGCTTTCATTTTTTCCCCCTCATGAGAACAGACTAACAACAAGTGATTTGGAAGAACACATGGAAAAAGTTTCATGGAGAATAAAAATTTCATTCTTGTGAGCTTTAAGGAAAAAAAATCATTTTAATTTTGTAGCCACATATTTCCAAAAAATATCTCAAATTTACTGTAAAACTGGATTATGAAAAAATGCTTTTAATCTTTGATGAAATAACTCCATTATTCAGAATTTTTCTTGAAGAAATAATTCTCCAAAAAAAGAGGTTCTGATGCACAAATATATTTACAAGAGCATCATTCACAAAGTTTAAAACCAAAAATAACATAAATGTCCAAAAAAAGGGAAATTCCTTCATAAATTACAGAACATAAGCAACTGATTCTTCCCTCTTGTACTGGTGATTGGATCAAAGGGTGCTCTACCATTGAGCTGCACATCCATTCCTTTTTTTTTTTTTTTTTTTTTTTTGAGATAGGGTCTAAGTTTCCCAGGCTGGCCTTGAATTTGTGATCCTCCTGCCTCAGCCTCCCAAGTACCTGGGATCATAGACATTTACCAACTTACACAGTTATCAGCAAAGAGTTTATGAATCCAATTTGAATGCAGACTATATAGAAATATTTATATAACAGCTAACTACAAAGGGCAGAATACAAATTCTACCTATATTCTACATTATGTTCACAATGACATAGAATGCATTCATCACTATTAGGAAAGGAGAAGAAACAAGAAGAGGAAAGTCAATTGTTTATATGGAGGGCAAGATTATATAGGAGGCATCTTATTTTCTTTTCATTTCTGTTATTGTTATAAACTACAGGTATCTTTTACAAAATAATCCTACAAAACTGGGTGAATAGATCAAGAGAATTTTTCATTTCATCCTAACTCATGGATTCCTCATGGCTTGGATGGGAAGGAAGAATGAAAAGTTATTAAAGTCAACAAGCACTAAGGATGTACTCAGTTTACACAGGTTTTACATCAAAGAAAAGGACACAGATACAGTATTATCTATTCTAGTGAGGTGTTAAAGGAATGGTAAGGAAGCTTCCTCAAGGCTTTGGCCTGTGCCGGTTGTTTATGTAGTCGACTGTTCTATTAATATCTTGTTAATGCATCACAAAGAATAATAAATTATAATAAATGTGGTGATAAAGTGAAATGCTATGTTGAAACTGGGATTGTGTGAACTATTTTACATCTTTATTTCTTTTAGTGTCTGTTCTGGCCCTAATTAGAATGCTACAACAGAAGAATGCATCTGGAGAGTATTTCCCATCAAAAGAGTTATAAGAATAAAGATATTTCACCCTAGAGGATTTCTGAACTTCAGAAGAGACGATAAACCTTGCTATCAATTTTCACTCTCGGTACTGTTCATTCTTTAATGAATGTTTTAAGCAATTTCCAAAAGGAAAAAATAAAAAGGATTGGATGGAAAAATAAGCAGGGAAGGTCTATTGTATTCAAAATGCCCACGCAGGAATTATTTCCAAATGTGCCAGAAGCATAAAATGTAATGTGCTACTTATTTTTCATTTGCATTCATATTCAATTTTGCCAGCTAGTCAGGAACTTAAAAGCTTTCTACAATACTGAAGATTAGGTGAAGATTATACTTAAGTATTATCTACTTGAGATTCTTTTACAGAGAGACCAAGAACATATGGAAATCAAACAGATCATATTTTTTTAGACTTTGTGCTTTTTATAGTTAAAATAGAACAAGCAGTTTAATTCTTAGCTTACAGAGCACAGAGGACAGCTTTGTAGCTAGTAATCTTGCAGCAGCATTTTCTGTACGTATTAACACACTATGCTGGACATGGGCCAGCCCAGCAATCTTACCCCCTTACTCTGATAATAGCAACCCTCCCCTTGCTTTGGGAAATTCGTGAATGGGTTGGTAATGATGGGATGAGCTGCTGACTATAGCAGTTGGCCCCCAAGTCAGACATGTGACCCGAGCCAGACCAACCAACTCCTCTCATTTTTGGACTTTATTTATTCATAAGTAACAAAAGAGAAGTTCTCTTCCTTGGCAAGAGAATGATAAGTCTTATGCTTTCTATGGTGATAATGTCTTTCTTCACCTGAAGAAAAAATGAATTAAGAGAAAATGAGGCCAACACAGATACAAGTAGAGTCAAGAAATAAAGAAGAGACCTAACATAACATGAGGGCTGGGGTGGTGGCTCAGTGGTAGAGCACCAGGCCAGGTCCCCACCTCCATTGCTCTAACTTATCTAAATCAAAATAAATAAATTTCTTCTTGAAGATATTTAGGTTTCAGGGGCTGGAGTTGTAGCTCAGTGGTAGAGAGCTTGCCTTGCACTGTGAGGCACTGGGTTTGATTCTCAGTAGCGCATATAAGTAAATAAAAGGTTCATCAACAACTGAAAAAAAAAATGGTTCTTCTTAAAAAAAAAAAAAAAAAGATAGTTCGGTTACAGATACTTGAAAGCAAAGAGGAAGGAGAAGGAAGTGCAAGATAGAAGGGGAGGGGGAGGGGAGGAGGAGATGATGATTTAAAGAGTTGATTCCTCTACTGGAGCCGGAGCCTAACAATGCTGTATAAAGTACACTAAAAATTATACTGCTCCACTAATAGTTCCAATAGCTACTTTGTGAGCTGGGTGTGGAGTCACATGCCTGTAATCCCAGCTACCTTTGAGGCAAAAGCAGAAGGATCACAAGTTCAAGGCTAGCCCCAGCAAATTTGTGATGCCCTGTCTCAAAATAAAAAATAAAAAGGGCTAAGGATCTAGCTCAGTGGTGAAGTGTCTCTGGGTTCAATATTGAGTTCCAGTTCTATAAAAAAATTTTTTGTGTGTCTTATAAAAAAGAGAAAAAAATCCCTTCAGTGCTGCTAGAATATCATATATTGAATGTAATGATTTTTAACATGAAATTATAATTTCTTAGAAAATATCTGGCCATAGATACTATGTAAAGTAGGAATAAAAAATATGACAATAATTTATGATAAAAATGTTAATAAAAAATCTTTTAAAAAATCTTAAATATGCTTATGCTTAGTTTAATTTATCAAATCTACTTCCATGTATGAAAAAAATCACAAATTTCAACAACCAAATAAAAATGTCTGGACAATCACTGTTGAAAAAAATGATGTACAACCTCTTTTTTAACCCCAATTTTCTCTTCCATCACATAAGCAGAACATTTTGCTCTTGTTTTCTGTTCAATTGACCTATTCTCATTGAACATAAATCACCTTATTAACTGGTCTTAATAAGATTTCATGACAAAGACCACAGAATTTTATATTTCAATAATCATTTAACACATATGAACCTACTACACTAGAGAATTGTAGTTTGCAAATGATTGAGAACATTTGAACTTTAATGTTATGGAATGTCTGGTGTCAATCACTTGGTCCAGCCTTCTGAAATCTAAGAAAACAGAGGTCACAATTAAAAATACATAATGAGGGCTGGGGTGATGGCTCAGTGGTAGAGCACTTGCCTAGCAAGTGTGAGGCCCTGGGTTCGATTCTCAGCACCATATATAAGTAAATAAAATAAAGGTCTCTTGAAAACTAAATAAATATTTTTTTAAATTATGTAATGAGAGGAAAAAGAAATTCCAACTTAATTAAACTTTCTTCAGGCCAATCTTTCCAAGATTTTTATGATTCAAAGACCTCTATGAGAATTTGATGAAAGCCATGGCCCCACACTCCCGAAAATGCACGTGTATACATATTTAACATTTTGAACGTAATTTTCATCATTCCTGAAATTCAGGGTTCATCCGTGAACAGCAGGGTAGGAAACTGTGCTTGAGAACCACTGAAAAGTCCATTTAAGAAAAATATATTAATTGCTTATCTGAAAGGAGCCAATATTTTTTTTTGAGCCAATATATATTTCTGAGCCAAATTTACTAATAGGAAACACAAGGCAGTATTATGAAAACTTAACCTATTTAGTACTTTTAAGGCCCAAATGGACCATACAGAGCACCCAGAACACAGGAACAGGATATGTGTCATAGGGTCTCGAGTGACCCTCAGCAAACCTCTGGCATGCAGCAGGGGCTCCTTCCCAGCAACAAGATTTGCATTAGGCAAATTTAAAAGTCTATAAAAATAATCTCCACTCCTCAGTTTATTTACAAAATAAGAGTGGATTAAGGTCTACAGAAGATTTTGGTAAGTTGTTGGCTTTCACAGAGGAGGCTAGGTGCCAAGCAGGAAAGAGACTTCTCATCTATCTTTTATGCTGAGTTTTATTTGGCTCTCGAGGTCCATTTGCCACCCTGCCCTATTCCCTAAGGGGCTGACCTTTAGGGTTCACAGCAAACAACTCCCCACTTCCTGGCTTCTGGTAGCTTTGGATGCTGTGGTTAAGAAGTAGGTTGTCACTGCCAAAACTCATGTTGAGGATTGTTCCCCAATGTGGCAGTTTTGAATGGTGGTGAGACCTTTAAGAGTGCAGCCTAGTGTGAGGTGACTGTGTCATGATAACCCTCACAAAGGGATTCAGGCTGGTCTCAGGGAGTGAGTTGAGTCTCATACAAGTCATCAGTTCCCACAAGAACTGGATGTTATTAAACAAGCAACCTGGCTCCTTCCTTGTCTCTTACTTCCTGTCTCAATATGTGATCTCTTCCCTAGAAGCTTTTGCCATTCTGATGCTATCTGCCCTTAGGCTCTCACTAGAAGCTGATGCCAGGCCCATGTTCTTGAACCTCTAGAATGACAGGATAACTTTTCTTTATAACTTACCACACTCAGGTATGTGTTGTAACATCACAAAACACAGTAAGACACTAGACAGTGGAAAACAGAGCAGAAGATCAGGAAGAGGGAGATGAGTGAAGACAAAGTACTTGCTCTAGGTCCCTGGAGTTGGCTATGTCTCCAAAGAAAGTTGTGACATCTCACAAGGGCCACTGAATCAATATTAGAACTCATACTCTGAGTTCCAATATTTACTCCCTCTTATCTCTAATTAAGCTGTAATGATTATCCCTGGGTGTTGGTGTTGGTGGTAGGGTCCTTACTTCCATGGTTTTATAAATGGCTTTGTTATACATAAACTCTCCTAGTATAATCCTATTTTGAATGTCATCTATTCTCTGCTGAGCCCTTGCCTGATTCACTTTTTTTAAAATATTTATTTTTTAGTTGTAGGTGGACATAATATCTTTATTTCATTTTTATGAGGTGCTGAGGTTTGAACTCAGTGCCTCACATATGCTAAGTAAGCACTCTACCACTGAGCCACAACCCCAGCCCCTGATTCATTCTTTTTTTTACATTTTTAATTTATGTACTATATGAACACAAAACAAAATTTAAATCTTAAAAAATATATGTTGCCTTGAAGTGATTATTTGGTCGTGAAAATTACACTAAGTCACAGGTGTATTAGCAAAGTCACTTCTAATTAATCATTAGCATAACCCAGAAAAAAATTACTATCCATATAAAAGATGGTTTTCACCATTTTTTGTGAACACTTATAAAAATTCAAAAACTTAATTTTCTATTTTTATCAGTATGAAGGAAGATGACAGAATATTAGTTTTCATAGTTTATAGTTAATCTTTTTATAAAGAAATATATTCACATAAATTTAAAAGTAAGTAAGTTTACTTCCTTAAAAACATCAAAATCAGCATGATAAATTGAAAATGGGTTAATGGACGGTCTTCCTAGGTCAATACTAAACTGCTTCAAAGAGTTTATTTCACTAAATAAAAACAAAACAATTTTGAAGCTAATCTTTCTTGGTTTAATAGTTTATATACTTTTATATATCTTAGAAAAAATCATTAGGTATAATATATCATGATATATACCATGAGATACATATTTTGATAATATAACTAAAGGTAAGCTGTTTTCTATAAAAATTAAAAGAAAAACACAGAGCTAATAAACTACCCATTAAAAGGAATGTGTATTGAGACCACTTTTGTCTAAAGCTTTAGGTAAACATTATGTCCAGTGATTTCTTGAAAATTAATCATGCAATTTGATTTCTATGGATTACTATATAGAAAGTAGAGATACTTATTACTAAGAAACAAAAATTCATAATGAGAACCATTTAAAATATATTTGGCCTCCAGGGGTTTTCATATTCCAACTTTGTGTGCCTCTGGCAGGAAAACAGGAAGTGAACATACCTTTGGGAGTGTTGGAGAGTGAGTTCAACTGGAAAATCTTTCTTTGGAAAGACTGCTTTCTTTCTTTACAGTGTGCCTTATTGTCAAGGAATGTTGCAAATAAGGAAAAGAAACAGATGCTTTATATTTCTACCTAAATCCTAATCATTTCCTCAGTTAGATTTGGCTTGTTTTATACTGTTTTTCAGCACTAGTCAGTATAAATATTCTAATTTGGTAGAATAGTGACAGGGAAAAATCTAGATCACCTAATATAATTAACCCACAAAACAAAAGGTCCCTCCCCTCACAGAGGAGTCAAATAATGACACTTCTCTGCAACAGTCATCAACAATATTTTAAGAAAAGGGGAAAAAAAGAAAGAAAGAGAGACAGAAAAAATAGAAAAAGACACTGTGGCATCTTAAAATGAAACAACAGTAAAATGGTGGCTTCTGGGTGCTACTTCTGGATCTTTTCAGAGGACAAAAAGAAGGTTAAACCGTTTTCTTCTTGGCCACCTGACATGAACCTTGGTTGGGTCATCTATGTACACATTTGCAAACAAATAAGATACACTGTGTGATTTCTCAAACCCTACTCACTAAAATGGGGTAAAAAAATACTTTGTACAACAAATCTTTGTTAGTGAAAGGTTCAATTTGGAAACCTGAAACAAGAGAGGACCTAAGAACAAGACAAACTATTAACTCAACCTCTCAATCTTTGGGGAATTAGGGAGAAGGTGGTAGTTTGCAAGGGCTCTCCTTGACCTCCAAGATATATGTGTGAATAGAAAATGCAGAGCAAACGTATTTTGCATGTTTTATGAAAAAACAAAACGAGGAGAGACGAGAATTCATACACCTACATTCATGCATTTGTAAAAAGAAACAATGAAAGGAAAGAAATCGATAAAAATGATTGCTTATAAGGGAGGAGGAAGTAGCCGCTAGATAGAGGGAAAAGGTGTAAGTGAAACTTCTCTGAGTGTACACTTTATGTATTTCATATAGTTTTGAAAATGTCTTACGTATTTCAAAAATTAAATTAAATCTAAGAATAAAAAGTGCCAACCTTATTTGTAAACAAACTGAAACCAATCTACATATATAGCAAATTGGTAATATAACTAAATAGAGAAAATAAGCATTTAAGATGACTTCAAAGGACTGGGGATAAAACTCAGAGGTAACGTGTTTGCCTGGCATGCAAGGCCCTAGGATCAATCCTCTGTATCACAAAAAGAAAAGGAAAAAAAAAAAAAAAAGCTTCAGAACATAATATCTATTTCCTCTTAAGTATCTAAAGAAATACAATGTTGATTTCAAGTATTATTCAGCAATTTTACAATTGGCAGGAAATAACTGTTACTGTTTTTAGAAAGTATGGATTTTTCATATAAGAAAAAATACATGATAGTTTAATAAACTATGATGTTCCTAATTATAATTCAAAAGTAAGTCACAATTTTTTGATCTTTCCACTAAAGTGCTTAGAAGCAATAATCCAATAAAATAAGCACGTCCAGGACTCAGATTTCAGTTTCTAGGGTGATTTCTCACTCTTCTAGGTGGGGTGAACTTATTATTTTATCTTGCTTGTATTAATATATTGGTGAAAGCTGTAATCTTTGTTAGGTAGGACTGTAACCCATGTAAATGGATAGAAAGACAGAGTTATAAAATATGATATTTCCTGGCAAAAATAAGAAGGCTTTAGGAAAGTGACTTTTAAACTTTAATTTGCATAAGGATCAATTAGAGGCTGTTCAGAGCACAGATGTCCAGGCTCCATACCCTAGTCCAGGCAAGTTTCACTTACTAGTTTTGTTTACAGAATCCAGGACTCCTTACTTTTTAAATTAATTTTATTAGTTACGCAAAATATTATGGCTCATTTTGACATAATTATACAAGCATGAAATGTAATTTGCTACAATCAGTGCCCAGTACTGATGAACACAGCCTAATTCCATCTTAAAATTGGGAGCCATCTCATCACAAAGCCATGAAAAATTTATTTCTGTTTTACTGTAAAATACTAAGATTTCTATTTGGCCTGATCATAATTTGATGTTTTAAAAACTTGCTTGGGATTCCTGCCTGTGCTTTGAACTTATCGGTGCTGGGCTCTCCTTGACCAAATAAGAACCCTCCCTGAAATCCCAGCTGCTCCCCATTAACTTTGACATTAGAATCTGAGTTTGCTCCCTACCTTGAAATGTCAAACCATGTAGACCATAAACCTGCTATCTACCCTTGTATTACACTTGCCTGAATCCTGTCAGCTCTAAGTTCCCAAGACAACCCCCTTTTTATAACTTTTTGTGCTATAAAAACTTCCCTGTAATCAAACCATTTGCTGTTCTCTGGCCCTGTTTTTCCGGGTGAGACAGCAACTGAAATTCACTGTGGTATATTCATATATGTACATAGGAAAGTTAGTTCAGTCATTCCACTGTTCCTCCGCCCTCCCCCTCAACACCCTCCTCTATCCCACTGATCTCCCTTGTATTTTCATGGAATCTACTCCCCCACAGTGGGGTTTTTGATTTCTCTTTTTTTTCCCCCTTATTTTGGACTAGCTTCTGCATATCAGAGAAAACATTCAACCCTTGACTTTCTGGGTCTGGCTTATTTCATTTAGCATGATATTCTCCAGTTTCACCCACTTACCAGCAAAAGTCATAGTTTTATTCTTCTTTATGTCTGAGTAGAACTCCTTATTTTTTAACAATCATACAAACTAATTAAGATGATAATTAAGGTGAACATAACTTGGAAAACAGTTTTAGTGAAAAGCATAATAGAGATTTTCAAGGCCAATCATACCTTCTCCATTTATTATATTTGAGGAAACAGTAAAAAAAAAAAAAGTTAAAAGCAGCTACCTCTTGGGAAGAGAAAGTACACAACTTTCTCTTAAAATTCATTAAAAATGTACACACAGCTTGGATAAAAATTAAAATTCAATGGGAAACATAATAAATGCTTCTGCTCTGCCCTACAAATTTCACTCTAGTGAAATGAAGGACAGGTTCTTAGATTAGTTAGATAAGAACAAAACATGAGAATATTAAACTTCACCATTTGCTGCAACCAGGTGCTTGAAGAAACATCCAAGCTGCCTGGTGTCCAAAGCCAAGCTTTCAGAATTTCCTGGACTTTGCCTGACTCTGTTAAGACATTTAATGTACTATGATGAAATGTGATGGTTGGAGGTCTGATTCCATTTCCTCCTACAGTTTCATCAATGCAACTCTTTTATTTGATCCAACCATATTTCTTTTTCCGCTTAGTTTCTCTGAACTTCTTTCCTGAAACCAAATGCTTACAGTTATGCATGCCAGTGATGATTGATTCCAAATGTACAACAAGGGCATCAGGAATGGTGGAGACAGACTAGCTACATGAGCAGAGACAGAATCCACAATTGTTTTATTTTGCTATAATACAGCATGAAATGGGAAAATTATTTAGGCATTTTACTACTTTCTTCCCACCTCTTTAAAAGCAATATAAAATTTATATGCTTCACAATTAATGTTTAGTTAAGTTCAATTCAAATAAATTCAACCAACTTTAACCCTTCACTGGCTCCAAGATGGTGTCTAAAGTTCCTTTTATACTTCTTCAGAAAAAAATGATATATATATTCAGTATCTACATACATGTCTCTTTTAAAAAAAATAAAACCTTTCTACTTTATTTAGAATGAGAAGAAAAAAGTCACAGCATATATTAAATTCATTTAAGAATTAAATTAAATTAAGAATTAAATTCATTAAGGTTCTACCCTAGATCAATAATCACTGCATGGACCAGAACACAGTACATGATTCATGGACACAGTCACAGTCATGATTCATGTCAGAATGATTGTGGGGAGGGGAGGAATCTATAAACCTGCAAATTCCCAGCTCCTTCCCTACTAGATCTGCTTGGGATTTCTACATGTGGGGCTTGGACTGTGAATTACTTATGCTAAAGTTCCCCAAATGATTCAGTGGCAGCCAGTCTGAGGATCAGCATTTGCAGATCACTGAAAATCCACTTTCCTCAATAGAATGAGAACTTAGCAATATTTCAAGTCCTATTTACTTCCTGCTGACAGGAGGCTCTCAAACAACCTTTGGGTTTGATGCAGCAAATTCTTAGAGAGCCCAGGATAGCCAGAAAATGTAGAACTTCTTGGTAATGCTCCTGCCAGGAAAACTTTCTCAGCTGATTTACAGAACTAAAGAATGATATAATGATATATTCTTGTAAAGGAGTATATGATGGGAGGTAAAAAGAAAAGTGAGTTTTTCTAGGATATAAGTAGCAATCGGGTTCATTATATTTTCACTCCAATGGAGAGTCAGAAAAAGTCCAAGTTTACTCCTATCCTACTGCGGGAAATGTTTTCATGCTTAACTAGGCAATTTTTAAAAGAACTCACAAAAATCAGTATTATAGTTACATATTACTCAGTTGCTTATAGCAGTTCTTTCCATTGTGGGTACATATGTCACTAGTTGAACACAGGATGATTTTGGAGACTTTTTATTCAGGGAACCCTGATAACATACATCAGGAAAAAAATGTGGTTAATATATCAAATCTATGATTTCACAGATGTTGATACTCCTTAGGAGGATAAAGTAGTTATTTAGTATTTTTTAAATGACTCAATTTCAAGAAATATAGTCTGTAAATAGTAAGTAATATAATCTGTAAATATAGTCTAAATATAGTAAATATAGAATTATAGTCTGTAAATAATAAAATAAGTAATGCTCAGATATAGCTAATATTTTTTTCTTTCCATGAATTTTTTTTTCTAGTGCTGGGGATTGAACATAGGACCTTCCACATGTTAGGCACATTCTCTACCTCTATGCTAAATCCCCAGCCACTTACTATCCTCCTGCCTCAGCCTCTAGAGTCACTAAGGTGGCTATGGGGATGAATTTTTTGTTGTTGTTTTGTTTTGTTGTTTTTGCACCAGGGGCATTTAACCACTGAGCCATATCCTCAGTCCATTTTATTTTTATCTTGAAACAGGGTCTCACTAAGTTGCTGAGGCTGGCTTTGACTTGCAATCCTCCTGCCTCAGTCTCCCAAGCTGTGGGGATTACAGGTATGTGCCACTGTGCCCAACTGGCTGTAGGCATTTTAGGCATAAAAACAAAGAATCAGATCTAGGGAAATACAAGGTTTATATACTTTTCATTTGCAGTTATTATTAGCCTTAGCGGTGTAGGAATGGTATCCAGGTATACTTCTTCAGCCCACTATGCCGACTCAACTGTCAATACAACAGGACCAAAAGCAAGTCTGGAAATTTTTTTCAGTCACCTCAAGTGTAAAATAATAAGCAGAGGATTCCATTACCATTGATGTCTAGTCAAAATTCAGAGTGTTTTCTTATCAGAAATATACTCCATATAAATGCACCATAATCATCTTATTTGATGAAAATTCCATATTTGGTAAGATTTAAATACACCATTTTCAATACGATTTAGAAAGACATTTCAATAAAACTAGTGAAAAAATTATGATATCTGATATATATACACACACACATATATATAAATATAAATATATATATATGTTCCTAGATATTAAATTCATTTTTAAAAAATAAGAAAATTCAGATAAAACTTAATGAAATCTGAAACAAACCTGATAAAGAACTGAAACCAGCTGAAATTATTTTGACACAGAGAAGCAAGTGATATGATTTTTTTTCACTGTACCAAAAGCAGCAATTCATCAAGAAGTAATAAAAATAATGAATTGTCTTGTGACTTAACAATCTAATTATGAAAAGAACTTAAATCATATGAACATACTAGAAAAAGATCTACATTTTGTACTGGTTTGTCCTGAAACTGACAACATCACAGTATGCTATCAAATGAGGACACTGAGGACAAACCACTTAACGAGGATCATTAATTCAAAATATTGATGATCAGTCACTCTTCCCCTGAAACTGGAAATGCCATCAAATCTCAGAGGTCATTATGATAAAGGTTTTACCAAATTAGAACAAAATTGACGAGTCATCACAAGGTGAAAAGCCAAAAGATGTTTTTTCTAAACTATCAATAAATGAAAATAAATTTCCAACAAGTATGCTCCTGAAAAAATTGAATTATCTCCATAGTCTCTGTATAGAAAATTTATTTCAGAATGATCACTGCATTAAGAGAGATGATTAGAAAGTAAGCAATCACAAAATGTAGATTGAAATGAAGAATTAGTATGTTAGGAAACTAAATTTTAAATGTCATATTTATGGATTTTATACAGTTTTTTTTATTTTTTTGTTTTTGAAAAATGTATTATTTCTTTTATTATTTAATACTAATTTTCACATCTATTCTTAACATTGTAATTATAATTTTACATTTTTTTCCTCCTTAAAAAGAGCACTTAAAATTATGTAACTCTCAGGCCTTACAAAACCTGCATCCAACTATAGAGATAGCCCTGCAGCACATTAGTAAAATGCCAAGATAAGCCTACGTTAGTCAAATAAAGGTCATGTGGCAAATTCAGCATCCCTCCCTGCCTGAGCCCATCACCCACCCACCTCAGCATCTGTCCTTACTATCCACCTAGCCCCAGAACCAAGATCTGAGCCTATCAATGTACTAAGGTGAACGTCCACAAAAACAATTTATGTCCAAAAAAGAGTACTGTTCTGCTGCCTTGAAACTCAAATAGTTTAAAAGTGGTGGATATCACAGTAATGGTTACAGCATTGGGTCAGTAGCTTCCAGAATTTGCCTACTCAACAGGAACCATCTGCTTATCCACACAGTTTTCTCTACCCCTGCAATGCCCAGAATGTTCCCTCCTCCCCAGGACCTGCATCCAGATCCTAGTATTACACTGAACTGTGTTGCAGTAAGTTAAAAATCTGCCCCCTTATTCAATCTCTTTTCTCTGAGCCCTGATTCCCAGTCATCCTTGTCACCAACAACCTTTGGGCTAACATCAGAATTCTCTATCCATCTGAGCCCACCGCCCACAATCCCCAAAGCCTTGAACTATAACTCTTGGTTGATGACTTTTAATTGAACGTGGGAAATGACCTGTCCAAATGCAGACTTGGCCTTCCCACCCAGACTGGTTTTCTCTTCTCTGACATTTGCCCAGAACATGCTGATTTTTTTTCCCTTCATGCAGAACAAGATGCAACACCAATCTGGCAGCCAGTTGAGGTGATCTCCTGTCTCTATAATCTACAAACGTAATGATGAGGGAATGGGTGAACAGAGGGTACCATAAAAAGTCAAACTACACTGGCAAGATTCTAGAAAAGTAAGAACTCTCACCACTCTTTCCAAAAAAATAAGAAAAAAATCTTTTAAAAAATATCATTTTTGTTTTCAAGAGAACCCAAGTTCTTAATCTGAGAGGCAGAACATGTATTGCTTAAGAGTATAAACTCTGACCCTAAACAGACTATTAGATCCATCACATATTCCATGAGTGGCCTTACGTAACTTACTGAATCTCTCCATGCCTCAGTTTATTGTTGCAAATTTTGAATACACTAATGCAAGTGAAGTACTTAATAAGTGTATTCATCATTTAAAAAATTGGAACAGCCGCCTAGGACTTCAAATCCCCCTAAAAGACCTAAAAGTCAAGTTTCCCTTCATTGGGATTTTCAGGTCTTTTCTAACTTACATCTTTCTGGACCCTCCTAACTATTCTGCAGTCTCATGCCAGTGTCTGCCTGTCCACCAGGGGTGAGCAACGAGTAATAACCCTGCTCGCCGGTGAGTGCTCACAGGAGACACAATGTAAGGGCAATTTCCCAGGTTCCATGCACTTGGATATGAATCCAATAGGCATGCATGATGCAGAACTTTCCCTCACACTTCTCTGACCTTAGAAATGTTCTTAGGAACATTTAAAAACATCTCAAGGAATAACAGTTGCCCTTAAACAGTGACAAGTTTTTTTAAGCTTTCTGAAAATAGTTGCCTTTTTACTCAAAATATTCTTTTCTTAAGGAACAAAATTATCCTCCATTGGGAGACTATAATTTGTCTTTGTTTCCCAAATTTGAAATAGCTAAATATTTCACAATACCTTACTTAACTCTAGCGTGTAACTCCATCTTTTGGAATAATTTGAAAAGTGATTCTCAGGACATATCAAATTTGAGGGAAAAACTCAAAGAATAAAGTTCACTGAAATTCCCAAGAAATTCCACGGAGTACCTGAGTTATGGTAGCAGCATGGCCAATTCACTTGATTCCCAACTGAGGTCCCAGTTATAGAACCCTGAACCAGTTATTTAATTCCTCTGACTTTCCCCACTTCTAAAACAGAATTATCCTGAGGCTTAAAAAGAGATAGATAATGAATATAAAGTTACTGGAACTGCGAAGGCAATTTTAAATTGACAATTTCTTTCCTGGGTTAGAGCTGTTTTAACTTTCAGCCTTTTTAATCTCTTCTAAGTTTGTTTGTTCCAAATCTCCCAAGACTCCCTGTTTTCCTGAGGGGCAGCAACGACATGCTTTCTGCAGCTGGCCGCCTTTTCTGAGTAAAATTTTATTAGAGTTTTATAATTTTCTCTCCTCGACTCTTTTCATTCTGACTCCACTTAGTCACCGAAAATTACAATCATTTTCACAATTTGTAGAACTACTTTTTTGGCAATAATGTGTACATTGCTTAAAAAAAAATAATTGCTAGTTCTAACTAAAAGTTCCCACACTTAATAAATTACCTTTGCTTATTTTATCTAGGATGAAGTTTTACTAATCCTGTTCCTTGGCCTGGGAATAACCTCCTTGTAAATGAATTACATCTTGGGTCAGGATCAAAAAGGAAGTGAAAACCAACTTGTCAAATAGTCAAGAAGAAGGTTCTGCCTTGCGCAGATCATTGTACTTATCTGTCCTTGATAAATTTCTGGAGGTTCCCCCCTATTCTTTCTTATTAAATAAAATCTCTTTGAAATTTGGTCCTTTTTTGACGTCCATGAATGTCAACCAACTATTTCTTTACTTGCTTTTTAAGCCATTAAGTGTTTTCTGCCTAGAGAAAAAGAATAAAAAACATTTTGTTCAGTGGCAAGTTGTTCTGGCATAATATTCTCTGGTTGTCTTGTTTTTTAATTTTTATTTATTTTTTTCTTTTTTTATTCAGTGCGGAGGCTCAAACCCAGGGTTTTGCATGTGCTAAGCAAGCTCACTGCCACAGAACTCAATTCCCAAACCCTGGCACAATATCCTCTCATGTTGGTAAAGTATGTCCTGAGGTCCTTAGGGAATTTAACCCTCACGCCCACTGAGCTCCCTAGTCTGGGAAGGATGGGTTCAGACCTAGATCCACACTGGCCTCAGCCAATGGCCACATCATATTTTCTGGCTACAGTGCCTGAACCAGCAATGAGCCTGTGACTCTATCAGAGCTGGTTCAAATGGAGTCTGAGATAATAGGGCACAGGAGGGCAGTCCTCCCTACTGGGCTGAACATAAGGGCACATGAAGTGTACACTGAGTTAGAAACTAAAGATGGAACACAGCAGAACTAAGAGCTGTCAAGCAACAGAGAACTGTAGACTAAAAAGCAGTACTACTTTGGATCTCATGAGTGAGTCAATAAGTCCTTTCCTTTGCTACTCTGAGTTAAAATGTTGTCATCTGCATGTCATCTGCATACACATCATATTTCACATGTGGCACAGTTGGTAACATTACATTTTCACAAAAACTTTTCTAGGTCAAATAGAACAAGAACATTTGTCATTTGAAAGTCAAGAAAACTGACTCCCTTCCTCCCCAGAGAGATTATAACGGCAATGGCTGAGGTTATATAACTAGTAAGTTACGAGCAACAGCCCAAACCTGCATCTTTGAGTCCCTGCTCTGTCATAATTTTTCCTTTCTGTAAATATATTATAGAACTATCCAGTGTGAGCCCTTGCTCCTTTCTAGTTCTTCATCTAAGGGCTAGACTCTATAGGACTTACTGGCTGGTTGATTGAAGTACAGACATTGTTAGGCTACCACTTATGGGAAAATGTTCAGTATATACAATACTGTAAGCTTGACCAAAAAACATAAAGTGGCGGTATACAGTGTACCATACATCAATTTAGCATTAAAGTTCAAAATCTCATCTTTCCATTTTGGAATGAGTATACCACACAGACATAAAAATGGAGTTTTAGTCACCTTTGTGAAGAGACAATGGTACACTAGATATATACACAAGAGGAAATTATTTATTCCTAAATATTAACTTTTTTGGTTTTCCACTGCCTTTCATGCTATCTTGTCCCAAAATTTCTACATTATTTTTCTTCATATATTTCTATTCCTTTTGTAAAGACAGGCAGGCATCAGAGTACTAAGTGACCTTTTTGGAGGTTATCACATAAAATCTAACCAATCTCAATCCTGATTCCCAAAAACAGAAGCAATTGCAAGATAATACCATCAGTGCCCCACCTGGAATGCTGTCTGTAAAACAAAAAATAAACAGCAAATTTAAGAGATGGATAATCACCTTCCTTAAGGTCAGGGTAAAAACAAAGGCATGGTCTTCTTTTCTGCCTTTCTACTCCTTTAGCTCAGACATATTACAGTCCATTAAAATTGTGTTTATTTGTGTTTATTACTGCTAAAAGTAAAGAATTTCCCTAAGCTTTAGTCTAAATGGACAAATATTCAAGTCATCTTCAGTATAGGCATCTATCTCAATGCTTCATTTTAATCTTTGTTAAAAAAAATAAGTCATGTAAGCTGAAATATATTTTGAGGGATCATGAAGTTGGTCCTTCAAAACCAAGACTTTTTATAACTTATCATAATGAATAATGCAAAACTAGACTATTTTCTTTGTGGATATAAAAACAAAATAAAAAGAACAGAATGAAGACATTAGTAACATCATGAATCTTCATTTCACATTTATTTTCAAAATGATGCATGATCCTGAATATGTATGCCTCTTCCAGTTTTTGATCCCCTTTGACAACTATAAAATGAAAATAAGGTTCCATTTTAGCAACAATTCAAAAGAAATTCCTATTCAGACACTTATTACAGCTGTGTTTCTCATGCCCTTACTAAAATACTTAGCTTGAAAACCACACTGCGATTTGCTGTTCTAATTGATGCATATTTTTATCTCTCTGTACTCTTGCTTTCTGTCAACACTTTACTACATAGAGAAAACAGAGACCCAAACAGCGAGAGGAGTTTAAACATAAAGCAGCAGGAGAGCTGTTCATTTTTCAAAAGAGAATATTTTATATAGCAGGAATAGCCAACTAGATACCTTTAAAAAAATAAAATAAGGCATTACTTAATAAGACTTAATCTAAATAAATGTTCCAGTATCAAAAATGCATTATTGCTGGGCGTGGTGGCACACACCTGTCTGTAATCCCAAAAGCTTGGGAGGCTGAGCATCATAAATTCAAAGTCAGCCCCAGCAATTAGCAAGGCCCTACACAACTTAGCCCTGTCTCAAAATAAAAAAATAAAAAAAATTAAGTAGTTAAGTGACCCTGGGTTCAATCCCTGAACCCTCCCTCCCCCCCGAAAAAATTTTAATGCACCATTATTTCCAGGATTCATTAGTGGCTATTAAATTGGTAAACTGTCATTTTGAGACATGACATTTTATGGCAAATAATTTTTAATAAAGATTTATCCAATAGAAAGTATTCAATTGAAAATTAATTTTGGTAGCAGACCAAGCATCATGAGTCTCCCTTGCCAGAAGTTTTTAAATGCTTTAAACATTTCAAAAGACAATTGTAAACACAGAATTATGTATTTAAAATGGCTATTCGGGTGCTTTTAAGGGTGAGACACAAGACTAGAGTTTGAACTGCAGATCTGCCACCATTCTTTGATGAATTAAGTAGACTTTGAAGTCAGCACAAAATTCAAATTTCATTTCTACATATTGACCCTATACAAACTAGTCTCCCTGATTCTTGACCCCAGCACAATAGAGAAAATAACAGCTTCTTTGGTTATGAGGATTAAATTAAGAACATACCCCACCATTCTGACTGTGTGTAACGTGAATTGTACAATGTTTCATAAACGTTACTTTCATCCTTTGCCTTCTTTGTCTTTAAAATAATGAACCTTTCTTCCAAAGTCCATTTTAGTTTTCTAAATTCGAATCTGGAGAACAAATTAACATCCTTTCTCTCAAGTAGTGAGAGCTACACATGTACCACTTCACAGTATTTTAAAATATAAATATAAATGCTTTCAAAAATATCTTTCACCAGCAAGTTTTTATAACACGCCCACAATCCCTTCACCAACCCTTGGGGCCAGATGTATTTTGGAGTTAGAAATTATTTAATTTTAGAAAGGTAGCATGTGCATATATCACGTGTCACTTAATGCCCCAAGCACAGTGAAGGATAACAACTACAATCAAACATACTAATATTTCTGTGCAAAATGACAATCGTGCTAATTGATATAAAGAATACAAATAGTCTAATGTATCATACTAGACAGAAGTCTGAAGATGTCCCCCAAGATTCCCATTCTTGGGTTATTCAATACTGATCTAATAGTTCATGAAGAAATTTCCCACACAGAATTAAGATTACTAAACAGCTGACTTTAAAACAGAGAGACCAGGGCTAGGGTTGTTTGTGGCTCAAGGGTAGAGTGCTTGCCTAGAATATTTGAGGCACTGGGTTTGATTCTCAGCACTGCATATAAATAATTTTTTTTTAATTAAGGTTCACTGACAACTTTAAAAAAAAATTTTTAAATGGGAGATTATCCTGGATTTCCCTGGGTGGGCCAAATATAATCTCATGAGTCCTTAAAAGCAGAAGAGGAAGGCATAAGAGTTGGTGGGAGAAGATGGCAGAGGAGAAATGAGCCAGAAGGGGAGGGCTGAGATTCAAAGTCTGAGAAGGACTTAACCAGCCACTGCTGCCGTTGAAGGTGGAGTGAGGGCACCGCTAGCCAGGAAATTCAAGCAACCTTCAAAGGACAATCCATGGCCACCAATCAGCAAAGCAGTGGGAACTGCAGTCCTATAATTTCAAGGAACAGAATTGTGTCAACAATTTAAAAACATGCAGAAGCAGATTATTTTCCAGAACCTCTAGAAAGAAGCACATCCTGAACAACACCTTGATTTTGGCCATGAGACTCTAAGCAGACAATGCAGCCAAACCAGCTTGTACCCAAAATTCTGACCTATGGAAACAGTGAGATGGTAAATTTGTTGGTTTAAGTGGCTATCAATACAGCAGTAATACAAAACCAATACATGTATAGTTGAATACCATGTTCAGTGCCAAATATGTTGCTTCAAATTTATAAAATTTTTATTTTCAGAGCTTTGGAGATTTCAGAAATACACAGAAAGGATTCAGAACAATTTATTTATTTGATGTTTCATATGTATTAACCACTATATTTGACAAGTACCCTATAAAACAGGCACTGTTACCATCCCTATTTTACAAGTGGAGAAATCCAGCCACTGACCAATTAACTAATTTGCCCACAGTCTCACAACTAGTAATTGGAATAGATTTTGAATACAGGCTGATTGACTATGGAGTCCATAAGTAGCCACTTGACTACCTTCCCTCTCTGTTGGTTGTATGGACCATTTAATCAAACATCTGCAATTGGCACAACAAAATATCTACAACAGGATGCCTAGGTGACCCCAGAATTTATACACTTTTTTTTTTCATACAAACCCTTGCACTGACCTTGTGAGGCTGCGTGTAGCAATAATATTTCCTTCAGTGTTGCAGAACGAATGTTGGTATCTGGCATAATTCGCATACTGAAATCCCAATTTCCAATGCAGTGGTGTGAGGAGGGGGGCCTTTGGGTTGTGCTTAGGTCATGAGAGTGAGTTGGAACTAGTGGCCATATAAGAACACATACAAGTGGATGCAGTGGCACACACCTGTAATCCCAGGGACTTGAGAAGCTGAGGCAGAAGGATTATGAGTTCAAGGTCAGCCACAGCAATTTAGTGAGGCACTGTCTCAAAATAAAAAATAAAAAAGGGCTGGGAATGTAGTAAAGTGGTAAAGTATCCCTGGACTGCTGTCATTTGCAAATCAGAAGAAGGACCTCACCAAGGACAAAATAAGCAAAAACACTGACCTTGGTCTTGCCAGCTTTTGGAACTGTGAGGAATTTATTTCTGTTGTTCATGGTACCTAATCTATGGTATTTTTGTTATGGCAGCTAAAACTAAGACATGCAAAAAAACAGTACATTAGTCAACCAACCAGCAAAATCTGTTGCCTGGAGTCTCCTGTTGTGTTGCCTTTCCTCCCCTATTATATTACAGATTCTGGAAATTTGTATCTACTATTGGATCTAAAATCCATAATAACCTGGTACCATGGTCATGTCCCTATTATTTCAAAATAAATCCTTGGTAACCAACTGAATGGCTGATCCACAATTTTCCACCTCAAGAATATAACACCTCAATTCAAAGGAAGCAACATAAGGTCTAGTAGGAATCTTCTCTGATCTAATTCATATTGGCCAGATTTAAAAGGGAAAAAATGGTCTTGGTTTTTTAACAAGATTTCTAGAAGATATTATTTTTATTAGAATGAGTGAAATAGTTTTTAATTACTGAACTGTAACAAAAAAAATTCCTAATGGAGTAGATGTAAGGGGAGGAGTAGCATATAGGTATAGGGTTAAGGTCTGGACTACATTAAGATAGTGAGAAGAAACTGTAGCATGTGAGTGTTAGGAGGAAAAAACGTGACATCATTGGTTCTTAAACTTGAGCATAAATCAGAATCAGTCAAAGGACTTGTTAAAACATAGTTTTCTGGGTCCCATCCATCAATGATTTTGATTTAGTACTTGTAGGTGAGGACCTTGAATGTACATTTCCAACAATTTCCTAAAATGACTCTGCTGGTCCAAGGATCACACTGGGAAGACACTTCACTAGTTGGTCTGGGGTGGGACCCAGATATTGGTTGTTTTCTAAACTCGCGAGAGAGATCATTTTAATCTGCAGCTATGGTTGAGATCACTGGGTTAGCAACTCAGCTAATGAGGAAGATACAATGAAAACTTTGTTTGGATAGGATGACTCATCCAGAAGAGTAAATGTCCTTGGAGGGTCAGGTTTGCAGCAAGTGTATGGCCAGTGAGAAGTGCCCTTCTGAATTTCAAAAAAAAAAAAAAAAAAAAGAGAGACCTTCTGAACATTGCCCAGTAGCAACCAACAGTGTACGCGGGGGAGAACTGTAGCCATTCCATTTTAGCACTGTGATCCCCAAGATAATTTTTACAGAAGGAGGGATATATCAACATCTGTTATTTATCTCAAATCCTCTTGTATTCATATCCATGGCCATGTGTTGCTAGTTATAAAAGGCCTTTAAAAAAATATTGCTGGAAGGGCTATTTCAAAGCCATTTCACTACTATGGCTTGGAAGAATATCTACTCATGATGAACTTCAGGAAGTTTGTGTGTTTGCACATTTCAATACAAAGTACTAGACGGGCATGGTGGAACATGCCTTGGAGGCTGAGGGAGGAGCATCACAAGTTGGAGGCCAACCTAGGCAAGGTAGCAAGACCCTGTATCAAAATTAAAAAATAATTAAAAAAAACAGGACTGCAGATGTAGCTCAGCAGTAAAGTATCCTTGGGTTCAATCACCAGTACTCTACATACATACATACATACATACATACATGAAACATGGCAAAGTGAAAACTGGCACTTTCTGTCACCTATGTTGAGCTTTTGTTGTCTATTAGACTCTGAACTACAAGTTTTAGTAGTGGAATCAGGGTATGTATGAACAGAGACAGAAAAAGCACATTTGAAAAAAAAAAAAAAAGAGCTAATGAATTAGATTCACATAAAATTAGACCCAGAGAGGCAGAAAGCAATGAGGGAAGGTAACTTAAGTGACAACAATGATACCAGATGTCCACAGACAACCTGGCTGAAGAATGACAATCAACCAACCACTTTTACAACTGTGGAAGAGACTTCAATTAATACAAACTACAAAATAATTTCTGTAAAAAAAAATAAGGGTTATTTTTAGTATGATATTTATATCAAAATATAGAAGATTTCATGGCTAACATTATTAATAATTTCATTAGGTGCTAATTAATAGTTTATGTTCTTTCCCTAAATATTATTGCTTGAGTGTCCAGGATCTCTCAGAGAAGTCTGGTGTCAATTTGAGTTCATGAGCTCAAATCATCCTTTGAGGAAGACACAAACATGGGTGTATATGTGTATGTTTAACAGTGAAGTTGAAGAGCTATCATGGTGCTCAAAATCCTACCCTATCCTCCTACCTGTCCTAAAATACCCTGTTTTATAGTAAATCCTTGGAATTATCCCAAAGAGACAAGAATATCTCTAAAAAGTCACATACATGTACAAAGAAGGGGGCTAGAACCAGCCAGCACATCACAATGGATTAATTTATCAGAGAACAGGTGTTGCTAACCCAGTGATCTCAACCATGGCTGCATATTAAAATTATAACAAACCCAAGGTATCTGGGGATCACACTGCACTTCAGGGGCAGAAAGAATTCACATAGCCAGTGTAGTGATGGAAGGGCTAACTGCAGACAAGAATGGCCTGAGGCATACTGACTTAACCACAGAAGGAAGCTATTGGCTCGGGGTTTCCAGAGTTAGGTCAGTAGAAGGCTGAATTTCAGGGTGCCCAGAACTATTCTTGGTACCCTGAAATTCAATATTTCTAATCTGATTATTTATAGCAAAAGTTACTAAAATGAAAAAATGTTAAAAGCATGTTATTTAAGGATCTCAGTGGATGTGAACAATAAGATATACATGGATGATCAATGATTAGAGAATTCAATTAAAAAACCCAGTTTTACTGTCACATGACTCACTGTTCTTAATAACAGGAGCTCCTCTTAGATCAAGTGTAAAGGATGTATATTTAGTACACAGAGGGTTCTCATTTCAGCCAGTCTGTGGAATGAACTTAGCAGCAATATTACAGTAGTGCTCAAATCCATTCATTTTTTCAAGGTCACCTTTATCCAAAATTCTCTTTGTCAGACTTTGTTGGTTATCTCTCCAACATCACCTCCATATTCTAGAGCTATAGAACTCTGACCGGTCAGCTAGCAGAAACTGATTGGACCAAGATGCTCTCTTCTGGTGGAGCTGGGTGAACTCACCCCAGCTCCAGGGTGATCCCAGTTAGCAGCAACTAATCCTAAAAGCATCTTTTCCCTTTGCCAAAGGTTGAGCTATTGGTTTAGGGTGTTCAGAGTTAGGTCAGCAGAGGGCTGAATTTCCTCCTCCTCCTTCAGGAGGAGGATGATTGACTCAATTATGACCAATAAGGTTTCAAAAGTTTTAATAAAAAGGTGTCTGGCTCCTACAGTGAGACAGAGAAGGGGGAGGTGTCTTTTCATCTTTTCTGGACAGAAGACTGGCGAAGGAACATATTTGGAGTTACTCTTGGGGTCTAGATTCGCAGTTATGTGAGACAGGAATCTCATTTTGTTCAGGATTCTTTGAGTTAGACTTTTCTATTCCTTTCAGACCAAAACATTGTCAAAATGTGCTATAGGAAAACAAGTTCATAACACAAATAAGTAAAATCACTATTTATGGTAGATCTAAAAAGCAATACTACCTATGGAAATCTGGAATTAAATTGTGACTCAAAAAACACTAATCAAAGTAGGCTTATTAAATAGTTCAGACCATACCAGGCATTTTTTTAAAAGATTAATCAAACTTCTATACTGCTATCAAAGTTATCCTTCTGGAAATACTACTGATTCTAAAATTCACTTAAAAACACTGACAGTCTGCCATTACCAATGAAGAAAAGTCCTGAATAGGGCAATCAAGACCTCATTCTCACTTGAATAACAAGGCAGCTTTATCTCCCAGCCCTCCCCAGCTCCCTAAGCTTCATGCAACTCTGCCCCAGGGCAGTATCACCATATCATTGTTCTCTTTCCTCTGTTTAGAAAACCACCAGGGCCCTAGCAAAATTTCACACAGCTTAAAACCTAGGAAAAAACAACTCCATTTTTGTGAAGTTTTATCTGAAGTCCTTTATTGGGCAAAATTGTTCATTCCTTCCCTAGGTCATATCATTAGAATTACAGCTTTTTATCAGTTTGTACCTAGGTCACCAAACAACATGTTTCTTCACATGGTCAAGAGTAACTTTAGGGCTTACAGATCTCTGATCATATGTCATATGGTTGTGAGCGAAAAGGACATTCAGTATTTCACTAGTGGGTTTCAAGAGTGTTTCAATCTTGGGGATAGTAAGAACTTGTTCCTTAGAATTCTAATGTTTCTTTCAAATGTTGATCAGTACCTTGATCCCCACCTATGCTAACCACCATGGCATTCTAAAAGGAATTATATCTGAGATCAATTTAATTAATATGTGTAAGGCAATCTTCCCAAAAGTCAAAGAACTGAAATGCTTTTTTTTAATGTTTCCTGTTGGTTCAATATTTGATTAACAATAAGAAATAGTAAAGGCTGTCATCTGGCCTTTCTTATGAAATAAGTAGAGAAGATAATGATATACAATTCAAACAGCAAAATGAAGACCATGATCAGCTTATAAACCAGTCACTATAAGAAGCTAGAAGTCAATTATAAAATAAAAAGCCAACCTGGTTGTCCCCAAAACCAAGAAGTCTCTCTTGCTGTCTCAGAAAGCAAAGAAGCATTTAAGGATTAATGGGTCAAATCAAAATGGCACTGAAACCAAAGGCTCCCACTAGTCAACTTGGGGACAATTGAGCATCACAAAGAATAATCAATAACTTCATTTGAATGTAAATAATGCATAAAAATCTGCAACTCCATTCTACCTTTAAATTTTTAGGAGAGAGAAAGGTACCTTTCTGTTTAGTGATGAAAATATGGATGATAAAACTGTAAAGAAAAATCATTGAAATGATTATCACCGAAGTCAGGGTGGTTATTTCTTTTTTTAAAATATTTTTTAGAAGTTGATGGACCTTTATTTTATTCATTTATTTATATGCAGTGCTGAGAATTGAACCCAGTGCCTCACACATGCTACGCAAGTGCTCTACCACTGAGTCACAACCCATCCATCACTGTTTGTATCTCTACCCAGACCAGGCTGCCATGTACTTGAGGACAAAAAAAAAAACCCAAAATCTAACGGAGTGTCCAGCATGTGGTGGGTGCTCCACAGAAACTCAGTGGATGAATTGGTGAGTGGTTGAGCACTTGCCTTGCATGTGTGAGGCACTGGGTTCAATCCTCAGCACCACATAAAATAAATAAATAAAACAAAGGTGTTTTTTTTTTTTTAAAAGAAGCCTAAAACAAATTCTCTTCCAATACATTCCAGTTTCAAGCCACACACATTAAGCAGCAACCAGCCCAAATGCATTTAAATGGGAAATAGTTCACTTTTTAAAATTACTTATCATCTCTATTAAAAACAGAATCAAAGAAAACAGGGGCTGGGGATATGGCTCAAGCGGTAGCGCGCTCGCCTGGCATGTGTGCGGCCCGGGTTCAATCCTCAGCACCACATACAAACAAAGATGTTGTGTCTGCTGAGAACTAAAAAAAATAAGTAAATAAATAAAATCTTTAAAAAAAAAAAGAAAACAAAATGTTATGAATTTTCTATCAACCAGCATATAGGAGGGTATTAATAGTACATGTGAATACAATAATAATAAACATGTACACAAATAATTTAGTTTTTTTGCTTCTATTTCTAAAGATATTTCAGGATCTTAGTCTATACTAGGGTCATCAGTAAGAACTCTGACTATAAAATGCTGAATGTTCTAAATATAAAATATATGAAAGATTGAACCAATTTGTACTGAACTCTGAACATATAAATTCTACTTTAAACTTAATTCTTCATGATTAGGCATAAATCTTGACTTTAGACTCTGGCAAATAAAGCATATGCATACAGTAGAACAAACAGTAGAATTAATTGTTCATTTGCAAATTTTTCTACCCTTGAGCCAATTGTTTTAGGGACATATTCCATGTTTTTGTTTCTGTGACTATAGTTTCTCTTTTAGAAGAACAAAGTGGAGAAACTCTCTAGTCCAGGACTAAAGAAAAGTGGCCGTATGTGCTTTTTTTTCCTTTATAATTACTTAATTAATTGATTTTAATTAGGTATATATGACATCAGAATGCATTTTGATTCATTGTACACATTTGCAGCACAACTTTTTTTTCCCCTCTGGTTGTATACGATGGAGTATCACACCATATGTGCAGTCATACATGTACCTAGGGTAATGATGTCCACCTCATTCCGCCATCATCCCTGCCCTCATGCACCCTCCCCACCCATATGTGCTTTTGAATTTAAGAGAGTCACCTGGTGCTTCTACCATTTCTGACCCCCTAAGAATCTAAGGCAGAGAAAAACACAAGAGCAAGACAAAGGATAAACTCGAGGCTTCCACAGGCCCCATTTCTCCAACTTCTCTGAGTTGGATAAACCTAAGTTAAGGTGAAATAATTATTGCAGCAAATTATCATAAGATTTTCTTAAAATATGAAAATATGACTTGTATCAAAATGCAAATACCTTTTCATAAAATGTTAACTTAATATGTAACCTATCTTAAAACAAATTTCTTTCTCTTTTTCTTCTTCTTTTTTTTTTTTTTTTCCCCAGTGCTGGGGATCAAACCCAGTAAACTTAGTGCATGTTCAGCAAGAGCTCTACTACTGAACCACACCTCCATATCAGGTTTTCAGTTTTTTATCCTTGAGAGCCAGGGATGTGGCCAGGCAAATAGGAGCACACTAACTGAAAGGCCCTACCTGGGGTTGCTATACAGTGGTCCTCACAGAGGGACATCACAGTGCCTTTCTCTGCAAAATCCCATAGCTTTATAACAGTAACTTAGCTGAAGTTCCTCATAGCTACCATTCACACAACTGTGACCAAGCCACCAAGTTGCAATGGTGTGTGTGACCCCCTTCCTAAACTCAAAACATGGCACCGTCTCTTGCTCCCTGTGGATTCTTATCCTACGTATTCCATGGCCATTTCCTATGAGGAAATTCAAACTGACCTTTATTCTCTACCAGTTTCCAGAAGGAGTCTTGAGCCTTAGAAAAACTTTTATTTTAATAAGTAGGATATTGGGCCGGGGTTGTGTGGCTCAGCGGTAGAGTGCTCACCTAGCATGTGCGAGGCCCTGGGTTCGATCCTCAGCACCACAGAAAAATAAATAAATAAAATAAAGATATTGTGTCCAACTACAACTAAAAAATTAATATTAAAAAAATAACTAGGATATTAACCTTTGCTTCTTTGCAGTATATCTAGCATTAGTAGGCCAAAACTGTTCAATTTTACACAAAATAAGAGTCAACTGAGAATAACATGGTCACACTCCATGCTTGAGAACGATAACAGTCAATGCTCATGGGACAAGGGTATACAGTACAATCTGCCACACCACCTCTCACTGGCTGAGAAGATGTGCAAACAAATGAAGTATAAGAGAATATACATATATACACAGTGTGTGGTAACAGATTGATATACCCATAATAAGGAAAATACTTCAGAGACAAAGAGCAACAAGTCAGCTCTGTGCAGATGGTATCACCTGGGGTAAGCATGTACCTTATACCTCACTTTAATACAAAGATTTTACTAAAAAACAAATATAGCTATTACAGAACACGTTTTCAAATGGCCAAATTAGATAGTTTACCTTGTAGAGATATTAAAAGATACCCAATATTTTATTTTTATAAGATACTCAATATCTTTTTGTGTGTGTGTGTGTGGTGCCAGGGATTAAACTCAGGGCTTTGTGCATGGTAGGCAAGCACTCTACCAACTGAGCTATTTCCCCAGCCCCAAGATACCCAATATCTTAACAGCCATTGTCATAAACTTAAATAACATTAATATTTAGGGAATTCAATTCACTGTAGCTGGTTAAGTTCCCTTTTGTTAATCTATGTTGCTACCACCAGTAGACAATTGAGCAAGATTCAATCATTTGACTCCTGAAAGGAAAATAGCAATTAACTGATGATATGATCTTTAATATGTCTCCTAATTGTTATAAAAACTGAAAACAATTTCTACGTTAAGTATGTAAAAAACAGCTAATTTCATTACAAGTTTCATTGATGCACCTAAAAATATTGACTATATCTAGAAAATTATATTTTTGACTCATTTGATAAATTTGTAATAAAAATATACATCAATCTTTTCAAGCATAAAAATGGCTTTATTTGGGGCTGGGGATGTGGCACAAGCGGTAGCGCGCTCGCCTGGCATGCGTGTGGCCCGGGTTCGATCCTCAGCACCACATACAAACAAAGATGTGTCCGCCGAAAACTAAAAAAAAATAAAATATTAAAAAAAAGGCTTTATTTGGTATTTTCCTTGGAAAACTAAGAACTATAGTCTTGATTATATTAAATAATATCATAATTATTTTTCATTTACACTTTAAATAATATCTTTATATGTGTGCTATAATCTCCAGATTTCCCTTTAAAAAAAAAGAGTAGGTAGTGCTAAAAGACATTGACAGGTCATATTAAATAATCAAATTAAAGATAGCATGTCTGGGGGCTGGGGTTGTGGCTCAGCAGTAGAGCGCTTGCCTAGCATGTGTGACGCTCTAGGTTCGATTCTCAGCACCACATACAAATAAGTAAAAAAAATTCATCAGGCCTGGGGTTGTGGCTCAGCAGCAGGACACTCGCCTAGCACGTGCGAGGCCCTGGGTTCAATCCTCAGCACCACATAAAAATAAATAAGATAAAGATATTGTGTCCAACTACAACTAAAAAATAAATTTAAAAAATTCATCAACAACAAAAATATTTTTTTTAAAAAGACAGCATGTTTGTATTAAAGCTATACTTTAAAAACCTAAAGCAGAACATTTAGCTAACCAATAACATAAGCATCCATGTACAGGGGTCTGACTCCACCCTGCTCAGCTCTTGTCTATCCTTATAAAAGGACTGACTCCAGCCTTGCACAATATCCTCCCCACCCAGGAGTCCAGCCTTCTGAATCCTATAGAAGATTCCAGCCCATGGGGTCTGAAAACCTCTGAGATTCCTTCTAGACACTTCTTCAGAAACAATTTTCCAGGTCTTAGCTTTAGAAGTGGTCTTTGCCTTAGAAGACTCTTGAGCTGTCTGCCAGGCATTTCTAGTGGACTTTCTAGTATCTTCCAATCCAGTTCCCCTTTGCCCTGGGCTCTGCAGCCAAAGGCATCCCAATAATAACCAAGGTAACCCTGAGCTGAGCTCAAAAGATTTCCTGCCTCAAAATGGGATAAGGAAGAAGAGCATGAGAAGAAGACTTCCACTAAGTAGGGAAGAGAGGTGGGAGGGAAAAAGAGGGAGAAGGGGAGTTACACGGAAGATGGAAGGAGAACCTTATTGTTATACAGAATACATGTATGATGTTGTGAGGAGAAAAAGAAAAAAAAAGTGTGTCACATTAGATTGGATAGAGAAAAAGGATGGGAGAGGAGAGGAGGAGTAGGGGGGATAGGAAGGGCAGAAGAATTAGAATAGACAATATGATTGATGTATGTACATTCCATGTATGTATTATACGCCAAAATACATTCTGCTGTCATGTATGACTAAAAAAAATAAAAATAAATCGTATGGCAAAAAAAAAAAAGATTTCCTGCCTATGAGAGGGAGTTATTAGACTTGCAGAAGCCCAGTTTTGGGATTCACAATTTATAACTACCACTGTTCAACCTAGAACAAGCACTCTACCAACCGAGCTAAATGAAACATGTTTCGTCTAAGGTCTAAGAAATGTGAGGTATACATAAAGTCTCTTAGGATATTCAGTCAATGGTAGAATCTTAACCCTTAAAAAGTTTCAAAAATCCAGTATCCATTTCAGAGCATAAGATCATAGCCATGAGAATTATGGAATTCTTTCCATCCTTACAATGATTATAAAACTGAAAGCCTGAAGCCTTAATAACTATTTATACCTGACATAGCATTTATAGAAAAACAGCTATCAACACCATTGAAAAAAAGTCAAAAGTCTTCTTTGAAAAAGTTTCATATTTCTTAAGCAATCAAACACAAAACTACAATGTGACTTAATCATTCCACTTCTAGGAATCTACCCAAAAGAAATGCAAACATATCCACATAAAGACTTGCATACAAATGTTCAAACTAACATTATTTGAATAGCCAAAAATAATGGGGAAAAAATCTAAATGACCATGATCAAATGAATGAATAGTTACAAGGAAATATCTCTATATAATGAAATAATAAAAAGTAATGAACAAGTGACATACAGTACATCATAGAGGAATTTTAAATATGTGCCAACTAAAAGAAGCTAGACATAGGAACAGATGTTTTATATATCAGATGTTATATATTATATTCCTTTTAAAAGAAATATCCAGAAAAGACAAACTTAGACAGAAACTAAATTAGTAATTGCCTGGGCTGGGGATAGAAATAGATATTACATGTAAAGGAGGATAAGAAATTTTATTGGAGGAAAGGAAATTGTTTTAAAACTGATTTATTGTGATTATAGCACCACTCAGTAAAATCATTTAGTTGTATACTTGAAATGAGTGAGTTTTATGAAATGTGAAATATATTTCAATAAAATTATTCTTAAAAATCAAAATTATTGATTTCATGTAATAAATAGGTTCCTAAAAGTCTGTATGTTATATTTGATGCCATATTTAATAAGATAATGGTAAATAATAACACTATCATAATAAATTTTAGAAATTATTTTCTATCAGATAATAAAGCTGAAACTCTCCATGGCATGGACAATTGCTTGAAAAAATACAATTTCCCAAGCTGGCTTAAGAATAAATAGAAAATCTGAATGCATCAATAACCATAACAAAAACTATCAAATATTAGACAGGAGGATCATGAGTTCAAAGCCAGCCTCAGCAACCACAAGGCGCTAAGCAACTCAGTGAGACCCTGTCTCTAAATGAAATACAAAATAGGGCTGGAGATGTGGCTCAGTGGTTGAGTGCCCCCGAGTTCAATCCCTGGTGCCCCCCCCCCCGAAAAAAAGGTTCCTAGACTAATCAGGATAAAAATAAGGATGTTTAAATCTTTACATATATACATGTATATGTAAAATATTTACATTTAAAACATACAAACATGCATAAATATATTTAGTTCTGAACAGTATTACTTGATAATAACAGCATTTTTGTCTTGGTTATTCTGATAATATGAATATCTCTAGAATTCATTGTTAAGTAGAATGTTGACTATTTATTTATGAGAGCTAGTTTTTTTCATGTTACCAGTTGAAACAGTACATGTACTATGTGTGTGTGTGTGTGTGTGTGTGTGTGTGTGTGTGTGTGTGTGATACAAACGTGCACTTAGATATATAAATTCCCATTCTACACAAGAAAAATTTTCAGGAAACTTTCTATAAAGACATAAAATAATTTCATTTTAAACATCTTTTTAACATTTGATGCAAAACAAAGAATAGTACTAATCTCATTTATTATTATACATATAAAAATTCTAAATAATATAACAGCAAATTTATTTTAACAGTTAGAGTATCTGGAGAGATGAATCTTAAAATTTTAAGCAAGAAACTGCCTTAAAATGCACTCCTTTGCAGCACTCTACAATGGAAACTAAAATTTGCAATCGAGTATCCCTTGATTTTTTCATGACAGGTCTCAATAGTATACCCTGGGGAGTTCTCTGAATCCTTGGGAAAGCTTGAACCAGTACAGAAAATCAATTACACTTGCCTCAAGGTGTTAATTGCAGAGTTGTGTCCCTCACGCTTGTTTGTAAACTACTCTCTTTCTAAGCATTAGATAAGAAAACTAGGAGTCAGAGCCTGAGCATGAGAGCTATGTGACCAGGTCTATTCTTCATCTCATAATAGAAGAAAGACTGTGACAAGGAAATATATTTGGTGATCAGGACTTCAGACATGCCGCACATGTGATGGTTTAAACTTGAATAAGCCATGCTTTGGAAAAGGTACTGTCAAGCTACAGGAGTCAGATCGTCCATCTTTGCTTTCTGAAAATAGATGTCCCCGTTGCTTTCACCCTGAGACAGTATGCAAAGTGCCTTGAATGAAGGAAAGAAAGGGCTTGCCCTTTTCTCTGCCTGCCTCTGAACAGAGCATCTGCTCTCCAGGTGATGACACTAACCCTCCACAAGAAGGCCCATAGATGTGTGTGAGTGTGTAGGTTCCGGAAGTAACCACTGTGGCAGATGTTAGTAACCATCACTGGTGAAGGGCAGCTGTACCCAGAAGAGCAGCTGTCATGTGGTCTCTGCAGGGTATCTGTCAGTGGCAGCAATATAAGGGCAAGATAAAAGGCTAGAAACCAAATCTCAGAAATACTTAAGGGAAACACTTGGGGATGAAAGTAATTTACTGTAGAAGGGCCAGAAGGGTCTTGTGCCATAATAATTTAGATAAAAACAGTAAGTTCGATTCCATTTTAAAGTTACAACTGAGAAGGCCAGTGACATATATGATATTCAACATGGCAAAGCAGAGTACTCTGCAGTTAAGAATAATTTTTAATAGTGGGGAACACTGATATAATAAATCACAGTAACAGTTAAATAAGAAAATTCATAGGCTCAGTTTAATTGACTGAAAAGTCATTTAATAAAATCAAATAGTCATTCCTTTAAAACTTAATAAACAAGATGCAGGATGCTGCACTAACATAATAAAGACTAGCTCTCGCAAACCAGTAATCTACATTCTACCTAATGAATACTAGAGATATCTCTGTCTTCAAAAGAACCAGGACAAAATTACTATTTTCACTGAGTTACACAGTTTTAAAACTTTTAGAATAAACATTAAGGTGTAAAAATAGTAATAAAAAGTATCATTTTGAAAATTAAAAACCTCTCATGATTTGCCATTCACATTATTGTCAAACTATAATGTCATTGTCAAATCCAAGAGAAACAAAAGCCATTAGTAATATTTAGAACATTCAGTAAGTCAATGGCTTTCTTATATAACGCCAACAACTAATCACAAATATGATGGGAAAATGTCAGATCCATATAGAAACAAAAAAAATACCAACTTCCAGGAAAATTTGCTTCATAAAATGTGTAAGCCTATAAAAACAAAAATATTAAGTTTTACTGAAAGATATAAAATACTTATATTTTTTAAAAAATACACTACAGTCTTGGAATAGAAAGAGTCAATAGTGTAAACAAATGCCCTCTTTTTTCCAAAATTAAAAATAGATTTACAACAGTCCAAAAAATTTCAAAGGTGAAGTGATGAAAATTATTTTGAATTTGCATTTTAGAAAAGGAGAAAATATCTATGATAATTTTGTAAAAGACAACCAATGATGAGGGGCTGAGAGGTTGTCAATAGAGCAGACTAAAGATAATACTAGAGGACGTGGCTTTCTGCTAAAGGACAGTATTCCGCTGCACTCAGCAAACGGGCCTTTTCAAATTTGTGATCTTTTTCAAAAAGTTGTTCTTGTGTGAAGAAAAATGAACTTTCACTCAATCCTCCCCTTAAATTAGTAATATTTATAATTAATTATTAGTAATCAGAAAAAAAGGAAAAATTCAACTCAACCAAGAATTTTTCTATACTGAGAAACATACAGTGTGTATTTTCTCCAATAAAAGACACATGGAATTCTCAACAGTGCAGCAGGTTCAGCATCTTCCATTTCTTTCCAGTTCAATCTCTCACTGGACATTTTGAGTGGTTGTGATGAACCTATTGGATTTGAAGAGTCTCTTAATGATCTATCACAAAGTGAACTAATGAGAGCGCCACACTTGATGGTGGAATATAAACTTGGTATACTGTTATACAATGTGCTATTCATGAAAACAGGCTACATCTTGTGTATAGTTGTGGGTTCTGTTGTTGCTGTTGTTGTGTTGTTGTTATAATTTGATGGACACAATATTAAAAGTACTGGTGCATGAAAAATTTTGCCTAAATAGTATCAACAACCCCTTGAAATCATTTGAATCTTTGTTTTATGATCATGCTATAATCAAAAGTATTAAAGGGAAATGATGTTAAAACTCCAAATTAAAATAGCCCTCTATGTCTTTAAAAATTGTTGCTCATGAATATTATAAAATTGTCTATAGGTTCCAATTAAACCTATTTTCTAGGTATTCCATATATGTAATTTTTAAAAAATCGGTATTTGAATCTGAAAACTTCACAGTTGCATCTTTCACTATAAACATCTGCTATTTATTTTGGTGATATTTCAAATTGAGAACATTATATTTATATACTTAATCTTTTTTCAGTATAGTCAGTTAATACTTATGAGAACAGTATTTGTTGTATTGATGCCATTTTAGAATTATAGCGATTATTAGATTCTTTCATGTTGAAAAGTGTAAAAAAGAAAGAAAGTGAGGTTTTTTCCTACCAGCTATTAAAACACATGGCAAAGCAATGAATAAACAGTATAATACCAGGCTCCCAAATCAATGAATAGACCTTTAGAAGAGATTGCTTCGAAAATAACATTAAAATATAGAATAACCGAATCTGATGAATAAATGATCATAAGTCAGTCAGGGAAGGAGTGAATAATGCAACAGAGTGTGGAGAAATCAATAGCCCCTGCTTAGACTATCATCCAAAGTCTTTCTGTTGCCCAGCTATTTTGGCTTATCTCCTTTTCCCACCTCATTTAATAACCCTTTTGGCTCACTCTGTCCCACCTTCCAAAAGCCATCTTTCTGTCTCTCAAACATGCTAAGCTTGTTCTTGCCTCAGGGCCTTGAGGACCACTTCCTCTGTCTGATGGCCCATTATATTCAAAGGACACCTCCTTAGAGATGGCCTATCCCTGAGAATCACGCTGGAATAGCACCTCCCACACCAGGCACTCTATTAACAACACTGTCACTCTCAAAATTAACATGTTAATTGTCACTGACTCCAAATGCAAGCTCCCTAAGAATGGGGACCTTATTTCCTTGTTTCTAAGTGCTTAGTGTCTACAAGAGCTCTAGGCACTTAGTAGGTAGGGACATATGTATATGTGTGTACACAAGTCTGCATGCATGCATAAGTGTATATATATGTACATACACATATGTGGATAACTGTGTATATATGTATATATATATGTATTTATGTATATTCAAAATGAAAATAAGGATAGCAAATTAGTCAACATGAATTTGTCTTAAATTTTGTATTAAATGTACATTTTAATAAATAAATATTCATCATAATGAATGTAGTGGAACAGCAAGATACTCTGTTATAGATTTATTAATAACAGTGAGAGATCTATTGTTATTCATCATCATCATGTAACATCATCATTTAATTATACTCTTATCCTCACCACTTATTTTTATCATCTTCATCAACCACACTGCAAATAGAGCATGGTTAAATAAAGGACACTCTTTCAGAGCTAGCTTTCAATTCCAATTGAATCTGTACCCTTTTACATACTTTGATTCCTGCTTTCCCTACAAATTCAAGGCCCCAGTGGAAAGCAGGCAGAGGTGACTAATCAGCAAATGATTCTCCTTATTGAAAGACCAGCCTGAACTTGCCCATTTTAACAGAATCTGGGAGCTCTTTGCCTGACCTTGTACCTGCTTTTCTCCCACCTCTTCCCACTGTTTCCATAATGCCTCCCATTCTGCCTGGTCACCCCGTCTGCTATCATGTCTTACCCTAGTTGTTTTCCCATCCCCACTGTGAAATGAGGGGTGTTTTGGGGGGAGCCTGCTATAAGGATTATAGAGGGAGAGAAAAACTATTGTTGTGACTGAAATAAGAAAATGATGGGGTGAGAATCTGTAAAATACAGTTAAAATTTTGGAGTTGGATCATTCAAGATCTGAGAGCTGCACAACACAATCTTGTTTTTCAAAAAAAAAAAAAACAGGCTATAAATGATGACCTCCTTCTTTATAATTTTCTTGTATATTTTGCATCATAAAACAACCAGCCAAAGTCCACAGGAGGGTGTGCATCTTTGTGGGGTGTGTTTCCCTGAGTTTTTTGTCAGGTCACTTTTATAAAAGGATTGACGGAAATTTTTTTTCAATATTCTTTCATTGTTCGAGGCAGTTTAATTATTCAACTTTGGAAAAATAGGAGAGAGATCTATAGGAAAAGACTTAGCCTGAATTTCTCAGGGTCTATAGCTGAATGTCTTTATGGAGTTCTTCTTTGTTCCCCCTGAGGAATGTTTCACAATAAAGCACAACACCCCTCGAAGACTTCTGGAAAGGTCCAGTGTAGCCTCAGGACTAGTTTGGCCAGGCCAGGTCAAGCCATATGTTTGGTTTTATTAATATATCTGTCCAAAGAGTGAAATTTCATTATTATGACCCGATAAAGAAAAATTCATCATTCTGACAAAACAAGAACCAGCTGTACTTTTTGCTTTTTAACCTTTCACATTTTTTATCTTCCTCCTGTAGAGATTACAACCAAAAGTTGAACTCTGGTATAATCTGGTTGTAGATAATCTTGTTTATTAAACATTCTGAAGGCTTATCATATAATGATACTCTTCCTTCCATTCCACTCTAAAAATAAGTATTATTGGATCCATTCTGCAACTGAAATCCCACTACACATAGACTTATTTAATTTTCCTCGAGGTAAAAAAAAAAAAAAAATCTACTTGTCCCCCTGTGTTAGACTTGTTTCATAAGGAGGAAACAACAACAACAAAAAGCTTTTAAAGATAATATTCAGTTTTTACCTTCAAGCTCCTAACCAATAGAACCATAATAATGACAGACACTGAAACCATAAAATAAATAAATAAAAACCTGCCTACTCACCACTGTTTAGAACCCCGGCAAAGAAAAGCAACATACTGCATATTTCTCAGCCTAGGCAAACTTCATTTATGCCATTATTTTATCCTCTATACTCCTGGTAATTTCAAATTTGCATCGAAATAAGAAGAAAAATGTCCAATGCAAATTCCTGCCAATATCTGGGAAAAAAATTCTTGCTTCACCCTCAGTATTCCAAGCTTCATGCTCTGATAAGTATGGCCATATGTGTTTCTCCTTGAGAACAGAGAGTTTTTGGACTCAGATTTCTCCAAGGAAGTGAGGCAGTTTGAGCAGACTGGACATGAATAAATATCACTCCTTTGAGTACAAAAAGTCAAAAGAGTTCCTTTGGGTCAGGAACCAGAAAACAAGGGGACTATTTAATAATAATGAATACAAAGGAGATATGGGATAGAGACACTGAAATGGAGCACCTTAGGAACCCAGCTTTTCAAATCTTGTCTAGTAAGGTAGCCACTAGCCATACATAACTATTGAACATTTGAACTATGACAAGAACAGAATTTTTACTTTTTTTTTTTTTTAATTAAGATAGGTTTTTGCAAGGTTGTCCATTGGACTTCTGGGCTCAAGTAAATCCTCCCCCTGCCTTGGTCTCCTAAGTAGCGAGGACAACAGGCATGTGCCATTGTACCCAGCTAATTTTTTTTTATTTAAATTGATTAATTTAAATTTAAATGGTCACAAGTAGCTGGTATTTATTCAGAGAAGTTCAAGCTATGCTTCTTACATCATTTTAAAAATTTAACTGACAGTCTTCAGTATAGCTGGTTCCCCACTCTAGACTGCTTAGGTTCCAACTCTCACTCTTGGTCTACCTGTCTGATCTTCTGACCTCAAAACTGTCTTCCTGAGCTATTGTATAGATGCTTTCAGTAAATCTGTGATCCATCACTGCCCAGAAACTCAGGCCTGGAAGAACTCTGGTCTCTCCCCATTTGCTTTTGATAGGAAATTGAGTACATTTTTTAAAAATTAGTGAAAAAGAAAAAAATTAGTGATCTATCAAAAGCCTCCTCCAAGTCTGGGGATGGAGCTCAGTGCTAGAGCACTTGCTTAACATGTACAAGTCCCTGGTTTCAATCCTCACTACTAGAGGGAAAAAAGTCATCTTCCAGTCTAAAATTCTAGGTAAACAACTGACTATTTCTAAAATCAGACTGTAATACAGAATATTTCTACTACTCTACGCCTCAACAAAACATGCCCCTGTATCAAAGCATCAAATAGACACCAGGCATTATTTAGCATCACATATCATACAGCTGATTCTCTGAGTCATTAGTCAAAAAGTATACTTTTATCTCTTCTGCTGTTATTCAGAAAGACATTTTAATGCCCAAAGTATTATTTTAATATCTGTCATTCATAGGAAACTCATATATATTCTCATATAATATTGAACTAACTCTTGTCTCCATTGTACATTCTGTTACAGCTATGCCATTTCAAATGCATATCTATTTCTTATTATTGACCAGGTTTTCTACTTTCTCGTCAATAGATAAAAACAGTTTTAAATGCAGTACTAAATTGGTATAGATAACTAAAATGTAGTAAGAAAAAATTTCACAGAAGGATAGGAAATTAGATTCAATGTGTGTCTCACAAAAGAGAGGGCAGCTCAACAAACACTTACTGGTTTAACATGACATCAAGAATGAATGACGTTCCAAAGGCATCAACCTGGAAGCTGGCCTGGTCAACATGAGTCAACTGCAATATCAAAAAGATAAAAGGCACTCATTAGCCACAGCATTCAGATGAGTAGTATTGCTTATGATTGTTCAAAAAGGTTTACAATATCACAAATGAGAGAGCCAGTTCAACATGGACAGTAAAGGAAAGCATACTAAAGCAAAATTTGCACCTTCTTAGAAGCCAAGTACTCACCAATATGAAGTGAACTACCACCCAATCAAGGAAGCCAAGTGCCCTACTTTTCTGCTTTGTCTCAAGTGGTTAAACATTCCCTTTCTAAGAAGACTTTACTTCATTAATCTTATTCTATATGGAATGACTAGCTGCTCTAAAATTAAGCTTTTACATTCAAAAATGAAAACATGCTCAATTCAAGAGTGAAGTAATATAGTGAATATGATCTACAGACAAAGATACAACCTCTACAAACTTTTTATCATATCTCAAATGCATACTTTAAAAATAACACTTCTGGGCTGGGGTTGTGACACAGTGGTAGAGCACTTGCCTAGCATGTGTGAGGCCCTGGGTTTGAGTCTCAGCACCACATATAAATAAAATAAAGGTCCATTTACAACTAAAATAAATATATATTCTTAAAAAATAAAATAAAATAAAAATAATACTTCATCTCAAATTCACCAAACCTAATTGCATAGAGGTTTCCATATCTTCCTAAGAAAAAATCTGAACCTCTGCACATCTAATGCAAATATCACTCATCAAAATTTTCTTGGATAAAAATAATCAGTTTTCTATGCCATCTTACAAACTCCCACAGAGAATCACATGGGCACTTTAAAAATATATAATGTCATCAATAACATAATAATAATATATTGAATGATCATGTGTATCCACTGAATATGTATTGAGTGAAATATGTATATGAGTAAGGAAAACTATCTTCTCTCCCCTACCCCCATCTCTGGATCAAATCCAGGGCCTCAGACCTGATAGCAAATTCTCTACCACTGAGAAACAACGCAAACCCTTTTTATTTGAGAAAGGGCCTCATCAAGTTGTCCAGACCTTAAACTTGCAATCTCCCAAGCAGGGATTATAGGGACCACTGCACCCTGCCAAAACTGTCTATTCTGTTTGACTCCCCAAATACTAATAGAAGCTATATCTAAACCATAGGACTATAAACTACTGGAATTTTCATGTGTCTCTATAGCATCCAATTTTCTGAAATAAACATATATAACTCTTATAAAGAGAAAAACATACAAATATTATTTTAGAAAGGAAAACTATCAATAACAACTGTATGTATATAGTATGTGAGGCTGCTCCTGAGAACTAGCACATCATGGAAGACACATCCTAGAATTCAGTGGGGCAAAAAGGGAACCTCAACCACCCCTAGATTTTCCTTTGCAGTAAACTATGGGATTAGGTGAGCAGAGAGAGCTTACTTAACAATGATGAAGATTTTTTGGAAAGAAAGAATAATTCTTCTATTTCAAGCTTTTGGAAGAGACTGGGGTGGAAGAATGTTATACCTCAGTTTCTAACATATTCCCATTCTCTCAAAGAGCCTTCTGAATGCCTCTTAGTCTCATTTGCCATTAACCTTAACTCCTCACTCTTCCTTCACTCTTCCTAACCAACACCAGGTTTTTCTTAATACAAAACTCTTCTCCCCTAATTTCAAAATCCTCCATAATTACCTCCCCAACTCACCCCAGGCATAATGGCCCAGAAGCTCCCAGGCACCCCCTTACACCCCATCTACACTGAGTTCTCTCTTCTGTAGGTCAAAAGCTATGCTTATTCCAACTTTTTCAATGGCTTTTGTTCACTTTTTTTTTTTTAGTTAGAAATATTTTAATTACAAGAAAATCAAAGGATTGAAATGCAGCAGGCATAAGGAACATATAAACCAAGAAGGTAATAGCTACCAGACTTCTGTCTCTAACTTTTTTTACTGAGGACTTTTCTGAACCAAACCCTTTAACAAGGCAGTTTCCCAGAATCGGCCCTACCCATTTTAGGACCTAGGTCAAGTTCCTCCTTCTAATATCTGCTGTAGCCACCATAACAAAATACTCCAGGCTGGATGGCTTACACTACAGAAATTTCCTTTTTCACAGCTGTGGAGGTTGGAAGTCCAAGATTAAGGTGTTGACAGATTTGGTTTCTCCTGAGGGCTCTTTCTTGGTTTGCACCTGGCTTTCTTCTCACTGTGTACTCACATGGCCTTTTCTATTGGACATACACATCTGATGTCACTTCCTCTTCTCATGAAGACATCAATCCTATGGGACTAGGGACCCCAACTTTATGATCTCATTTAATCATAATCATCTCCTCTTAAAGGCCCTATGTCCAAATACAATCACATTGGTGGTTACATCTTCAACACATGAATTTTGAGGGGACACAATTCAGTCTATAAGACTTCTCTTCCATGGGCTAGGGCTGTAGTTCAGTGGTAGAGCACTTGCCTAGCAAGTGTGAGGCAATGGGTTTAATCCTTAGCACTACATAAAAAATAAATAAAATAAAGGTATTGTGTCCATCACAACTAAAACTTATTTTATTAAAAATTTTATTTATTTATTTACTTACTTATTTATTTATTTATTTATATTTTAGCTGTAGATGGACACAATATCTTTATTTTATTTATTTATTTTTATGTGGTGCTGAGGATCAAACCCAGGGCCTCGCATGTGCTAGGCAAGTACTCTACCACTAAGCCACAACCCCAGCCCCTAAAACTTATTTTTTAAAAATACTTCTCTTCTATGAAGTCTTTCCAACCTCTTCCCCCCCCCTCCTCCTCCTCCTCCTCACTTCAGGTCAGGGTCACATCACAGCTTCATTACTGACCAGCATTAGGTACTTAAGAATTGTTTTATATATCACCTGGATGCATCAATGAATACGGGCACAGCTATAAATTATCTGCATACCAAAATACCATCTTTCCATCAGGGTTGTTCTTAATGCCATGTCAATGGATGTTGTTCCTTCTGCCTAAAAGCTCTTTGGATCATGTTTTGGGAACAGCCTGAGGAAAGCTCTGCTTACCAGAAGTGATGTCTCAATTAAAATGCATCTCTTCCTCCTTTATTCTTCTTGTATGACTATTATAGCTCTTATCTCAGTCTCCTTTGAATTACAAATGCGAGCATTGTAAATCTGTGGTGAAGAGGGCAGAAAGCCCAAGCTACTTACCAGGGCATCATAATTAGAGCTCAGATCAAGGTAATATTACATTCTGTTTTGGCAAGGTATTTACTAATTCTGTCTAGTTCTCTTTCTTCTTTTTATATTTTTTATTATTTTAATTTTTATCTTTTTGGTACTGGCTATTGAACCCAGGGGGTACTTTACCACTGAGCTATAGCCCACAACTTTTTATTTTTTATTTTAGGACAAGGTCTTGCTAAGTTGTTGGGGTTGGACTCAAACTTGCAATCTTTCTACTTCAGCCTCTGAAGTCTTGGGATCACAGGCAACTTCTGTTTTTAATCAACATGTGATAATTACACAAGTTTGTGAGTTTTAGTGTGTTATTTCAAAATATTTACAAAATGGCGCCAATCTAATTAGGGTAATTATATCTCTAGTTCCTTACCACTTCTTTATGTTGGGAGCCTTTGAATTCCTCTCTTCTAGTTCTTAATAAAGTATATAATAGGTTATCATTATAAAGTGGGACTACTGTATAGTGGGACACTAGAATCTATTCTTCCTACCTATTTTGGTACTTATTTATTTATTTATTTATTTATTTATCTTTTAGAGAGAGAGAGAGAATTCTTTTTCTTTTTTTTTTTTTTTTTTTTTTTTTTAGTTCTCGGGGGACACAACATCTTTGTTGGTATGGATCGAACCCCCGCCGCATGCATGCCAGGCGAGTGTGCTACCTTGAGCCACATCCCCAGCCCTATTTTGGTACTTATTATCCCCTTCCTCTTGTTGGTAAAGATGGCACCCAGACAGAGCACTTCTCTTCCAGGAGCTCAGGTCCATGAAGCACTGAATGGCGGGCGAACCATCACCTCCAATCCCAGTGAATGGTTCCAACTTTGAATGGCACACCTCCAATCCCTGAAGTGGCGCCAACTCTCAGCCAATGAAGAAGTAACAGCTCACTTGTCTTGCTCTTCCTCATCCTGCCTTGAGCCCATAAATATCAACACCCTATTCGTTCTCTCTCTCTCTCTCTCTCTTTCTCTCTCTCTCTGTCCCCCTCTCCTTCTCCCTCACCCTCCCTCTCTTCCCCCTCTCCTCTCTCTTCTCTCTCTCCCCATCTCCCCCTCTCTTCTCTCTTCCCCCTCTCCTCTCTTCTCTCTCTCTCCCCCTCTCCTCTCTCTTCTCTCTCTCCCCATCTCCCCCTCTCTTCTCTCTCTCCCCATCTCCCCCTCTCTTCTCTCTTCTCTCTCTCCCCCTCTCTTCTCTCTTCTCTCTCTCCCCCTTTCCTCTCTCTTCTCTCTCTCTCCTCTCTCTCTCTCACCTTCTCTTCCTCCTCTCCTCTCTCACCCTCCCTCTCTTCACCCTCTCCTCTCTTCTCTCTTCCCCCTCTCCTCTCTCTTCTCTCTCTCTCACTCTCCCCTTCTCCCCTCTCCTCTCTCTCCCCTCTCCTCCTCCTCCTCCTCCTCCTCCTCCTCCTTCTCCTCCTCCTCCTCCTCCTTCCTCTCTCTATCTCTCTCCCCCCCACTAATGAAAATCTCGGACAGGTAAATGGTTGTTTCGGCTTATTGAGTTTATGGAGCTTTTCCCGGCATTCCTACACCTCTTTCCAACCTCTAGTAAGTACTATTCTACTCTCTTCTACTTTAAAATTAACATTTTTAGCTTCCATATGAGACAGAATATGAAAATTTTTTTCTGTTTGTGGTTTATTTCACTTAACATAATGTCCTCCATTTCCACCCATTTTACTTCAAGTGAACTCTTTTTAAAATTTTTTTTTTATTTTTCCTCCAGCTCCATTTTACAGCTGGTATTTTATTTTATTGGCCTCAATCATGTCCCAAGGACAGACCCATATATTTAAATTTAAAAGAAAATCTACTGACAGCTAGCTTAACTGCCATCAGTAAATAACAAAAACAAACAAAAACAAAAAACCTTGCATTAACTACCAACTGAACTATATCCCCAGCCCGAACCTTGCATTATTGATAGAAAAATGAACAGGGGCATGTTAATATAGTTTTCAGTAAGGCAGGCTTCCTCAGACTGTACACAGATGGGTTCATTCACAAACTTCTGAAAGTGTACCAATTTCTGGAAACTATTTAGATTATGTAAAGATAAGAGATTTATGTAGGTCATAATTCTGGTGGCTGCAAAGTTCAAATGGCACACCATCTAGGCAAAGCCTCCATTAGCTATGTCAAAACACGGTGAAGAAGCAGAAAAGGAACCATGTACAAAAGTGGTCAAGTGTATGGGGTGGCCTCACTTTATAAAAATACACTCTTATGAAACCGATTTGGTCATACAAGAACTACATCAATCGCTGGACACAATAGCACATGCCTGTAATCCCAGAGGCTCCGAAAACTGAGGCAAGAGGATCGTGAGTTCAAAGCCAGCCTCAGCAACTTAGCAAGGCCCTAAGCAACTTAACAAGACCCTGTCTCTAAAAAGAAACCTCTGGGTTCAATTCCTGGTACCAAAAAAAAAAAAAAAAAGAACTCCACCAATCCCTCCTGAAGGCAGTGGCCTCATGTCCTAATTACCTTAAAGGTTCTACCACCTGGACACTGCCACACCAGGGACCACACTTGCTGCACACAAACCTTTGGGAGATACAGTCACACCTCATCCAGCCAAATCTGACTTTCATTGATTACTTTCCAATGTGTCCAATCTATTATTAAACCAAAGAGAAGAAACATGGTACTTGGAGAAATAATAAAGAGAATCACACTGAATTTCTGCTGCATTAACAACCCAGCTTATTATTCAATTCCACTAAAGTGAGCCAGAATGGTTTTTGGAAAGTTAGTCTTACACATTGCCTTTTTAGTTGAAAGGAAAAGAAAATATTTGAGAAGAAAGAATTAGTATAATATCAGATTTTCCTTTGGGAAGTAGAGAAAAAAATATGACATTATCAAAGAAAAATTCTTTCTTTCGTTTTCTGCTTTTTAAAAAATATATTTATTTATTTTTGAATACTAGTACTAGGGGTTGAATCCAGGGGTGCTCTTCCACCAGCTATATCTCTATTCCTTTTTTTTTCTCTTCTTCTTCTTCCAGACAGGGTCTTGCTAAGTTGCCCAGTACTGGTCATTTTCCTGCCTCAGCCTCTGGTATTATACACATGCACCACCACACCGCAGCACCAAAGAAAAATTATAATACTTACTAACTTTAAATTGAATGTTGAAAAACATTAATGATGGGGACAGGAGATGCAGCTCAGTGGAGGAGTGTGGTTAGCACATGCAAGGCCCTGAATTCAATGGTTCAATCCCTACTTCCCCCTACCTGCCCTCAGCCACACACACACACACACACACACACACACACACACACGCAAAATAGTAATGGCTCTCAAGGATATATGGGAAATAAAATTTTGTAAAAATATACTCCTTCAAATTATTACATAGGAATAATTTGTGATTTTTAAAACCATCAAACACTTCAGTATCAAAATGATATCAAGAAAATTCCTAGAGCTCATATAATACAACATCCTTATTTTACAAGTAAGAAAACTTAGGTAAATGTGTGCAAAAGTCATTTCCAAGGACAGAGAGATGGTGACAGCAGGCATCTTGCCTGCTGGCAGGCCCTTCCATCAGACTGCAACTCCTGGCTTTCAATCTGCGGCTCAGGGGTGCTTGCAGGTTTCACTGAATTCTAGTGAGTAATTATTATAATAGGATCATCACTTGAGCCATGAAAATGCTCTAAACAATATTTTTAAGGAATATTGAAAGGAAAACCAAACATGAAAAGCAATCTTTAAAACTGTTTTCATCAGGGGAAAAAATCAATAATGTTACCTCATCTGACACACAGAATGTTTTCTAAGGCCTGTCTGATTACAACCTTAGAAATTGAGAACTACAGTAAAAAATATACATGGAGCCAGGCATGGTGGTACAGGACTATGATTGTAACTACTCAGGAGATTGAGGCAGGAGGATCTCAAGTTCAAGGTCAGCCTGGGAAACTTAGCAAGAGCCTATCTCAAAGTAAAATTTTAAAGTCTGGGAGGTATAGCTCAGTGTTAGAGTACTTGACAAGTTATGTGTGAGGCCCTGGGTTCAATACACAGTCCTGGAAAACAAACAAACAAACACACACACACACACACACACACACACACACCATACAAAGAAATCCATTTTTTAAGGAAAAAAATGACATAGGTATTGTAAATGACATTTACACAAGATATGCAACAAAAGATTCAAGGGGAAAATATAAAATAACTATCCAGATGGCAAGAGCTCTTAATAAATCAATATAATTACATAAGATTAATTTTAATTTTTAATTTCAAAAATGAATCATAGAATCTTAGAACCAGAAGAACCTGATACATTCCCCAGATTGAGACCCATTTATTATTCATGGCAGTAGCTGAAATTTAAATATGAATATAACCCCAAACTCTTTATGCACTAAGCTTCTTGGCAACCTGTCCTTTTTTCCTTGCATATTCTGGAGTCAACCAACCAGGGCCAACCTTCATATCCCAGAGAGCAAAGACAAACTTTTCAAGACTTCCTTATTGATAACCAGTTTTAATTTTTATTTATTTATTTTTTTTGTTGTTGTTGTTGTTTTTCCCAAAGCAAAGTTGACTAAAACATTCATGATCAAATCAGAACTTTAGCCAGGCGCTGTGGTGCATGCCTGTAATCTCAAAGGCTCAGGAGGCAGAGGCAAGAGGATCTCAAGTTCAAAGCCAGCCTCAGCAACTTAGCAAGGCCCTAAGCAATTTTAGGGAGACTCTGCCTCTAAATAAAATATAAAAAGGGCTGGGGATGTGTCTCAGTGGTTGAGTGCCCTTAGGTTCAATCCCCAGTATCAATAAATAAATGAATAAATAAATAAAATCAGAATTTTGACATAAGGGAAAAGAAAAGGTAATTTGGGTTCTTAACTCCAACCCCAGTAAAATCAATGGACATGAACAGAGTACAGGTATTACCAACCAAATGGTATTATACAACATGGTAAGTGTAAAAGTAATTAACATTATTGAAAAGAAGTGTATAATTATGTAACAAAATCTTTAGCTACTCTGTTTCCTAAACACTTCTTTGCCATATGAAGGTTACAACTTAATTTTTAAAAAATACAAATGTGGGCTGGGGAAGTGGCTCAAGGGGTAACGTTCCCGCCTGGCATGCAAGGGGTGCTGGGTTCGATCCTCAGCACCACATAAAATAAAGATGTTGTGTCTGCCGAAAACTGAAAAATAAATATTAAAAAAACTCTCTCTCTCTCTCTCTCTCTCTCTCTCTCTCTCCCTCCCTCCCTCCCTCCCTCCCTCCCTCCTCTCTCTCTCTCTCTCAAAAAAAAAAAAATACAAATGCAATTCCTGAAAGTCTAATATCTTCAGTTTGATAGAAAAAAAAAATACCAATAGCAAGTTACCATTTGAATATGTTATTCCTCTTTTATATCAAAAAAATATATTATTGTAGGCTCACTGTAATTACCCTATCTCCTTAAGTGAACTTTGACAAAAGAGCTAAAAGACTGATAATCAGATGTGTACTAAGACTACTGTTCCTCTTGCTAGAATTTGTTGTGGCCACAAGGGCAGGATAGTTTTCCCTTGTCTAGTCAGTTAAGATACAAGATAAATCTCATAAAAGAATTGTACTACAATGGCATTTGTTAACAAAGCATTCTACCCAACTTATATCTACCTAATACAGAAATTAGCATGATATGTTACAAACTTAAGTGGTTTTTATCCACATTTCTGTATCTATAACTGTGTTAAATACCTTTTCATTTTTTTCCTCTAAATCTGGTCAATTCAATCAACCCTATAGTTTTCATAATCTCTACCATATATTGCATCTAATTTACACATTATCTTTAGCTCAACTGTTCTTCAAAATTCAACCATCTGCATTACTATTACAAAAACCAGAAAAGCTCCTGGCAGCGGGGTATTTAAAACAAAAAGAAACAAAACAAAACCATAGTCTTTAAGAATGAACTTCAAAGAGCTAAATTGGGTTTGAATTCTGGATTTTCCATTTACAAGTAGAATTGTCTGGGGCTAGATGTTTGATGTTTTGCACTGAAGGTCCTCATCTCTGAAGAGCTAAAATAAAGATACACTTTGTAGATTTGTTGTAACAAATAAGTTACAAATAAGTCCATTCTGCCTTTGTAGAGATCTGCCCATGCCCCAGGGATAGAGGAACAGTTATACAAGGTCTCCGCACCCAGGACACTCACATAGTTAAAAAGGGAAGCTATTAACACATTATTACAAAATATGTATAAGTGCAATATAGGTATGTAGGTGCAAAATACAACAGCAGCCCAACTGTAGGGTTAGAGAAGGAAGAGTTGGTCCCTTCAGACTAACTACAGAGATAAGCACTCCAGGTAAAAGGAACAATTTAGCTATAAGGAGGGCCTGAGGCCTTAGGCTTTAGCTTAAGCAACTCCATTTTAAACTCCAGTTTGAAACCTGCAGTCTCACCAGGCACAACTAACAGAGCCCTCCAGTATAGCCCTCAGGCATAAATAAGTCACTTCTTCCCATCCTGAAGTCTCTGGCATGTTGTCCTCACCCCAGTAAGGGAGAAAGGTGAAAAAATCAAGGTGGGGACCACCAACCAGATGCTTTAACCCCAGGGCAAATGACATCACTGAGAAACCCAATGGCAGCTGATAGGGATCAAAAGGGTGGTCAGAAGCCCCAAAATTTAGTATAAATGAGGGAGCAAATGAACAGCCAGCCGACACTGATGCCCTCATGCTGGAGAGCCTGATGAGGACCTGGACTGACTTCCCAACTCTTCTCATCATTTACCTGATCCTCTGCATCTTCTTACATCTGCTTCTTGCTCTCAAACTCTACAGCCACATGTTGACCCTGGTGAGAGCCACAACTTCTCCCTACAACCCTCTCTTCAACCAGCTGGCTGTCAGCTCTACCCCAGGAGAAACCTGACCTGGTTCCTGACCTGATCACCAGAGTCTGATCGAATGTTCATCTGCTGGACTTAGAGCCTAAGGCTTGAGACTTTTGATCTGACACTTGAGCTTAGCACACAGAGGCAATGTCTGTCAATGTCATTGTGTTTGCAGTGCTTAGAATTAATCTAGAGTTGTTTGCTGTGAATTGATTACATCCATTGCAGTGCCTAGCATTAAGGATTGTCATTTTCTTGATTAAGAACCTATCGAGTGGGCTGGGGATGTGGTTCAAGTGGTAGCGCGCTTACCTGGCATGCTGGGTTCGATCCTCAGCATCACATAAAAATAAAATTAAGATGTTGTGTCCACCAAAAATTTAAAAATAAATATTAAAAATTCTATCTCTCTCTCTCTTTAAAAAAAAGAACCTATTAAGTGAAATTGTATTGAGTGATTTGAGTGAATAAGCACTAAAAAGGCAAAAGTGCATGAACATTCTTTATTTCTCCCCCTCAAATGCATAAGTCGCAACTTTTGCCCATTGCAACAGTAGCCCAGTCAGGAAACTATAAAAATGCTAAATTTTTGAGGGGAGCAAAAATGAGGCATCTATTGTGATGATCAAACTAGAACTATAGACATTAAAGAACTTCTGAACCAACCGTTCTCAATCCTGGCTGCATGTTGGACTTGCTTATAATATTTTTGTTTTTAATGTACTAATGCAGTGACCTACAGTTTACAGATTCTGATTAATTTGGTGGATCTGGAGTGGATCCCAGGCATCAATGTCTTTTAAAAAGCCACACATGAGATTCTAGGGTGTGGTTATGAATTGAAAAGCCCCCATGCCAAAACAACCTAAGAAATGTACTCTTTATCCTAAAAGAAATAGAAAATGGATATAATGGTCTTTGCAATGGTATATATTCAGTAAACAATAGTTTCTGACCTCTTCTTCGATGTTTATGACCAAATGTATTTAACTTTGAAAACTGTTGATCTACTTACTGAAATCCTCATATTTCTCACAGGTTTGTCTGATCCTCTGCATCTTGGTTTTTTTTTTTTTTTTTTTTTTTTAATTTACTACCTAAATTTGTTGTTGAGTTCACCAAAACAGAAAAAGTCTATTTTTTTCTTTTTTCTTCTTCTTTTTTGTTTGTTTGTTAAAGGGGAGAGGGAGGGCCAGTGTTTTGGCTCAGTAGTAGAGCGCTTGCCTAGCATACAAGAGGCGCTAATCCCCAGCACCACATAAAAATTTAAAAAATAAAAGTACTGTATCCATTTACAACTAAAAAATTATTTTTAAAAGGTGTGGGGGGTAAGGTAGTGAGAGAAAGCCAAAAGGAAGAAAAAATAATTTACTATGATGACTTTCCCAGATAAACTGAGGACCAATAGGTTTTCAAACATCTCTATAAATACCTTAGCATAGTGTCTCCCAGAGTGACACACAATGTACTTTTTGAGAGAGAGAGAGAGAGAGAGAGAGAGAGAGAGAGAGAGAGAGAAGAGAGAGAGAGAGAGAAATTGGAATTCCCATGGTATTTTCTAAAGAGCTATCCATGTTAGTCTCAAGTAGGACCAATTCTCATGGAATTCTCACCTAGTAGAACTCATTCTCCAACTTATCCTCCAAGTTTCAGTTCTTGCTATTGACTTTAGTTAATGCAAAAAACAAACAAAAAAACCCCCAAAAAAACCTTATAATTGATATAAACAAAAATATATTGCCTTTGTTTGGGGACATACTGCCCCAAAACAAAGATTATGTTGTATAGATCTTAGTACCCAGGATATACCTACGTAAAGCCACACATACTATATATAAAAAAGTGGCTTTCCTTGAACAAGATGAGTACTTAAGAGACATTCCCTGAATTTGCTTTGCCAAATTTCCAGTTCTGAGGGCACTAAAAGCCCAAGATTCTGTGATTTCCTGGCTGCCAATGCCCCTTCTTCCCAGTGGCCCCTGCTCCAATGAGCCAGAAGTGGAGAGAGAATGCCAACGCTGACACTAGCACCTATTTTCTCATCTCCATTCAGGAAGTCAGGCAGCCTCATTACCTATTTATGCTTCAGCTATCTTCTGATAAATCAGTCTCTCTATCATCTTGGCCATTAACTGCCCATTACTAGGGCTTCAATTTAAGGCCTGAACAAAAAATGCTTACTCACATAATCCTGAAAGTCAAAGCAGACCTTTAAGATACTTAGTGGCTTGAGAACAGTGAAATATGTAGTTGTGTTGAGCTGTAATTAAATCTGAGTATAAAGAACCCCAATACTTGGATGCAACGAAATCAGCACACACACACAAATCTCTCAGATGAATCAGCCCTGGGAAACTGATACCCTTCCTTAGTACAGCAAAGGCCTGGGAGAAACACACTGAGAGCTCTTTCCAGCCCTGCTATTGACTTAATATTTGATTTGAGTGGAGTTATGAAAACTTTCTATGCTTCATCTTGTCCCCATATGTGAACTGAAAATAGTCATAATTATACAATGCTGTGAGAAAAATACTTTTAAACTTTTGTTTACAGTGAAAAGAGCATAAAAAAAGCTTGTTGCAGAGAATAATATAGAAGTACAAAAAGCTAAGTAAAGACAGGTTAAAAAAAAAAAAAGTAGAGGAGAGAAGATGAGTAGTTAAACTACCATACTCTCCAATGAATAACTATTCAGCTTAGCACTAAATCATACAATTTTAAAAGCAGACTTGGGAATCAGAATTGTCTCTGCCAGCTGGGTCACAATCTGTCCTGGAGGCAACATCAGAAATAGGCCAAGTCCAAAGAATAAAATTAAGAATGGTGAGTTGTTCACATCAAGACTTACTTCACCCAGTCCTGTTATGTCAATGGATCTTTCTTTGCTTACTTGATTTCATCTTGCTTACAGATATCAGAGGTGTCTGAGAGTGAAGGCTCACTTCCACTAAAGGGTCAACGCCAAGCATGTACAGAAAGAAAAATCAGAAATACCACTGAACAAAATGCCATGATGAACAGCAGGCTTGTACGGATTCCATAGCATTTTCTTTGGGAAACAAAATTCACATTAGGTTACAAAATTCACATTTTCTCTCCTAGAACTAGAACTCCCTAATTCTAGAACTTTTTGCTTATACATATACATACAATAAACTTTAAAAGGACCACATTGTTTCTTGACTAACATGTCAAAAGTTTTCCAAGAACACCATCAGGAAAAAGTAAAATATTCTAAGAGGAAAACCTCGGCTTAAGAAAAAAAAAGCGATTGGTCTCTAATGTAAAGGATAGTCACAAGAAGAGGGGTGGGAGGAAGAGATTGGGGAGAGGGAGATCAGATTACCAGCCAGCTCTGAGAAAACCTTGTCTTAAACAAAGGAGCTTTTTTTAATGCACCCACAGGTTAGGACATAGCTAGAAGCTATTAAAATGAAGTATGATATTAATCAGCACCCCCAGTTTTTAATTAATGGGTGGCCACATATTACTAGCTGGCATCTCTAAGTGCTTTTAAGTGTAACTCCTTGCCCTTATATTACAAAAAAAAAAAAAAAAAAAAAAAAAAAACTTGAAAGAATTTTGGCCATGATGCATGGTGGAGAGAAAACAAACACCAAATAAGAAAATTCTTTTACATGTACTTGGTACATAGTGTTTTTCTGGGATTCTACCTTCAAAAGCATATTAATCTAAATAGAATCAATACGAATAATTTTCAAAAATTTTACAAGGAAAAACTCTTAAGAAGTATCAAAATAAGGAAGTTATTCTGTTTGATAAAGATAATGGAGATTCTAAATAGTAATTTTAGTTATACTTCCATTATTCAATGAAGCTAGATCCCTATTATCCCATCATAAAATATTCATGTCATATATAGTTATATGGAGTTGTAATTAAATCTTAGCACTAAACAATAGAAAAGTGAAATGTTTTTTTAAAATACTCTCATTCTTTTTTTAAACATTTTTATTCGTTGTTGATGAAGTTTTAAATTTTATTTATTTACTGGTATGTGGATACTCTCATTCTTAATCATCTCTGAAAGTAAGAGATGCTATTATGAGACACAGAAAAACTCTAGAAATCAGTTTACCTTATCCATTGTACAACCAATAATGCTTGTGTGTGCACAGGTGCATACATTATGGCAGTAAAAGCTTATAGTTAACTACAACCAGGAAGAATATTACTATTTGAAACAAGCAAATTTTGTAGTCAAATGAGTCCAACTCTGAACAGCCAGAAATAGAACTGATGCTCTAAATGAAGGCGGTAGAATAGAGATCCTCACTGATCTTTAGACCTAAGACATGCTAATTATAACCAGTGATATAAAATCAGAATCAGATGCAGACTTACACTTAGCTCTGAAATACTTCAGACAAGTGAGAAAATCCCATACTCTTAGAGATTTCTATTTAGCGTTACAACCTCATATTTGAATACAAAAAGGAAATCAAATGATTATTCTCATTGTTATGGTTTGGCTGCGAGGTGTCCCCCCAGTGCTCATGTGTGAGACAATGCAAGAAGGTTCAGAGATTGAGTTGTGATAGCCTTAACCCAATCAGTGAATTAATCCCCTAATAAGGATTAACTGAGTAGTAACTGAAGGCTGGTAGGGGATGGGTGGAGTAGGTAGGACACTGCGGGCATTTGGTATATAGCAAGTAAAGTCTCTCTCTTTGTTGCCTGACCATCATGTGAGCTGCTTCCCTTTGCCACACTCTTCCACCAAGATATTCTGCCTCATGTTGAGTCCTAAGAAACGGAGCCAGCCACTTACAGACTGAGACCTCTGAAACTGTGAGCCCTAAATAAATTTTTCCTCCTCTACAGTTGTTCTGGCCGGGTCTTTCAATCACAGTAGCAAAAAAGCTGACTAAACACTCATCATTGTTTTCTTCACCAGCATGAAGTCTTTTTTTTTGGGGGGGAGGGGAGCAGGGGGTACCAGGGATTGAACCCAGGGGTATTGGATCACTGAGCCACATCCCCAACCTTTTTCTTATTTTATTTAGAGACAGGATCTCGCTGAGTTGCTTTGTGCCTCACTTTTGCTGAGGCTGGCTTTGAACTTGAGATCCTACTGCCTCAGCCTCCCAATCCATTGGGATTACAGGAATGTGCCACTGTGCCCAGTGGTGAACTCAACTCTTTAAATAGAAAATATTTTCTGTCAAAGGCTGACAAGATTTGATCCCCCTACTGTACCAAAAATAGAAAGAATAGATAAATAAAATCCTAAGGAGTCATTAGTCTTTAGGGGAGAATGGTTGCATTCTGAAGACACAAGGGAGATCAGCGTCTCCTTCTCTTCCTCTGCTTTTCACTCAGTCTTCACAAAACTGCATGCACACAGGCACCCACAACTGTTTTCTGTCTGTCCTATATGTGGCCCAGGTCTCTGTGCTCTTGATGTGTTTTAAAACAAAGATGAATAAACTAAACTCTCTAGTTCTTGCCTCTCCTGCGGGCAAACGAGGGCAGTTTAATGAGTCCTCCGTGTTTTTGACATGCTGAGTTAAAGAAAGGATTCTTATAAGACATCTTGATTTCCTTAAAAAGGAAAAAAAGCCAAGCACAGTTTTCTTTCTGTGTTTTATGATTTTTTTTAAACTAGTTGTTGCTTTGAGGCAAATGAATAAAACCTCATGGAGGTCACTTTTCATTTATTTTAACACTCCCCCCACCGAGAGTATCTATTCACTTCTCAAAAGTGTGGAGGTCGGCTCTCTGAACCACCCCCACTGGGTTTTTGGGAAGCTGCCTCCTGGCAAGGACTTCTGACTCAAATGTTCCCCAGACCAGCATCCTCAGCAAACTGCCACCAAGCTGTCCTCTTTGTCCTTCTCTGGCCTCCCCAGAGGGCTCTACACCTCTCCCCACCAAGCCTGAACCCCTGCTGTATGTACAGGACTCCAGGAGAGCCAAAGTAGACTCCAAAGAAGATAAGATCCTACCCACAGATTTATTCTGTCTGGAAAGACCTGCTATTGTTGTACAAAGCTAGTCCATTGCTCAAGTGTTTTGTTCAAAAGGATTTCCCTCTGTTTTAAACTGTAATGATAACTTAAGAAAAGCTGGAGAGAATTGAACAACAGCAGATGAGGTAGAGAGGGATGATGGGTGGGGAGGGGAGGGGGGATAGTAGGGGATAGGAAAGGTAGCAGAACACAACAGTCACTAATATGCCATTATGTAAAAATGTGAGTGTGTAACCGATGTGATTCTGCAATTTGTATTTGGGGTAAAAATGGGAGTTCATAACCCAATTGAGTCAAATGTATGAAAAATGATATGTCATGAGCTTTGTAATGTTTTGAACAACCAATAAAAAAATATTAAAAAAAAGAAAAAGAAAAAGAAAAGCTGGAGAGCCCAGTAGTTAAAATGTTACATTCTCTAGCCAGATTCCTTGTTTAAATCCTAGCTCTATTCCTTGCTGAGCTAAATAATCTTGCGCAAGTTATTTAGCTCTCTGTGCCTCGGTTTCTGTATTCATTAAATAGCAACAAGAGTACCAACCTCTGAGGATTTCTATGCAGATTGAATAGATGTAAAGTACATAGAATGGTCTAGCTCCGGAGTTGTTAGGGATGTTACCCTTCAGAAGTCAAAGCCTGTGGAACAGAATTTCTTGTTGTAATCAGGAGTCAGAATTGCTCTTGCTTCCTTGGTCACCTTCAGGTGACAATTCCTCTATCCCTCCCTATTGAGTTTCATGCCCTTCAGCTATATCACTTTCTACACTCAACCCAGTGCCAAGTATGACTGTCTTCCCAATAATTGGCACCTTCTGTGACACAAAGTATGTGGTCACTTATAAATTCAAAATATCTCCAACAACTGTTATCTTGTTAAGGTCCGTAAATAAGTCAAAAATAACACCTGGTATTTTGCCAGAGGAATATTGGAGTTCGTAAACAAGTTTGGATGGTGCCTGGCAAAATGCCAGAGGGAGTGGTTTGAGAAGTAACAAAAGTGAGCCATTAAGTGTGGAGATTCCTTATTGGTTGACTGATGTATCTAGTTTATGCTAATTAAGATAAGCTGTGCAAAATGTATAAATAGCTCTGTTGTCCTACAATAAACGGCTCCTATTCCTGCTGTATCAACGTACGCAAGTTATTCTTCACCCCCTGGTTATTTTGCTGCAGCCGGACTGCGGCATTATCTAACAACAATATGAGAATAGTTAACCTGCAAACAGTACTTAGCTAAAAATGGGAAATATTTCTCAGGACTATATATAAAGGTTGCTTTCCTACAGTTAAACTATTTTATTGGACTCTTGATTAGTTACTTCCCCAGCAGTTGTATGCACTACCGTTGTCATTTAGAATTCGACCCTTACAGGTATATGCTTATAAGAATCTACTTATTCTCCTTAGAAACTTCTGACCTGCATTCATTCCTGTGTTAATCTTATTCAGCCAACATTTTTTAGTGAGTTTGGTAGTCATTTGGTCACATACCTTGAAATATGTGTTATCCACAGTACAGAGGGAAAAGGATGGAACTCTGAGCTTTAGGGAGCTTCAAAGAGTTATGAGATTCATTCTTCCTCCTACTTATGAGGAAACAAACATCTAACTCAAAAGTATTTTGAACAAAGATTGTTGAGCCTACTTTATAAGGTTCTTGAAACAGTTTCTCGACATCCATTTGTATTCTGTTCCAATGCTGCATCATCTTATTTTTCCTCTTAGCTAACAAAACCCTGTCTTAATGTAATTTAGGGCTATTTGCTCCATTTGCGAAACAGGATATGTTCAGAGATGGTTTGGAGGTATGCAGCTCATCTCTGAGGCATAGCAGAAAGTATCTGCTGCTTTATGGAAGGTTGGTACTAAAAATACCCACCAACCACACAAAAAGAGTAATCTATAACCATGTATGTGCTAAAAATACAAAAGTAATACTGTCTTGCAAAGAAAAACGCAAATGAATTGCATTGTGAGACTGTGGAAAGAGAAGGAATATGAATTAAAATGCAGACACCACAGTGAAAATCTGTATGGTCTTCCTTGGTGAAATAAGCCAATATTTTGAAATTACAGGAAGAAACCAAAAATACTGCCACAGGTATGGATGATTCCAATGTTTCCCCACAAGTACAGTTTCCAATGAGACCTTTATCATTAATTTTCTTTGGAGTAGTCAAATTGTTTTTAATTCTTGACACACTCTGGCCCTGGGGCCATCAAACTGGTTTTTCTCTCTCCCTGGAATGCTCTTCCTCAGATACCCACAGGGCTCATTCCCTACCTCCTTGTGATCTTCTCTGGCCTAAAGAACTACCCTATTAAAAATAACAACCCAAGTCCTGAGATGTAGTGTACTGGTAGAGTGCTTGCCTAGCATGCATAAGACCTTGGGTTCAAGCCCCAGCATTGGGGGAAAAAAATGTACAATCTTTGCCCTCATACTTCCCTACACTCCTAATCCTCATTACCATGCTGTATTTTTTTTCTTTTTCTTAGTCCTTAATACCTGCTAACACTCTGTATAATTCATCATTTAATATGTTTCTGTTTATCTGCTAGAATATGGGCCGCAGAATAAATAAAGGGTTTTTTTTTTTTTAATTCACTGATGTATCCCAAGGACTAAGGACAATGCCTGTCACGTAGTAGGCCCTCAACAAATATTTGTGGAATGAACTAAAGCAAATTATAGGAAATAATTATCCTCCCTTACACACACACACACACACACACACACACACACACTGCATCAGATTGACCAAAACAGTTTTTGAGTCTTAACCTGAAATTTAAAAAAAAATAGAAAATTTTTAATTACAGAACTGGCAAGTTTTAGACTTTATAAGAAAAGGAACAAGAATCAAGGTCTATTAAATATTTGCCAATCCCCTCAGTTCCTTCATTATTCAAATTGGACAACGAAAAGAGAATTCAAAAATCTCTAGTTCTAGTGAAAACACACTGCAGAGAACAGAAGCTATAAAAAGGCATGATTAATAGCTTGAACATAACTGAAATACGCAACTGTACAAAGGGCCAAAGGTGCACAGGAAAGTATTGCTGTTTTTCTCATCAAGTTGGGACTAAAACTGACCCAATGGCCCAAAGAAGAAGAGATGTCCCATGAATCCTCCACACACCACCACCACCACCACCATCACTACCACCACCACCATCACTACCACCAGAATCAGCAACAATACTCTCAGACTATCTGCACTTGAGCTTTTTTCTTCTTGAACACTTTCTGCTATGAACATATGATGCTAAAAATAAAAGCATACGGACTTCTTCTAACCTAATTATTTCTTGAGAAGGAGAAATTATACAAACAACTAACTTTGGAATAACAGATTTTGGAAAGAATGTTTGTTGAAAACTGTTGGAAACTCAGGAACACATGGTTGATTGATTAAGTGTTGAAATATTTATTAAATATGAAAATCCACTACAAGAAAAGGGAAGTTCTTCCATGGAGCTGAAGGCTAACCCAACACGAGACAGAGAGTCATGTTAATAAAAAGCCGAATAAGGCCGTCTGTGGTTGTGGCTGGTGGGTCTATAGTTGTGGCTCAGCGGTAGAGCACTCACCTAGCATGTGCAAGGCCCTGGGTTGGATCCTCAGCACCACATAGAAATAAAATAAAGAAGCTGAATAAATGGATTTAAGAGCACAACTAGTTTATATGGGGTTGTGGGTTAGTCAGAGTCATAGAGTGTGAGGCACTGGGTTCAATCCCCAGCACCACATAAAAATAAACAAATAAATAAAGGTATTGTGTGCATCTCCAACTAAAAAATATATTTTTTAAAAAAAGAGGAAGCCAAACAGAAAGGAAAAAAAAACAATGCATTGTGAATAACTGTAAGTTTTATTAAAGCTGTATTAAAAAACACTGGATTGCATAGTTAGAAGGATGAATTTTATGTATGCAAATTATATATCAATAAACTATTATTTTAAAAACAACAGAAAATCATTATTGTTTGCATAAGTACATTTCAAATACAAGGCAATCTTGGTTTTCACAGAAGAGCTTCTGAAATCACTTTAATGTACCATGATCAGGATATTTTTAGAAAATGAAACAGAATGGAGTAGAATGAAAAGTATTCTACTGCATATAATACGGGTAAGATCTGTTTCATGACACATATTTTGATTTTGGGTGTGTGTGTATGTGTGTGTGTCTCTCCGTCTGTCCCCACATCCACACAAAACTTTTACAGAAATGTTTATAACTGTGTCATTCATGATGGTCAAAGAATGGAAAGAACCCAGATGTCCATCAAGATGAATGAATAAATAATGGGATATTATTCAGTAATTGAAAGGACTGAAGTACTGATGCAAGCTACAATATAGATGAAATTTGAAAGTATTATGCTAAGTGAAAGAAGCCAGTTACAAAAGACCAGAGAGTGCATGATTCCACTTACATAAAATGTCTAAGACAGGCAAATCTATGGAGACAAAAAGTAGATTAGTGTTTGCCTACAGGTGCTATTTACAGGGGAGGTTGGTATGGGATTTCTTTCTAAGGTAATAAAAATGCTTTGAAATTGTAGTGATTGTTACACAATCTCTGAATACAACAAAAATCTTTGAATTGTGGATATTTTAAAATGGAAAAATTCTATGGTATGCAAATTATATCTCAATAAAGCTATTTTTAAATACACATAAGTTAAACATGAATTTTTTATTCCTGAGATTACACTAAGTCAGCTGAAGTCATGAAAACAGTTTCAGAGTTCTTTGCTGTCAGACAACTTCATGATGTTCAACTTTTGAAGTGGGGCCTCTTCCCTAGAACAAGTCCTTAAAATAGATCCTTATTTATACTGTGGTTAAAACTACTTATACTAAAAGGACTATTTTTTTAATATTTATTTATTTTTAGTTGTAGTTGCACACAATACTTTCATTTATATGTGGTGTTGAGGATTGAACCCAGGGCCTACACACATGCTAGTTGAGCGCTCTACCACTGAGCCACGATCCAGCCCCAAAAGGACTATTCTTTACAGGTGTTTTATTCAGATTTAAGTCAGCATGTACAGATCTTTTATAAACATAGAGATTTCCCAGAATTCCATATGGGTAACCTCCCAAGAAATATTTTAAAATAGAAAATGTTTTATATTAGCTTATACCATCAATTAATATTATAAGGAAAATTTATAATTAACAAATATCTAACTAATATAAATATTTTATTATATAGTATTTTTATATTATAAAACTATAAAATAGCATTATAATTGACTCAATTAATTCATATAAATAATAAAAATATTTTACATTAACTTGTTAGTCCATAAAAGAAAGATAAAAATTAGAAAAACTTAAAACAAATATTAGGCAAGAGTTATATGAGGCTTAGAAATAAAAGAAGATGTTGTTCTTAGTTTAATATCACAGTTTAAAAAATAAGAAATAAATATTAAGGGAAATCATTGGCTGACTATGTCATATGAATTCAGGTCCATCAGGAACACTATATGTCACTCTCTCAGTAGACACACATCATTGTCTTAAAGAAAATGCAGCTCCAGGCAGCAAATGACAAAGCCTGGTGAATAAAATCACACACAAAGGTTAAACATCTAGGATTTATTTTTGTTAGGAGAGACGGGGCTATAAACTGACACAGATGATTTTGTCACAGTGATTAAAGTTGCTGGGAGACAGCAAGGCAGTGTTAGGTGGTGGAATGTCAGTATGCCAATCATGGTCCAAGTTCCTGCCACTTTCTCTGGCAGTCTCTCTCCTCTTATCACCACGGCCCTGCATTTCCTAATAAACCCTGCCTCAGATTCTAAGAAGAGGGACAGCTACATCAGTGCAGACACTCATTATCCAAGGATCCCCACAGAATCTGGGCATACTACAGACTCAGCATCTCTGCTGGACCAACAGGAATATGTGAGGGAAAGAAGAAGAAAGAGCTCTGAGATTAGGCACAGGTGGAAGCAGCACCATGCTTCTCTTCACCCCATCCCAACAAAAGATTTGAATATTCCATTTGGAAAGAGGTATTATAACTATGGGAAATACCTCCAAAGTAAATAAAATCACTAACATAAATGATTACAGAAAACTTTCTTCTGCATCTTTGAGACAGAAAATTGAAATAAAACAGACCATAAATATTTAATATCTGTAGGTCAGGCACAATACTAAGCAATGAATAAACAATGGTGAATATGAATGACCAAACACATGCCAAGATTGCAGTCTATGTTATAAGGTCACAATCTAGTAACACCCATGTTGTAAGTGCCCTAGCCCCCTCCCCTAACACACACATAAGCATACACAATTTTATGCCAAGCCTATGATACAAGTTCTACTTTTAGTATACGTGTAAAAATGCCTGTCATTCCTTTATCCTAGATATGCACCCTGTACCAGTGTGGCAATGGATCACTATCCTTTAGCAATGGATCACCATTGAAGCCTCTGAGAAGTGTCATGCTCACCAAGTGAGGAGGGTAGACTAGGTACATAACTCAAAATAATTCAAAACTTAAACCCAGGGGATTAGCAGCAATGAGAATTTTTTAAAAAATTAGAAAGGAGGGCTGGGGATGTGGCTCAAGCTGTAGCGCGCTCGCCTGGCATGTGTGCAGCCCGGGTTTGATCTTCAGCACCACATACCAACAAAGATGTTGTGTCCGCCGAAAACTAAATAAATAAATATTTAAAAATTTTAAAAAAAATTAGGAGATTATTTCATCAGTGAAGCACAGAATGGACACTTCAATCCATACCCAACGGAGAGAATAAATGAGGGGCAAGGGGAATCAAAGAAAAAGAAAAAAAACACACAAAATATGATTTAAAGGTAAGTAGTAAAATGGAAAGCTTGTTGAACTATAACACATTTTCCAAATTCCAAAATAAGTTAAGTCCAGCATTGTGCAACAGGGGTGGTTCCCAACACTGAATGTAAATAACCTTCTGGAGACTTGTTTTTACTTCAGTTGCTAAGAGAAACTTGACAGAAATAGAGTGGGGGAAAAATACAAAATAAACCAAAGGTCAGAGGAAATAAGAAGTTATGGTCACAGGAAAATGACAAATGGAAAAGGACTACACAAGAGTGACAGAGCCTTATTGAGAGGTGAGGAATAAAGAGATGAAGAACAACGTGAAGAAATAACTAACCAGGGAAAGTCTAATATAACTTCAGGCATATGAGAGCACAAAAATGGAACAAGGCCCTCTACATGGCATGGCATAAACTATCCCATTCAGCCAACATTTGTTTGTTGACTATTTGTTGCATATAAGGCTGTCTGCACTCAATGATGGGAAGAAATAAAAATGAAGATGAGGGTCCATAACTACATTCAATGTTTTTCTGTGCAACTAAATTAAAATACTTTTACCTAAATACTCTACAACTGTAAACTCCAAGATTTCACAATCAGAACATTTAAACAACTCATCATCAGTGATTTCAAATTAAACTGGTTTAAATTACAAATTAATGGTGCTTTTCTTCATTACCCATGAGAACATTGTCTATGCAAGATCATTAAGAACTATAAGAACACTGTGCTCAACTTATCTCAGAAATTACATCAAATAAGAATTCTTAGTATTTCAACATTAGTATCCTCCCCCCTTTACCTTAAGGCATCCTGAGAGTCAACAAAAATGTACACTGTGATTTTAAAATAGCCTTACCTCTAGTTACCTACTCATTCAGAAATGGTTCCATCTTTGGTGACAATAAACATGAATTTCCTCTACCTACCCACTCTACTCAGTATCTGTCCAACTTAAAAGGCACTTTTATGAGGAAATAACTTAGAAAGCAATGTCCTAATTACACATTAACCATCCATACAGGATCATAAAAGTATGAATAATTTTTTAGTCCTGAGTCAAATTTTCATCATCTTTAATAATATTTACATTTCTATTAAAGTCAATAAAAACTTTTCCTAAGAAACAATAGCCAAAGTGTTCACCATAATGGTAACTATGAAAATGCATTTGTTTTAAAAATTACCCAGTGTTCTCATTAAACAATACCTAAAGATTTTCTGGAACACACATCAAAGTATTCCTAACTCTGATAAGCTGCAGGGTATACCAAAGTCACCTTGAAAATTATTCACTCTGCAGCAAAACTGATACCAAAAATATCCAACTCAATAATTAAATCTTTCCAAACTCCAGTTTACAAAGACTTTTCATTCATACATCATACATTTAACAAATACTACATACCATTCTATTGCTCATTTTATACAAATTTAGTGTGATTTTTAGAGAATCAAAAACTCCTGGGGCTGGGGTTGTGACTCAGCGGTAGAGCGCTCACCTAGCACATATGTTCGAGGTGCTGGGCTCCATCCTCAGCACCACATAAAAATAAACAAACAAAATAAAGGTATTGAGTTCAACTGCAACTAAAAAAATATTAAAGAAAAAAAATTCCTGCATGAGTAAGGAAATTGATTTAGGCTTCATCTCCCAACTCAGGAGAGTCTGAATTACATAAGAGGGAGTAGAATGGGCCCCTTAAATCCCTCTCCCACACCCTGCATAACTTTAATAAGACCAACTGAGGAGGAAGAGGAAGGAGGAGTAAGAGAAGGAAAATTAAGAAAGAAAGAGAGAGAGGACAATGGAGGAGGAAAGAGGGAAAAGGAAGGAGGAAAGAAGCTTCAAAGGAGCAATAGGCTACTTTCAATGGTGTGTAGTATTTGTTAAATAAATGTATGTTGAAGTAATGTAGTCTTTATAAATTGGAGTTTTGAAAATTTGTAATTATTGAATTGAATATTTTCTTTCCAGCCTTTTGTTCCCTCCAAAGATTAGGAGTTTTTTTCAAGGTGAATTTGGCATGAATTGCAGCTTAGTATTAGTTATGAATACTTCCATGGGTATTCTAGAAAAACTTTAGGGAGGGCCTGGGGTTGTGGCACCACATATAAATAAATACAATAAAGGTATTGTGTCCAACAACAACTAAAAAATGAATATTAAAAAAAAACTTTAGGCAGCATTGAATGAGAATGCTGGGATTTTTTTTTAACATATGCATTTTCAAATTTACCATTATGCTGAATAATTCCGTTTCTTTCCTCTGAACAAAACACTTAAAATTCATGGGGAAATGAATGCGATCCCAGGGACCATCAGAGCAAGTCTGGCTAAAAACAAGTTTCCTTTTAAAAAACCTATAACATGGATCAAAAGTAGAACCAACCACTAAATCCTAAATGGTTAAGATTAAAAATCAGAAAGTCCCTCAGACTCTCTCTAGTTCAGACAGGAGGTACTGGTTGACCCAGCACAGTGGGACTAGTATCTTCTCTCATAACTGACCTACGATTTCCCTGAGCCTTTGGCCAAAGCCTGCTCGCGCTCAGATTCTGATGATCCTTCCCTACTCTCCAGTCTAAACTAGATTAATAGCACCAAGTGGGTCATAACCATGACTTCCCTTTTGCCTGATGAGGATCCACAGCTGGGAGCCCGGATAGACTTCCCCCTGACTGGATATTCTAAATGCATTATAAAACCACTAAAGAATTTAAGGAAACCTTCAGGATCAGGTTCTATCAAATGGCAGCTCCCTCTACAGCATCTTGCTGTTTAATCCAAGGAAAGAGAAACTTCTTAGAGAAAAGTTTGCACTATGACCAGGAATAGCAAAAATTCCTGTAGCAGCCTGGCCCCAACACCTAATCTTACTAGTGGAGGATATGAAGGGAATCTCTCTCCAACAAGCCTATTTTAAAGGTGAACTGGAAAAAAAAAAATCTGAAGAGAAACTGACCCACTAAAGGTAAAGGCTAGAGAGATGAGGCAGTGCCAAGAGAATACGTGGTCTAACAAAACTGTCACCCAGGAGTTCCGTTGCCTTGGGTAAGAAATTTTAAAACCATTGCAAAATGAGAGCTCTCAAGACCTATCTCAAGAAAAGTATCATTGATTTCTCATCTTCAAAGTGTTATCTAATGATCTCGGACAAAAAAAATGCAACAAAAAGGGCAACTCTGGCTAAGTGCTAAAATCCCCTGGTACAAAATAAATTTTTAAAAAGGAGAAGAAAAGTCTTTGTTTACCCCTGCTGATACATATGATCCTGAAAAATCTCTTCAATGCAGACAACTAATTGATTTGGGGACAAGAGGAATGAGGAAATTCCTTATTCCTTCTCTTTCCACTTAAAACTACTGATATTTCTGATCATGGTACAGCATTTTGAGTTTTATTTTCAAAATCAAGTTACAAATAATAGCTTGTGCTGGGAGCAACAAAACATATTTCTATCTTAAAAGGAATTCAAATGATGTAATCAGAAGTAAAGGGCAGCAAGAAGTCTAAAGTCATGTTCTACATGACGTATTTATATCTTAAAAATATAGCCTGTTGAACTCTATTTTAATTATGTGTAATATAATTGCAAGTTAGCCAAAGAGTCCTGGGCAGGGTCAACAGTTTCTTAAATAAATAACGTTATTTATTTAAGAATGTTCTAACATAGAGATGAATGAGAAATGTTAAGTTGCAAAGATTTTACAAAAAGATTATTTGATATTGATTTCTAACATTTTCTTTGAGAGTCTTTTTACAATTCTACCATTTTCTAGCTTTATGACCTCGAGCAGCTTAATTAGCTTCTAAGCCTCAGTTTCCTCATTTTTAAAAAATATTTATTTCTTAGTTATAGGTGGACACATTTTATATTTATGTGGTGCTGAGGATCAAACCCAGTGCCTCACGAATGCCAGGTGAGCGCTCTACCTCTGAGCCATAACCCCAGCCCCAGTTTCCTCATTTTTAAAATGGATATAATAGTGCCTATTTCATAATGAGAGATGATACATGTAAATCACTCCCGTAGTGTCTGGTAGCTGGTAAATGTTAATCCTTGGGCTGGGGTTGTGGCTCAGTGGTAGAGCACTTGCCTAGCATGTGTGAGGCAGTGGGCTTGATTCTCAGTACTGCATATAAATTAATGAATAAAATAAATGTTTATCAACATCTAAAAAAATATTTTTTAAAAAGAAAGAATTGTTTTTTTCAACTCTTTCTATTTTTCTTTCTAGTGCTTTTATTACCAAACTAAACACATCCAACTAGATATTCATAGAACCTATCATTTTTTGGTTAAGGCTATGTATCTCTGTGACCTGGATGACTTGACATTTGGGACCTTCCAGCTTCTAATTCTGTAAAGCCACAAAACATATTTTGTACCTTTTCTTTTGATAAAGGATATAGGAATGTGGATCCCTGTTTAGCACTTAAAGTTTCTGTTTATGAAACTTTGACCACAAAACAATACACATAACTTTGGTGTTGACTGCTGAATACCAAAAACGTTGATTTTTAATGAAAGAATGTAACTATTGAATATGTACATGTCTTTAAAGAGGTTATTTTTCACCTTCTAAATGTCAAATATCTCTGAATTTTCCACTTTTACTAGCTTGAAAACTTTATATATAATACAACTTTTTATATATACACATACATACATATTATTATATATACATATATTAAAGTTGTAAAATGAATGAAACTTCAATATGTGTGTGTGTGTGTGTGTGTGTGTGTGTGTGTGTGTGTGTATTTCAAGTACTGCAAGAAATATGTTGTTCTAATGGAATTAATATAAGGAATCTTTGATCCCATTGCCAAAGACATCCAAATGTCTTGAATGACATCTGAAGAACTGTCAGTGGCCCTCTACCACCGGCCAGTCTAGCACAGTGGTTGATCATATAACCAGTGCACTGGAGTTGAAATCCTTGAGTTCAAATCCCCTCTCAGCTTTGTGATTTCACAGATAAGTTATTAACCTATCATAAGTGATTTTTTTGAGGATGGGATGAGTTGACGTACATCAAGCACTTAAGAAGACTATTTGGCACATAAAGTCATCACATAAATTACTACATATTAATTTTTTAGTGTACAACATATATAGAAATTCTATTACAAGTATTTTTCTCTTTTCCTGATTTCTTTTTCCTTCTACCTTCCATCATTCCCCTCAAGGTCCCTTCCTTTTCTCTCTCCACCCCATTTTTATAAACATCTTCTTTCCCTTTGGTTTGGATGTGAGGTTTGCCCCCCAAACTCCTGTATATATGCAGGAATGTACAGAGGTGGAATGATTATGAGAACTATAACCTAATCAGTGGATTGATCCATTTTATAGATTAATAATTTGGAAGAACTACTGTACTGGGTGGTAGCTTTAGGCAGGTAGGTGTGGCTGGAGGAGTTGGGTCACTGGGAGTTGGAGATTAGATCTTATCCCTCTGGCCCCTCCTTCTCTTTATCCTCTCTGCTTTTAGGGAGATAAGCAACTTTCCTTAGCCCAGAGCAAAGGAGCCAGTTGACCATGGACACAACCACTGAAACTATGAGCCCAAATAACCTTTTTCTCCTTTAATTGTTCTTGTCAGGTATTTTGGTCACAGCAATGCAAAGCTGACTAACACAGAACTGTTAAATAAAACTGACCTTACGGTTCCTGTTCTCAGTGTGTCTAGATTAAAAAGACAGTCTCTCTCCATGTACATCTAAAACAGACTCTAATTGGTAAAATTGGCATTCTTTGCCATATGAGAAAGTGAATAAAACTAGGAACAAATTTTATCAACCCAAAAGCTCATAGAGTCATTTATAGTTTTCCAAGTGTAGCAGTTAAGAAGTGATGAAAACCGGTTCCTTTTGTGCACACTAAAATTACTAGATAGAATTTCAAAGATAACAAAAAAAAATGTATACAAATTGGGATCTCACAGAGCAGAAACAAAGTAATTCCTAAATTAGGTTAGATGACTTATGATGTCTCTTCTCTCTAGGACTCTTCAATTCTACTTAGTTATGTAAATTTGAATAAGGACTTAAAGGAAATTTCATAATTTTGATTTTGACTTTCTTGGAAAAGAAGTTTGGTAGGAGAACCAAAATGTACTGTGAAATGTTCCTGTCCTATTTATGGCAGTATAACAAAGTTTTGATTGGTAGCAAACCTTAATCAATATCCAGCTACTTAGTTTAACAAATATACAATTAAAAAAATGTTTGTGCTATCTTTGCAAAATACCACCAAAGCTGTAATTCCTAGGATTTCTTTACCACCAGGGAAGCATTATTGCAGACAATTTATTGTCAAGCTGACTCAGTGCTCCCAAATGAAACAGCACAATTTTAAGTACAGCTCATCCATGCTCAGGTATATATATAAATATATTCAAACAGAATAGAGCACACCTTCTACTTTCAATCTTGCTATCGTCTTACATTTTCTCCAGTCATTATTGGTTTTCAAAATTCTGATAAATTGTAGAGCTATGTCCTTGGCACCTGACCAACTACTTGAGAAGGTACAACACTTTCTAAAGGAAGAAAGAAAAAAAAAAAAGTGACCCGCCTAATTCACTGACAAAAATAATGTCCGCTATTTGTAGAAAAATATACTCACTTGAGTATACAACAAATTATGCATAATTTATAAGGTTACTACACAACAAAATAAACTACCAAATAACCTATCTTTGTTGCTACAATAAATTTGTGATGCTTGGCAGGCAAAAAAAAAAAAAAAAAAGAGTGATCATTAAGGTACTTATATTCTATAAAATGGCAATTACAAGATCATCAATATCAAATCATCAGTGAGATTAAGTAGGTGATATCTTGCCCAAATAGGTAACCAGTTTAAAAAAAATTAAAAATTCTATCTTTTTATCTAACACATGCAATTCTTTCAGCATAAATACTTTCAAGACAGAAGAAAGACTACTTTATTCTAGTGCCATCTTCCAAGATTGAAATTACTTCAAACTAGTAGACAACCTTGAAGACAGCAAGATTACCCACAGTCAAGTATAATCATTTTAACTACTGTTTTTAGGACTTTATGGAATAATAAGCTTTTAGCATGAGCTAATAATCTCACTTGGAATAAAAAATAAAATGTGCTTTGAAGTAACTGACTATGTAAAAATGAAATGTTTTACAAGATGGACTCATCAACAAAAGCACTATTTCACACTCATCAAATTGTCAGCATTTAAACAGAACTAAAATTAAATCTCTTCCAAAATAAAAATTGTTCCAATTTAGGGCTGAAAACTGAAACAAGGACACAATAAGAATAAAATTAAAGTTTTTATTCTGTCATAGTTCTTTTGAGTTTTATGAATCATTGAGTAATACATAGGTCAATTGCTTGATCTTATTAAGTGAGAAGTGATTCCTGAACTAATTTAAATGACCTATTAGGTCTGTTCTCTCTAGGACAAATCAATTCCATTCAGTCATGTAAATCTGGGTAATTTGTAACTCACTTCTGGAAATGTTACACTCCTGTAATTAGGACACCATTTTGCATTCCAGTGATGTCATAAAATTTCTAAATAGTACTCAAGCAGCCTGAGGGAGTTAACGTTATTTAACAGACTCAGAGTACTTACTATATGCCCAGCATTGTCCTAAGTGCTTTACAAACATTAACTCCCTATACAGTATTTTCAGTATATTTAGTAACTAAGTTCTTATGAGGCTTAATGATGATGTGAACTGGTATTTAACAATGAGTAAAAGTAAACAATCATATTCATTGACTCTTTGAAATTAAGAGTATTCATTTCTAACAAGCAGGACCATCCCACTGTAGCATGAATCTAACCAATTAATGCTCCTTACTGAAATCCTTGGACAGCCTACTGGATTAAGTCCCCATTCCTCAGTAAATCAGGAAAGTGCTACAGCATCAATTCCCTGCTTTCTTCTTTTGTCTCTTTGGTCCCTTAACTATCCATAGTTCACAAAGACAAGTCCAGACTTCACATTCCTATGTCCTTGCTCTCCCTTCAGTTGGCTGTGCCCATTCCCTCCCTTTAAAATAGCCAATTACTAATTCCCTCTCAAAACACAACTAAGACAGTTGCGTCCTCAAAAAAGCCCACCCTGACTGCTTACTTAGGTAAGTGCTGGGACTTCTCTGTTTTCACACCAATCTTTGATCACTTCCAGAAAACCATGGGGAAGGGCAAAAGGAATTCCTTATTCATTCATTCATCTTCCCACTAGTCTGTGAACACCTTAGAGGCTAGAACTGTGTCTTTTATCTGTAAAGTCCTAGGGCCTTGCACAAAAATTGCTGCAAAGCAGGAACCCATGTAAATAAATGTCTTTTAAATAAACGAATTGAAAAACCTATATATAAACTTTGTGAGCTCACAAAAAAGTCATCCTGGTTTTATTTCTGCAACACACACACACATAAAAAATTGCTAAAAATATCTGTGGATACCTAAAGATATCTATTTAATTACCAAAGAAATAGCAAGAGCCGTATAAAACCAACTTATTTTTTCAGGTCCAATGACAACTCTTAGAAAACTAGAAATGCCAGAAGTGCAAGAAAACTTCTTAGTTTCCTAATTGTAGTAAAAGTTGGCCTATGTCAAATAGGTCTTTGCAATCCTAACTGCCAGATGCAGTCCTAGTTGACCATGATTTCAGCAGTAGTTTAAGGAACATGATGAACTGCAATGGATCCCCAAGTGATGCAGACATCAAGATATACTGTGTGAGGGCTGGAGTTGTAGCTCGATGGTAGAGCACTTGCCTAGCACTGTGTGAGGCACTGGGTTTGATCCTCAGCATGAAATAAAAACAAAACAAAATACAGGTATTGTGTTCAACTGCAATTAAAAAATTTTTTTAAGAAAAAATATATTGTGTGGCCTATGTGCCAAGCACTGGGACAATTTCTTATAATAATTAATTGTAATAATTACTTTGATGACAATACAAACTTTCACTTCTAACTTGAATTAATAATGTAGTCATGGTGCTTAACCTAAATTCTATCAATTTATTCACACCTCACCAAAAGTCAAGAGTCATTCTTCTCAATTGTGAGATTTATTGCTTTAAAAAGTAAAATCTGCAGGGGCCCAAGGTATTTTCTGACCAATATGGACAGGTCTATGAATCAAAAAAACTGCAGAAGTAGTGCCCTATAAATGGTGAGAAAAGGACTGGCTTGTTTTTCAAAATGTTGGTCTTTCACCAACACACAGTATGTCAGAAGTTACTGAAGACAGCATTACCAGCATTGAGGCAGAGACTCAGAGTTTCCAGGTTCAATCCTGTGATTTTTCTGTATCTCTACTTCCTTCTGTACTTCCTCTCCCAGAAAGTCTCTATGATTTGTTCTAAAACACAGTTGTATCTCAGCAAAATTCAGACTGTAGGAAACTACATGATGAAAGACTTCAAGTCTTTAAATAAATAACATAAAAAAAAAACAACAAAGAAATGGAGAGAGGAAATCATACATTAAAAGAAGCCTAAAAAAAATAAATCAATCGTGGTCTCTAGGCATTAATTGGATCCTTGTTCAAATAGACAAATGCGATATATATATATATGTGTATATATATATATATATGTATATATATATTTACGTATATATTATATATGTGTGTATATAAAATATAAATAAAATATTACATATATACACACATAACACATATATGTACATGTACATATATGATACTTGAAGTTTTTCTGGAAAGACTGGTTATTCAATAGTGGTAAGAAATTATTCTTAATATTTTAAAATATGATAATGTCAGGGTTACATGTTTTAAAAGAATTCTTACCTTTCAGGGGTATACTACTGAAATTTTTGCTTCAAAATAATACACGAGGGGAAAGAATAAGTAGAGAGTAGAGATAAAACAGCAGTTGCTAAACATTGAAACTGGGGGTTCATTATGTTATTCTGTCTAGTTTTGTGTGTTTGATATTTTTTATAATCAAAGGTTGCAAATTGGCATGAGAATATTCCTCCACAAAAATACTCCTAATTATTTGAAAAATAAGATTAAGAAACTATGCTCCCTTTTCTTTCAGTTTTCCAATGAAAACAAGTCAAAATGAAAAAGGAAAATAGACTCCATTAAAATGACTTGGAATAGTATGTCTTCTACTAAAATAATGTAACTTTGATGGATATTACAGTAGTCCTTAGATTAATGTCTTATCGTATATTGACAAAATTTTAACAGAATCAAGCATTTGGCTACAAATTCAGATGTAAATAATATTTTTCTAATTTCACACAGTTTAAATATATGGATAAGTCAATATAAATATCACTTCACTCAGATATATCTTAAAGTATTGGTGAGTATATTTAAGCATGTGAAAATGTTCAGTTTGCCTTTGCTTCAGTGAAGTTTAAAAAAAATTTCAACTACATGAATAATTTCTATCTTAATATGTACTTATAATTGGGTGAACTGCCTGCCAGGTTTATAGCTATAAATTCAAAAATACTTACACAGCTCCCAAAATATTTACTAAAATTAGCTGATAAATTCTAAATAATTTTCAAACATATCTGTGGATATATGACATTGATCTAAATACAGATACAATAATAAGCTAGGTTTTTTAAATAATTTTATATGCTTTATAAACAAAACAGCCCTAATTACACCAAGAGAACTGCTACTAATGAAGAAAGGGGCGGGGGGAACCTCTTTTGTAGAAAGTAGTGGTGAATCTTTGGTTTCCACAAATCTAAGTGATCAGAGAACTTAAGTTTAACTTATTTTTACAGTTTGGGTTTCTTAGGAACACCTGCCCAGTCCCACCCCCCTCCATTCTTTTACAGTACCAATCTTGCATTACAAAGTCTAAGCTTTCAGCATTAAACAACAATGATGATGCAAACCTGCCCATATAGAATCTCCTCCCCCATGCAAGTTTTTTGCTTGACTAAAATGAGAGGGTCTACTCTCTCCCCGCCCCTTCACTAAGGTTACTCTCTGCTGGAGGTATCCCGCCCAAAGTACCCTACTTCCCATGGAGCAAAGCAAAGCTCTCAGCAGTGCTTCTTTCGGTTAATTTTTTTTTTTTTTTTAGTCCCTTTTCCCCTTCTTTTTGCATGACTCGCATTAGGATTGCGCTGATTTCACCCAAGTCACCCGTCTCCAGGGCAACCAAGAGCAAACGTGAGGTCGCGGGTGGGCCAGGCCGCTCGAAGGACCACCTCCTGCACCGCGCTCTCACCTGCCGGCCGCCGAGGTCGCCCCGCACCCGAGTGTTGAGCTCGTCATGCTGAGTTTCGTCTTCGCCTCCCGAGCGGTAGATGAGGCGCAGTGGCACGATGCTCTGGCGCTCCAGGAAGCGGTTTTCGTTCCTCCTTTCCAGCTCCGTCAAAGAGGCGTCTCCTTCCAGGCAGGAAGGGGGGCAGAAGGGAGTGGAGAGAAAAGGCAAAAATAAAGACTCTGACCCACACTCGTCCCTCCCGTAGTCCTACATCTCTCCCTCACGAAAATTCCACCGCCTCCTCCCTCCCGGACCCCATCTGGAAGGACGCAGAGGCACCAGCTGGAGAACCTTGGACCAGCTCATCTGAGAGCATCCAGGATTGGGGCCCAAAGGCAGGGTACCCCTTTCCCATTCTCCCCAGTCCTCTTAAGAAAAACAGGCATTTGACCCAAGGCTTCTAGTGCATCCGCGCGCCCCCATACATGCATTTTTGCTCCGCTTCTCATCACCCTTCCAAATTAAAAAAAAAAAAAAAAAAATCTCCCCGCGCACTTGAGAAATGGGGGTGCCCCTTTTCAATGAGCCCGAGAGCTCCGAAGACTACCGGAAAAATGGTACATCCCGAAGCCACTGAGGGTGGCGAACTTACCTGCCCGGCCGCAGAGCGCCAGGGGACAGGTCCCCAGGACGCAGAGCAGCAAGAAGGGCACGGACGCAGTCGCTGCCGCCTGCATGGTGCTGCTGTCAGCCTACCGCGCCCGAGACGCTCAGCTGCTCATGCCGGGGCTGCCTGGTCCGGCTCTCTAGCTCAGAGCCCTCCGGCTTCCCTCAGCCGCCCCCTCCCAGCCCGGGCCGATGCTGCAGCTGCCAAGGAGCTGCAGCCTCCACCGCGGCGCTGCCTCAGTGCTGCATTGTGTTCCGCGGGCGCTTCCGCTGGTGGGGGGAGCGAGCGAGTGCTGCATTGGGCGGTTGGCTGTAGCTAAGTGGTTTCTAGCGCCTCCCACCTCATACCCTGGCACTGGCTCAGCCGGGCGACGAGCACTCGGCAGGGAGCGAGCGCCCGGTGCACTCGCCCCCCGCGCACCAGTAGGGGCGCGCGCAGGAGTCAGCTGGGAAATGTAGTTCTCTAAGCATTCTGCTAGGTCTCCACGACCGTGCCAACTACTACGACCTCGTGACCCTAAGGTCCTCTATATCCTGCAGACCAGAGGGAGGAAAAAGGCGAAGAAACTAGTGGTCATTACTGGCAGAAGCCGTGGCGCCATAGATACCAGCTGCGCTGCTGTGGCAGCGAGTATTCATCCACAGTGTCCTCAAGGAACTATAATGTTTCCCACAAATTGATAGCTAAAGTTAGTATCACAGAACAAGACCCTAAGACAGGTTAAGTTAATCATCCAACAAACATGGTTTGAGGATCCGCTTTGTGGCAGGTGGTTGGCAATGATTAAGGACACCAGTATGAGTCCCCTGCGCAAATGCAGTTGAGTACGAAGGCAGGTTTTTGTTTCTTATTTGGTTTTGTTTTTACATTATGGTGTGGAAAGATGATAATATATGAAAAGGTCTAGGCAGACATTTGTATGATTCTCTCAACTCTTGAGGACATTTTTGTTCCTTCTAGAATATCTGCCTGCCTCAAACCTGTATTTGAAAACCAGGCATGGGGAACTCTGCTTTCTCAAGCCAATTATTCTATTTTCCTCTAGTTTCAAATGTTAGTGAAACCCTTCCTCAAAAATAAAAAAGTAAAATAAGCCAGGCGCGGTGGGGCAAGCCTGTTATCCCACCAGCTGGGGAATGATAGTGAGTTCGAATCTAACCTCATCAAAAGAAAGGCGCTAAGCAACTCAGTGAGATCCTGTCTCTAAATAAAATACAAATAAGGTCTGGGGATGTGGCTCAGTGGTCCAGTACCTCTGAGTTCAATCCCTGGTACCTAAAAAAATAAGAAAGGCTGGGGATGTAGCTCAGTGATTTGCATTCACAGGGAGATTACAGTATACATTTATGTTTTCCGCCATGCCTATTTGAACTTTCTTGTCCTTTGTTATAATTTGGATAGATTTTAGCTATCCAGATCCTATAAAGGAATCACATTAATTAATCATGTTGATATCATATTTATTGGACCAAATATGCAAGAAGTTGCTAGAACATTGGAAACTTTAGAAACATGTTTTCTGCAGCCAGGTGTGATTGAACACACCTGTAATCCCAGCTACTCTGGAGGCTGAGGCAGGAGGATGATAATTCAAGGCCAGTCTGGGCAACTTCGTGAGACACTGTCTCAACACAAAAATAAAAATGGATGGGGAGGTTGTAGCTCAGCGGTAGAGCTCTCGCCTCTCTCGCCTACCATGTGTGAAGTGCTGGGTTTGATCCTCAGCACCACATAAAAAAAAAAAAAAAAAAAAAAAAAAAAAAAAAAAAGAAGCAGAACAGGAACAGGACTGGGGATATAGCTCAGTTGGTAGAGTGTCTGCATTGTAGGCACAAGGCCCTGGGGTCAATCCCCAGCACCAAAAAAAAAAAAAAAAAAAGGTATTGTTTCATTACAACTAAAAATACATTTTTTTTAAAAAAAGGCTGGGAAAGTAGCTCAGTGGGAGAGTGTCCCTGAGTTCAATCCCTATTACTGGGGGGAAAAAAAAAAAAGATGGAAAACAAGTTTCCCAGAGGGTGAAAGATTCAGGGATCTGCTATATCAATAACATCTTTAGAGTTCTTACTAGAACTCTAAACTTAGGGGCATGTCAGAATACCACATCCAGAGGAAAAGACAAATTATTGTATGCTGAACCTTCCAAACATAAAGAAGTATAAAGACTGATGGTCCTCTTCAGGTTCTGGAGGCAATAAATTCCACCTGGGAATACTGCTTGGAATCTTTTGTAAGAAAGACTTCCAGCTGTCAGTGAAGGCCCCAAGCAAGAATGGGCTCTGCAGTCATATAACTAGGCAGGTTTAAACATTCTAGATGTTCAGTGGTAGATAAAAACATGTTGTGAGAAGCTTATGGCAAGCTACAATAAGGAAATCACAGTCCAGGCCCTTAGGGTTTTACAATAAAGCCAAGCCAAGTTCAGTGGAGATGTTAGGTATTCTCTGGGGGGAAAAATTATATATATATGAAATATATGAAAGTTGAAGCACCTGGCCTTAGAAAACAGCACCTGGCAAAACCTTAGAAAACATCAGGGATACCACTTTTCACCTGAGAGTGTACTTCCCCAGGGAATTCACCCTGTAATGAGTTACCATTACAAGAATTTACAGATTTGTAAATTCCCTCAAGGAAATAATGGGGGTTTGTGGGTTATTGCCAATTTATAGTTTTATTCTCTATGAAAATACTAAGACCAGGTAAAGATTTTATGGGGCTGATATTAGAGGTACCTAATGTGGTCTTTGGGAGCCTCAAAAGAATTTTGGGAGTAAAACACCAAACTACTCAGCTTATCCCTTCGAGTTAAAGATATTCATTAAAAATAAGTGAATAACTCCTTTTGAAATGGTTGTAATATAGTGAGATCATTCTCAAAGTGTATATTTGTTTCCATTGTTATGTGAGTTTATTACTGACAATGATACATGTCACTATATGAACCCTCAATCTTGTATATGGAATTTTCAAGTCTTACTTTTTCGTTACCTGCAATTTTTTTTACAATGCTTAAATTTTTCACATCTATTTCTTGCATTGTTACTTTTTTATTGATAAATTATTTTTTGCTTCTTAATTGCTCTGAGCTCTTCCTAATTTTTTTTTATTTTTTTGTATAGGATTTTAAGGAGGTTACTTCCCTCAAATATTGCTGACATAATTAAGACTGCTAATTAATGGTAAGGAGCTTATTTGCAAAGACCTTAAATTGTTCTTTTAAATCTAAGTTGTACATAATCATCAGTGTGAATAGATACCTATGTGGGTATATTGCTGTTTCTGGATACAGAAAGGGTAATCTCTTTCTTTTTTGTTTTTGTTTTTCTTGGTACTGGGAATCGCTTTACCATTTTTTTTTTTTTTTTTTTGGACAGGGTCTGGCTAAATTGCTAAGACTGGTCTCAGCCTCCCAAATTACTGGGTTTACAGATGTGAGCTTACCACATCTGGCTAGAAAGGGTAATTTCTTGCTTGGAATTTGTGGAAGCATGATGTTGTACTACTTCTTGTATGATACCATTAAACAGCCCTATATCTAATGCAACTTAAATGCTGAACTGCTTGACCTTTCTTTTGACATTTTTTGCACCATGTCAATCTTCTCCAGCTTTTGCCCCACCCTACCCATGACATGTAATCACAGCACTTGTCTTATGCATTTTATTTGTAGTAGTACAGACTTTAAAATAGGCATGTCCATAGTAGCTCTTAGATAAAAGGTAATTTGGGCCCAATTATATCTTGAGCAGCCTATACTGTGAAGGGCATTGTTTTAGACTTCTTTGTTTTTAACCTGGCAGCCTCATGGTTTTAAGATTCAGCTAGCTCAGCAAAGGTTTAATTTACATTTATTGTGCTTAAAAACTCTTCCATCTATAGGAAGAGGTCCATTATTCTTACATCTCACTTTATTAATTAAACAATATTGGAATGATTTCTGAAAAGTGTAACAAAATTTTCTTTGGGTTCACAATCAATATTACATTTATAGAAATTTATAATATTTAAATATATAACATTTTTTCATTTTCAAGTATTTTAATATATCCTTTAGATTAGCAACAGTATTCAAACATAAAATTCATCTAGTAATGTAAGGGTCTGGCGAAAAGTCGGAGGAAGAGACCACCAAGAGACTGACTCATGCAATTGCAGAAGGGGATTTATTGAGGATCCAATTCAGCGTGCTGAGGCTCCAGGCTCACTCAAGAAGAGAGCAGCCCAGAGCAGAGGTTAAGCAGTGCTTAAGTACACTTTTTGGGGAGGGCGGGGGCTTTGTATACATCAGAACAAATCAGCATGAGGTGTGGGAAAATTGAACAACAACTCTCATACATGATTAGCACATTCATTGGCGGGAACAGGTCTGGCTGGGGTGATTGGTCACTCCTAAGCGAGGTACACATTCAAACTGATTGGTTCGGGCCCTGTATGCCTATGTGACAAGCTGCACAGGGCCCTAGGCTAAATGGCCAGTAGGGCGTTGTCTTGACTGCCTCAGGAATTTCAGGTTCTGGGTGTAGCAGAGGAATTTAACAATACCTGGTCCTTCACTTTTTAATTCAGACTTTGCAGCTTAGAAACTTTACAATGGCCGGTCTTTTACATTTTAACTTAGGCTTTGCAGCTTAGAAACTTTACCCTTTCAGTAATACACAAAAATTATATGATGCATAAAATATACCTTTTGCTACAATTTCATTTGTCATCTTGGGAAAATTAGCATTCATTTTTGAGTCACAAAATCACATTGTCTTCACTGCTATTTCTACTTCTAGGTAATATGGAGCTAACTTTGAACGCTAACACTACTCATCCTTAGCTGATCATTACTTAAGGTGTCTTCCCCCACACCCCCCAATATTTTTCAACTGTAGTGCTCTTGATAGCAGAATTCTACTTACATGCTTACCAGGGAATTCTTACTTGTCTGGACATTTTTGGCAAAGCATGGGTCCCCCCTCCCCCATCCAACACTCACACAACCCCCTTCTCTTTCTTGTACCAGGGATTGAACCTGGGGTGCTTAACCACTGAGCCACACCTCCAGTCCTTTTTTAACTTATTGAGACAGAATTTCACTAAGTTGCTGAAGCTGGCTTGAACTCACGATCCTCCTGCCTCAGCTTCCCGTGCCGCTGGGAGGATCCCAAGCCTCCTGTGCCCAGCAATATATGACTTTCAAACCAAGAATTGCTTATCTACTTTGCTGAGGGATCTTTTAAGAATCCTACTGTGAAAGTGCCTTGCTACATTACATGTCCTTTTGTGAGCAAATCTGGGAGCCAAACCAGAATAAAGGGCTATTTGTGGAGGGGTAAAGTGCTATGGAAATGCGCCTTTCTTGTCAGTGCACATACTTGTTGCAAATGCAGGCTGGTTTTCTACCAGAAGTTATCTCCCTGGCTAGATGCCTGTCTGCACAGCTCAACCCCTACAAACTTTATGTGAGAGCCCTCTTACAACGTATAGCACTATTCCAAGGGAACTAAAATTTAAACTTTTTTTTTGTTTAAGATTTTAGGGGTGTTCTAAAGGTCTGATGTTCAAAATAGTAGGTAAAAAATAATGTCAAAATAAAATGTAATAGAGGGTTCATTTCAGCTTGAGTCTTTTTCTTCTTACTAAATACAACTGAGGCAAAATTGTACTGACCAATTGTGAGGCAAACACCACCACTGAAAACTGATGAGACCATTACTCTAATACCAAAGTATCGTAAGGCAAAATATATACCTCCTAATTATTTGGGAAAATTTGAAAAATACAAGTTAACTGAAGGGCAGATAAACCTGCAATTTTCTAAGTTTCCAAGATTTTATAAGGCTGTATACAAAATTTGAGATTCACATATACACATGCATTTGTTACAGAAAATGCTACAATAGTAACTTACAATGGTATAAATAATAAAGCTGTTGGAAAGTCATTATTTTCTCTTTGGTCTTGTCTAAGTACTTTTATACCAGAAATCATATGAACTAATCCTATATTTGGAATCATAAAAGGTTAGTGTTAATCTATAGTTCAATGCCATTTTTCCTTTCATCTCCTGTTACCAAATTGATTAACACTATTAACCAAGTTTAATCTTTAGTTACTTGTAATATTTAATGGTACTTTCCCCCCAACCCTCAGTACTAGGGATTGAATCAGGGACACTGCACCACTGCATTTCCTATCCCTTTTTATTTTAAATGTTTTTTACTTGTCGTTGAACACAATACCTTTTATTTTTATGTGGTGCTGAGGATCGAACATGCTAGGCAAACGCTCTAACATTGAGCCACAATCCTAGCACCTCCTTTCTATTTTTGAACACCGTCTACATTGCTCAAGCTGGGCTCAAACCTGGATTATAGGTGTGTAGCACTACGCCTGACTACAAATATTTTACTGTGAAAAAGATGTCATTGGTTGTAAATGCCTCTCCTATTAAAATATATCAAAAGGCAAAAAGTATTATCTATGAAATCAAATTCTTCTTACACTTGAATTTTCTATTTTCCAAATTTTCTATTTTATTGACAAGATGGAGGCAATCCTCACATGTATTTCAAAGCATTAATCTATAGTTCAATGCCATTTTCCCTTTCATTTCTTATTACCAAATTAGGGGATAAAAGAGTAACATTCGAAGAAATTATTCCTAAAGTTAAAGGTAAGCAATCAAAATTCTATTCCATGTGGTAGCATTGTTAACTTTTTAAAAACTTTTTTTTTTGAAGTACTAGGGATTGAACTCAGGGATACTTTACCACTTATATTCCCAGATTTTTTTTTTTATTAAATCTTGAGGTGGGGTCTCAGTAAGTTGCACAGGAAGGCCTTGAACTTGCAATCCACCTGCCTTAGCCTCCAGTGTAGCTGGGATTACAGGTATATACCACTACAAGAGGCTCCTTCATTACTTCTTACCCTACAAAAATCTAACTCATGCCAAAGTACAAGCATGATCCAACCAGGTCAAAATAAAGTTCCAATGTTTCTAATAACTCCAGAATTCACACATAGAAATTAGTATTTTCCCTTTCCATATATATATTGTTTTAAAAGGCAATAATTTCACATTATCAAGGGAGTCTATGCCTGTTTGTGTGTGTTTGAACCCAACACCTTGTGCATGTAGGAAAGTATTCTACTACTGAGATACATCTATAGCCCAAGAATCTATTTTAATAGACAAAAGATATAACTAGAATATCCAAGTTTATAATGCTTAATTTTTTGATATTCTCAAAACTTCACCCAAAGCAGTGACCGAGCAAACAATATCCATTTTTTAAAAAGAAATTTTCTAGTTGTAGATGGGACACAATGCATTTATATTTCGTATGGTGCCGAGTTCAAACTCAGTGCCTCATGCATGCTAGGCAAGCGCTCTACCACTGAGCCACAACCCCAGCCCCCAAATAATATTCATTTTAACTCTCAGGAAAGAACTATGAAAATAGTATGTAAAATGAGTCAAATTTATTTTATAATTTTTTATAACAGGTATTCAATTTTGTAAAAAAATCACAAACATCATCTGTATTAAAATTTACATTTGGCTCTGTAAACAAAGTTGGCAAAAAAACCTAAGAATTATATTTGTAAAAATTTCAAGAATATGATCCTTATCACTTTATAAAAAGTATACATTTTTAAAGACTAAAAGCCAGTAAATGTAGAAGTTGAAGAAGAGAAAAACGTTAACACACTATTTGAACCTTCCTCTTCCCAAATATCTAAAACATTGCATATACCACTATTTTCAGTATAGCTAGTGAAACCTAAAAACTCTGATTTCTCTTCACTTGTCTGAAATAAGTCTATTAGAGATTGTACTGGTGAACTATAAGTTCTGTTTTCTTCTTGTGTAATAAGAAATTCAGTTCTTTTCTTATCTAATTCAGCATTTGGTTCCAGATTTTCTTTTTTATTTCGTCCTAATAATATTCTTACTTTTCGATGGATTTTACTAGACGGTACATTATCCATATTCTTGACGTCACATTCATTGAGTTCTTCAGGAGGACTATTCGATGTTTTTGTCTTTATTGTTAGGTGTTCCTTTGAATTTATTGTTATCAGACCAGGAGCATCACCAAACACTGAATGAAGGTCCTTTTCCTTTATGTCTTTTGATAGAAAAAGTGCAGTATCTGACTTTTGTTTTGGTTGTGATGCACTATTATCTGTATTGAAATGAGAAACTTTTATAGATGCTTGTAGCTTAAATGGACAGTGATCTACCCTTAGTTCTTCTAAGTTCTTTTCATTTATAATTAATTTATGTTCAGAAATGTCAAGAATACATTCCTGATTATTTTTATGTGGAGGTAGCTGTGCAAAATTCTGCTGTATGTCATTCTCAGCTGCACTTAACATGGAACATTCATCCATCATTTTCTCATTAAGTCCTCTCAATTCTTGTGACAGGCAAGGGATGGATTCTGAAATAAACTCAAGCTTTTGTTCAGGTTCCTGGGTTTCTTCATACAGGAAATTCTGCTTGATCACCTGTGCACAATTTTCCCTGAAGTCTGTCTGAGAAATATGTTGCAATTCAAGCTTTTCTTTTGGTTCAGACTTTTTCAGGACATTTACAGAAACAGGAGAAAGGGATCCAACACTGTATTTTATTCTTTATAAGGAAAAAATTAGAAAAGAAATAATTATTTGCTATGAAAACAAATTCCTTAGTTAGAAATCAAATTAGCATAAGTTATCTTTTTTAAAAAAATTTATTTTTTAGTTGTAGTTGGACACAATAACTTTATTTTATTTGTTTATTTTTATGTGGTGCTGAGGATCAAACCCAGGGTATTGCACATGTGAGGTGAGCACTCTGCCGCTGAGCCACAACCCCAGCCCCAAAAAGTTATCTTTTAAAGGTTTTCATCCACATTCTTCCTCCTTCCCAGGGATAACCAAAATTTTGAACTTGGTGTTTAACACTACTTTAATCATGTAAACCAAAGATCTGGGTCGGATCCTAATTTTTATTATCCTGAAAATTTCATAATTTCTGTGCTTTGATGTGTTTGTGTATATAAATTCCACCCCAGCTTCCTTGTACCAGGGATTCAATCTAGGGGTGCTTCACCATTAAGCATATCCCCAATCCTTTTAATTCTTTTTACTTTCAGACAGGGTCTCACTAAATTTCTTAGGGTCTCACTAAGTTGCTAAGGCTAGCCTCAAACTTTTGATCCTCCTGCCTCAGCCTCCAGAGCAGATGAAATTAAAAGTGCGCACCACTGTGCCCTGCTAATTTATATTCGTGCACATTTCACTCCTCATTTTTCTTAGAAATGACCAATGTGAGCTAGAAACTTAAATATATTTATACTTATTGGTAAACCTTAAATTTCAAACAAAGTTTTAAGCATTTTTAGTCTAAGTAGATGGTAAACTTTATGGTTCTAAGACCTGAAACCCTTTTCTTCATGGAGCATCTTCATATTCTTGGGATCCTGGTTTGTATTAGACAATACTAAATTATGTCTATTTTTGTTTATACTTTTACTTAAGTTCCTTTGTGCCCATCATGCATAAGGTCCTGGGCTGGAGTCCTGGCACAAGGGGAAAAAAAAGAAAAATTTTATAAAAAGAATGATAAAAAACAGAAATACTAGTCCAATATGCCAATGTTTAGAAGACTGACCCCACAAGTAAAAATGGCCCAGATCGCCGGGTGCAGTGGCACACACCTATAATTGCAGTAATGTGGAAGGCTGAAACATAAGTATTACTAGTGCAAGGCTCAGCTAGGCAACTCAGTGAAACCCTGTTTTGACACAAAAAAATTAAAATGCCCAGGAATGCAGCTCAGAGGTAGAAATGCTCCTGGGTTCAATCCCCAGCACTTAAAAAAAAAAAAAAAAAAAAAAAAGAAAGCAGGGAAGTAACTTACTTATGGGGTATCCAGCTCATAACACCAACAAGTAGTTCAGAATTTTGTGAATCTTGCTATAGAATGAGGTTTTAGGGAATTGAAAGTTCTTACAGGAGCCCTACAGTTTTAATAGTTGGAAGTATGCCTGCAAATGCTGTATTAGTGAATCAGTCATGAACCATTCTGAATGTTACAGAAATATGAGATTTAAGAACTGTTTTACCAGCCAGACACGGTGGCACACAGCTTGGGAAGCTGAGATAGAAAGATTGCGAATTCAAAGCCAGCCCCAGCAATGGTGAGGTGTCAAGCAACTCAGTGAGACCCTGTCTCCAAATAAAATGTGAAATAGGGCTGGGGATGTGGCTCAGTGGTTGAATGCCTGAGTTCAATCCCCAGTACCAAAAAAAAAAAAAAAAAAAAAAAAAAAAAAGTCAACAAACAAACCCCCCCAAAATGTTTTACCTAGAGTCAAAAGAATTATTGGTGGTTGTGGCTCAGCAGAAGAGCACTTGCCTAGCATGTGTGAGGGACAGTGTTTGATTCTCAGCACCACATGTAAATAAATGAATAAAATAAAGGTCCATCAACATCTCAAAAAATATTTAAGTAAATAAAAGTACATATATAAATATACTGAATAAACTTTGAGTTACCACCAACTCTAGAGTATATCCATATGAAAGCATTTTTTTAAAATTTAGATTAATGGGAAAAATCTAATCAGGACCACTTTTTGTCAATGTGCTGTTACTGTATATTGAACTGGACTGTATTCATAGTTAAAACTCATTATAAGCAATAGAATTTAAGCAAAAATATTTATGATAGTATTGATAAGCCTTAATAGAGGCAAGTAGACAAAGGTTTCTCAAAACTCCATAAGATTAACTAAAAGTTCAAAGCCTTTTTTTTAGTCTAAGTAGATGGTAAACTTTATGATTCTAAGACCACAGATTGACAAATTATAGAGTCTGGGCAAAATCTAGCCTTCAGTCTATTTTTGTGAGGAAAGCTTTGTTGCAAAATAGCCATATTTGTTGTATAAAAAGCTGTACAGATGTAACAAAGATCTTACAGTTTAAAAAATATAAAATATAAACTATCTGGCTCTTACAGAAAAAGTTTGCCAGCTGCTTTTCTAAATCATGTCAAGGAGACTAAAACTAAAGTAGGAAGTAGGGGAAGAAGTTGTTAGTCCTTAACCATACTTATATCCTGAAAATATATATTCTTTCTGTGAACAAGTAAACTTTGATTTTTAGTGTAATAAAATAGTCTAATAATCTAGAATTATTATAAAACTGTGATAGATAAATTACCTTTTCTTTTTAGGTGTGTCTCTTTCATATTCCACAAAATCAAAAACTAACTTAGATACAATATCATCAACAACTTGATACTGGTTACTCTGTGCAAAGTTTCTGTGTTGCTCACTAAGAAGGTGCTAAAAACAAACAAACAAACAAATATATCACAAAAATTATATTTTTAAACCAACATATGCTTTTTTGTTCAGAATTTCTAACATTTTTATGTCTGTAAAGTTAGGTTTATATTGACTACTTCAAAACCTCTTACTAGACTTAAAAGTATGTCAAGAAGTAAAACAAATTACTTCTTAGAATCCATTAAAATTTTTGTTTTTTTTCTGTGACAAATTCTAATTTATGATTACAACAGAAGTGAAAAGAAACACTATCAGAAAAAGAACGAAAGAGAAGAAAAACAGTAACATTTAACATTCACTGTGTACTAATATCTTTGTAAGACACCTTTCCCCATCTAAGTGAATTCTCACAGGTCACAAAATCATGCATAGAATACATGTGTATTCTTTCTTACTTGAAATATTTTCCATAAATTATATATGGCCAATAATGTAACAAAAGAGAGAAATGATTAAAATTTAAAAATAAAGGTAAAATATATAAAGTCAGACTCAGTGTATATTCTAGAAGGAAAAAAAAATCCTTTAACCACCTAAGCAAATTAAGTAAAGCAATATTAAATTTTTATGTAGTTTCCTTCTACTTCTACCTAGTTGCTTTTACTCATTCTTTAGGTCTTGATTTAATATAGCTTTCCCTGTTGGGCTTCTCTGTAGTACTTTTGGTTAAGTAACCTCAGTATTTATTTTTACTTTTTATCTTTTGGGTGCTTGCTGGGGATTGAAGCCAGAGTCTCATGTGTGCTAAGCACACCCTCTACCACTAATCTACACCCCTCACCCCTACCTGCACTGTTTACTACCATTGCACTCTATACTTCACTTTTGTGACATTCAGCATGTTTGCAAATACATGTTTTGTATTTATCTTCTTGTCTGACCATAATGTGTACACAGAAGGTCTTTTATAGATTCAAAAATATTTGTTAAACGGATTGGCACAGGTAGAACTCGGTCATTATGAAACCTAAGATTTAAAACAAAAGAATATTTTCTTTATTCTTTTTTTAAAATTTTTTTTTTTTAAATATTTTTTAATTATAGATGAATGCAATATCTTTATTCTGTTATTTTTATGTGGTGTTGAGGATCGAACCCAGTGCCTCACATGTGTGAGGCAGGCTCTCTGCCATGGAGCCACAACCCCAGCCTCTTCTTTATTCTTTTTCTTTAATTTTTTTTTTTTTGTAGTTGTAAATGAACAGAATGCCTTTATTTTTTTATTTTTATGCGGTGCTGAGGATCGAACCCAGTGCCTCAAACATGTGAGGCTGAGTTAGCTACAGCCCCAGCCCCCCTTCTTTATTCTTAATGACTAAAAAAAACATAAAAATGAAAAACTCAAAGACACAATCTTAAATGAATTCCATTCCCAACATCAACTTTCACTAATTTTCCTTTTTTGTGACAACCACTGAACAACTTTTTGTTTTGCAGAATTAACATTTTCTGAGAATCACATAATAATATCACGAAAAGAAGCCACTCTAGATTATTCTATCGTTATAACAGTGAAGTAAATCTTAGGACAAATGTATAATTTCAAAATGATTTTAGGGAAAGGAAAATATTTGAAACATTTTAGCTTCTGATTAAATGCAATTTTAAACCATATTTCCCCTTTACTATATAAATAAAACACATATATACACACTAATATCATTTAGGGTTGTAAAACTCCAACTTAAGAGTATGAAGACAGATACTTTATGAATCAGATATTTTAAAAATTTATTCTTTTTCTTTAGCTTTCCCAACATTTTTAATCCAAACCAGACCAAACCAAGTTATCATAGCTATCTATTTTTGTTAAGGTAGTTTCTTCATGGCATTTTCAGGTAAATGAATGGCACTGGAGAAGATAATGCTACGTGAAGTTAGCCAATCCCCCACCCGCCCCAAAATTGCCAAATGTTTTCTCTGATATAAGGAGGCTGACTCATCGTGGGGTAGGGAGGGGGAGCATGGGAGGAATAGATGAATTCTAGATAGGGAAGAGGGGTGGGAGGGAAAAGGAGGGGGCAGGGATTAGCAAGGATGGTGGAATGTGATAGATGTCATTATCCAAAGTACATGTATGAAGACATGAATTGGTGTAAACATACTTTATATACAAACAGAGGTATAAAAAATGTTCAATATGTGTAATAAGAATTGTGATGCATTCCTCTGTCATGTATTTAAAAAATAAAACCAAAAAAAAAAAGATAGTATCTTGCTACATTGCCCAGGCTGGTCTTGAATTTGTGCACTTAACTGATCCTCTGAAATAGTTGGGACTACAAGGGTGAGCCACCACACCTGGCTTTCTATTTACTATCTTAAAAATAACCATTCAAATAATAACATTAATAAGCATTTACTATGTGACAGGCTCTGTCTAAGGACACATAGACAAGAAGCCAGGATTCAAATCTAATGAACCTAGGTCCAAAGCTCCTGCTCCTTTCTTTGGTATTGAGCACCACATAAAAATAAATAAATTTATTGTGTCCGTCTATAACTAAAAATATTAAAACTAGTAGCCCCCCATCTTTAAAACTCTATCTGGTATGCCCTGCCAACTATTCTATTTGATCTTCCTGCTACCTCAAGAATTCTCCACTTTTTTTCAACTATTTTCTTCCCAATAAATAAGAAGCAAAAAATTTCAGGCCCAGACTACTTTATGTGTGATTCATCATTTCCTCTCACTGCCAATAGCTACTCCCATCAGCAAATCCTCTTCAGCCCCAACTTTAAAATATACCCATAATCTTGAGCATGTCTCAAGCACTTCTTTTACCACGCTTAGTCCAGGCCACCATGATGTGTTATTTCATTGACTCAATCAGTTTAAGACTATTCCTCTTGCTTATTTCAATATATACAAGTCTTATTACATAATAATTCTCTATTCTATCAGTTAAATATTCCTTGGCTGGTTTAAATTACTAACATCATCTTTATTTTTTTGGTTTGGTTTAGTTTTTCCAAAGCAATGATATAACATTCTCTACATATACTTGATTATTTTTCAAATATTTTCAAATTATTTTGGGTTCTCAAAATTTAAGATATTTCTAGATATTTCTATAAAAAAAAAAAAAGAAATATAAACTATTTGTAGGAACTGGGATTGTGGCTCAGCAGTACAGCGCTTGCCGAGCACATGCGAGGCCCTGGGTTCGATCCTCAGCACCACATAAAAATAAATAAAGGTACTGTGTCCACCTACAAAAAAAAACCTATTTGTAATTATCAAGTTGCAAACCACAATCAGAAGAAGTTAAAATTTAAATTACAAATATTCTTCAGAGTTTCTGAAATATTAATCCCCTAAATATAAAATCACATTTACTGTTTCGAGATCTTCATATTTCTGTAAGCAACATTCACAATATCCTTTTTTTTTCTTCTCTTTCAACTGGAGTTGGATTGGGGTCTCACCATATTTATCGCCATCCGTTTGAATTCTGGAGATAGACAGAAATGGTTAAAAAAAAAACCCTGCTAAATCTAAAGAATAATTTTCAAAATTCACTGTCCTACATGGGATATACGTAATTTGCACAGAATTGAATTACTAGCAAGTACTTTTATTTATTTATTTATTTCTTCTGGGGGGTATTAAGGATTGAACCCAGGGACACTATATTTAGCTACATTTATAATCCTTTTGTTTTGAGACAGGACATTGCTTCTAAGTTGTCCAGGCTGGCCCCAAATATGTGATCCTCCTGTCTCAGTCTCCTGAGTCACTGGGATTACAGGACTGTGCCACTGTGCCTGGCAAATTTTTTTTGGTGGGGAGAGGTTAACTGAGGACTTAAGCCAGAGGTCTTAAAACCACTGAGCCACATCCTCAACCCTTTTTATTTATTGAGACAGGGTTTTGCTAAGTTGCTAAGGCTGCCTTTGAACTTGCAATCCTCCTGACTCAGCCTCCCAAGTTGCTGGAATTACAGGCCTGTGCCACCACACTTGGCCCATATATTTCTAAAAGAAATTTAAAAGCAAAATAAGAATGTACTAAATATTCTGGAGCATACTTCAGATGGTTCTTCAAAGAAAAATACCCATTTGCATTATTTGCAAACATTTCATCCCCATCTCCCTCCTCTGCAAACTAAAGTCTAAATATGATGCACTTAAAATAGATTCAAACTTCAAGCATAGGATCATTACAAATATACAAGGGATGAAAAGTAAGCAGAATAGTGATTAGAAACAGAAACATCATCCCTATCATGAAATAAAATGAACCATTTCAAATATTTGCTTATAAAGAAATAATTTCTTGAGATGATAACCTTAAGAATATTCCTTGTAAAGGTAATGATTCAAACCAACCTTAGTTTAACCTGAGTTTGCTTCTGGATACTAGATGGCTTATCTACATCATATGGACTGCAGGGCTTCTGAATTGAGTAGTTTATAACAGGCATATTTGTCATCTGAAGATAAAATGGCCTATAAAGTCTAAAAGAAAAAACAGACAAATAGGCTTCTGTGATTAAATAGAACCAATTGTAGGTTGAACCTACATTAAATGAAACCAATTTTAATGTCTTACCTCCTTTCACTTAGAATAATGTCCTTAAGCTTCATCCATGTCATATCATTTTTTATTATGACTTACTATACCGTTTTGTGTATACATATGTATATATCTCCCACATCTTGTTTTCTTTGTTCATTTGCTGATGGATTTGAGTAACGTTTACCTTTATTTTATTTTTTAAATTAAAAAAGTGGATATCCTAATTGATATGAAGTGGTATTGTTTGATTTAGACTTGCATTTATCTATTAACGATTTTGAATATCTTTTCATTTGTTGGTTGGCCATGCATATATCACTGAGAAAGTGTGCTTTGTACATTCCTTAATCAGGTTATATCTGGGGTTTTGTTTGTTGAGTAATGTTTTTCTTTTGATCGTAGTTCTTTATATATTCTGGATATAAACCCCTCATAAGATATATGATTTGCGATTACCTTCTCCCATTCTTTAGGTTAGCTTTTAACTGTTGTCATTTGATGTGCAGAATTTACAATTGATACACTTCAAATCTTTTTATTTTATTTGCTGCTTGTGCTTTTCATATCATATCTAAAAAAACCATCAACAAATTCAATGTCATGAAGTGTTTATCCTGTGTTTTATTCTAAGAGCTTTATAGTTTTAGGTCTTATAAGAGTTCAACTTCATTCTTTTTCATGTTGATATCTAGTTTTCCCCCCAGTTTTTGTTATGGTTCTTTTCCATTCAATGCCCTCCTTATGGCAAAAATGATTTGATCATATGTGTGATGGGTTTTTTCCTGGCTCTGTAAACTACCTATATGGCTGAGCTTATGCCAGTACCAAACTTTTTGATTACTGTAGCTATGTAGTAAATTTTGAAATCACAAAGTGTGAGAAATTTAACTTTGTTCTTTTTTCAAGACTGTTTTAGATATATGGGGATTCTTGAGAGTTCAACTGAATATTTGAATGGGTTTTTCTACTTCTACAAAACAATAAAAAAAATACATCATTAGGATTTTTGACAAGGATGACACTGAATCTATAGAATGCATTGGTAGTGTTAATCAATATCTTAACAATATTTAGTCTTCTAATCCATAAATGTGGTGATCTTTCCATTTATTGGTGTTTTCTATAGGCCTAACTCTGAATTGCATTTTTTCTTCACAGTAACACATTTCACCAAAAGAAGTTTCAACACATTTGTTACCTCAGTGAGCACCCAAAAGAACTATACATGTTTAAATAACTGAAAAGAAAGAAATCTAATTCTTCTATTCCAAACTACTTTATTTATATGTATAGTTTTCACCAAAATTATTCTATAAAACTTCAAAGCGTAAGAAAGCTTCCACACTAGATGTTATATTTCAATTTTATATTTCCAAATAGCATCTAATACCTATTTTCACAAATGTAAGAATGACCTTTAAGTTGTAGTTCTAAATCATATGGTACTGTAGAGAACAATTATTTGAAATGCTAAAAAACGAGCTGGACTCATGATTGCTCTAAACCAGATACTCCAAAGACATCTACAATATACTGAAATTAAATCCAGTCCTTAAGCGCAAATGAATTAATGACACATGCACACTTATGTAATATAAAGGAACTTAATAGTATTAATGGAAATAGCTTCATTAATTTAAAGAGATTTTCTCCTTTAAAACTGCATCTAAGTCACATTTATCACACTTAAGATACTTACTGGCTCATATCTTCTACCTTTACAAAAGGCTTTTTGAGTCTTCCTGCTTAAGAACATAGAAAACATAATATTATGGAGCTGCAAACCCAGGATCCCCACTCAAATAAAACCACTTTGACAAACCCCCTGAATCCAGAAATAACCTATATATTTCAAAGATTTAATCCTAAGGAGAAGGCCATTCCAATATCACTCCATTTTCAAAAATATCAGAAGGTTTGGCCATATTCTGAGATTCTCAAACTAAATGGAATTCCCAAAGGGTCTATGAATAGAATATAGGAGGAATGTGAATTGACATAGAAAAGTTACATTTTTATTTTCACTACCCTCTAGTTATACTTAACATTTCCTCCAATTATAAATGTAAGTAACAGATCACAGTAGCACTGACACTACTATAACTTTGCTACCAATGGAACAGCATGTATTTTCACAGTATACTGATTGTTATAGATATATCAAAACATTGTTTATGCTTATCACTTTAAAAATTACAGTAGCAATCGGAATAACTGATAGAACCTTGTTTTCAATATGCAATAAAAAGCAAGTATAGCACTACTTCATAATTAAAATAACTTCCATAAATCAATATCAACATAATTGATTTTTAAATAATGTAATGATAAAAAAAAAGTGCTTTAAGAAATATCATTCAAGGGAGGGGGCTCCACAGGCTTCATCAGACTGTCATAGGGAGTACATGTTCTAAAAATAACCAGGAATCCCCTAAAAACAAAACAATTTAAAGAGCCATTTACATGATATTAGACTATCTTTATGTGATTTATTCTATTTTATAGGTATAAACCATATATATTTATGGGTATCAAAATACTTACTTCTTGTTTTTTGTGTTCCAATACCAACTCTTTTTCCCTTAAAAAAAATTGTGAAAATAATGTGTTTAAAAATATAGTAAAAGAAGCAATAACACTTGTTTTTGAAAACTGAAACAAATTAGAACAACCACCCACAAAAATTAAGACAGAACTGAGAGGCTGAACAAAATTGGGATGACTGCCTGCTAAAACAATCGCAAAAACAAAATCAATAGTCCCTAGGCTATTATAATAGATCTGAGGCCTATACAACATAACATTTACAGTATCCTATATATAAAATGCAAACTTATCTGGCTTATTAAAAAAAAAAACAGGAAAAAATGACCAATTATTGAAGATAAACAATAATCAGATTCTAAGACCAAAATATTTCTAATGTCACAATTACTTTGAAGGTAAACACACTTAAAATGAAACAAAAGTATAAGTTATCAGTAGAAAAAAGAATTCACCAGAAATTGTTGGACTGAAAAATACATTATAGGAGATAGAAAATTCATTGGATGGCCTTAATAGAATGTAGATGACAGAATGAAGTGTCAGTAAACTCAAAGATAAGTGAACAACTATCTCCAATTAAAAAAAAGAAAAAAAAAAAGATTGAGGAAATACAAAACAGAACGTCAGGGATAAGTTGAGGTAAAATCAAGAGAGATCTTTTAGTATTACTGGAGTTGTACAAAGTGATATCCCACTCAATTATCAAGCTGTATTATACTAATAAGAAATTGCCCAAACATGCCAAATTACTTATTTGTATTTTCATGTCTTTATACACTCTCTCCTATGAAATCTATTTTCGTCTGGATCCTAGTTACTTGAGGACTGAATGAGGAAAACCAAAGCAAACCACAAAAGAATGGTCTGGACATATGAGGAAAGCCAAAGTCAGCTACAAAATGAGATATTCCAGGAGAGATTAGAAAAGTGCACGGACAGAATGGACAATGGTTAAGAAAACCAATATGATTGGTTTTAAAAAATATCAAATTGATTCAGCAAATTGGTCAGGAGTTTCATATCTTATAGGTTGAAAAGTGAATGGAAAATATTAGAGATTTAAGAAGCATGAATGAAAGGAGTGATATAAAGATTGGATAGTAGGTAGGGATGTGGGATCAAAGGAAGTTACTGTATTCGTTTCAAGGTCAGACTATATAGCCATACAAGATTTTGTTACACCATCATCATACTATATTCACTAGTTGTTTCTAAAAAATAATACATTATTTATATTAGGAATTTCTTATGCAATAGGCTATTTTAGTTTTATTCTACAGAGTAAACAAAAGTACCTATAAAAAACAATAGCAGGTGGTTGGGCTTGTATGTAGGTCAGTGGTAGAGTGCTTGCCTAGAACATGTGAGGCATGGGTTCGATCCTTAGCACCACATAAAAATAAAATAAAGGTGCTGTGTCCATCTACAACTAAAAAAAATATATATATATCTGTATGAGTGTGAGGTATGCATATGTTTATATGTGTATGTATAAAAACAACAACAACAAAAACCTACTAGCAACCAAAAAGAAAGTAAAAAATAAAAACCAAAACTCATTTGTCACTCCACTATCCCAAGGGCAACTTTTCCTCATGAGTAACAATCCTAAAGTTAAATCATACACAAAAATTCAGAAACATGCATACAATACACAAACTCACCCCTGAGATTCTGACAATATTTTGAACCTGGCAGGAAATATTTCACAGATACATAAAGACTAAAAATGAAACAAAAAACAAAACTTGACCACTTTTAAAAACTAGTTTAACAATTAAAGAAGACAACATACCACATCTCTTATGGAAGTACTTGATTTCTTGAGTAAATACAACTCTTTTTTCTTTTGTTCAATGTAGTATCTAATGTCTTTATTAAAAGAAAGAAAGGGCTTATGATTAATAATTTTCAAGTTAGAGTGAAACATCAGTATTTTCTTAGAGGTGTAGTAAATTTAGATGAAGGATTTACCATTATAGGTATTATAAAAGTTTTTTCACTATGTAAAGCCAGGAACCAAAGGATGGACATAAGTCCTATACCCAATATTGTCAAAAGTCAATTATAAAATTCTTACCATCAATATGAAGAATTTTTACTCCCCATGATAAGGCATTTGATAATATACTATTTGAAGGAATGAAATCCTGTTAAAAAACAAACAAATAAGGGTTGATAATTTTTCTAGAAAATTGCTATTAAAAATGAGCTACTTTCTTAAAAAAACTTAAAGCTTAATGTCACTTAATCATAACAGGTCATATAGAATTATAATAGCAGTGAAGACCTCATTTTTTTCTTTTGGTATTTCTAAAATCAATCCTGTTTAATATAGTAATATGTTCTTGAAAAAACTCAATGCATACTTTAAGGGAAATTTGAAAAGTTTCCAACAATAATTTAAAAGACCACAAGATGGGGATGTTTTTCCATGAAAAGCAAATTCTGTTCTTTGTAAAGGAGATACATGCTGCAACTTACACTTTTACTATTAAAAATGAATGAAAGGAAGATTTCAAGGATATCTATAATATCCAGCTGCATTTTTAGTAAAAAAAAAATACAGTGTTAATTTTTTTTAAAGGAACAAATTTATTTTGATTTTTCTGAAAATACCAGAAACTATGAAAAACAAGCTGAATATTTGGCTATACCAAAAGCAAAATACAAGTAAACATTACGTTTGAAGATCATGTTTAAGCTTTGAGAATCATTTTAAAATGCCAAGTTTAATTATTTTCTCAATAGAGCAAAACAAATTCACTAAACTGCAAACAACTAGAGTATTTTTTTAAACTGCTATAATTTTTTTTTCTGGTACCAGGGATGGAACTCAGGGACACTCAACCACTGATCAACATTCCCAGCCCTATTTTGTATTTTATTTAGAAACAAGGCACCACTGTGTTGCTAAGCTCCTCACTGTTGCTGAGGCTGGCTTTGAACTTTCGATCCTCCTCACTCAGCCTCAGGAGCTGCTGGGATTACAAGCATGTGCCACAGTACCCAGCTGTAATTTTTTTTTTTTTTTAATTAAAAGAAAAGCACTCAATTCTACCCCGGATTTTCATCTTTTATAAACAAGATGCTCAAATATCTGGGAAAAAAAAAAAAACTAAAAGCAAAATCTGTCAATGGATGAATTTAGATCCCTACAGAACATGATATTGTATGGTTGGGGACAGTGTGAAATTAAAGTTCCTACTTACATGATCCTTGATAGCTTTTTCAACTAGTAATTTTCCTCTGCTTAAACAAACCTATAAAGTCCAAGAAAAATACACAAACATATAAAGAGTTGTAACAGTGATCCTTTGAGGAAAACTTTAAAAATATTAAAAAAAAAAAAGAAAAAGTTTGTTTCTTCTTGTTTTTTTTTTTTTTGTTTTCATGGAGCAACTTAATTCAACCAAATGAGACCCAAGAGTTCAGTTCTGCAGTAAACTCTTTTCAATAAGAAAAATAGGTTTCATTGAAGTTTTATACTTATAATTACCTAGTTTACACTTTAGTTTATTAAAATGAAGATTTAAGAAAAAATACAATCTTTATATACTATATTTAGAAGTTATATTCCTTTTTAAATAAAATACCAAGAAAAGTAGTTGAAATATGATGAGCAAAATTAATTGGGAATCAATCATTAGTATTATCTCCTTGCTTCAAAAAAGTATTAATTGAAAAAATGCATAAGCCTTCTTTATCTCTTTTCACTTCTTTGACTATTTTTCCTTCCATATGTTTCTTTTTCAAGTGATTTTCCCTTGTAATTCTTTTTTTATACCTTTTTTTTTTCCATTTCTGCTTCTCAAATAACTACAGTAAACAAAGGAATATATTTAAAAATCACAATTTAGTTCATTTCAATCTAAAATTGAGAATAAATGAAGTCTTTCTTTCAATAAATGAATTTTTTCTTTCAATCTCTTACCTCCTCCCACAACCAATTAAATAAATTTGTCCTTACTTGTATCTTCCAACTTATTAACGAAGTGTTAGATATATCAATAATTTTATAATGGGGGTGGTAACCTCTCTATGCAAAGGGCTCTCTAGGTCATATGGTCTCTATTACTATGATTGAATTCTGCCTAAAGACAAAAGCATCCACAAGTAATACCTACACTAACAGGTACTGCTATGTTCTAATTACACTTTACAAGCAAAGAAATCTGAATTTCATATAATTTCTACTTGTTACAAAATACTGTTTCATTTTTTTCTACTAACCATTTGGAAATTTAAAAACCATGCTTAGTTTGCAAAGCTATACAAAAAACAGGCAGCAGGCTGAATTTGGTCTGTTTGCTTACCCCTGGTCTAAAATTAAAAAAAAATCACCTTTCTAAAAGACAGCAACCTTATTAATAACTAGAAAGCCACAATAACTTTTCTACCCAAGTGAACTCTGCTGCCAGCATGCTACTGAAAATCATGAGATGTTCAGGCTATAGCCTGAGAGTCTTAAAAGGACTTAATCTATCTGGAGATTTAAATGAACTTCCATCATTTAAAGACACTTACTGAATCTGGAGATTTAAATGAACTTCCATCATGGCTGGGATGAGGTGAAGTGGTTTCTGCAGTATATGCAGATTCTGGACTTGGTACAGGAGAAATTCGACCCAATGTTTGTGCAAATTTTGCTTCCTTTTTATTTGAAATGAGATAACTGATATCTTTGCTGAGAAATTCTTCAACTCGCTAGAGGAAAACAAAGTATTTTTATGTAATAAAAACCATACTTGTTTCATACACTAGGCACAGTATAAAATTTCAATTGATGTAACTTAATATCTTGCAAATTGGTGTTTTCAAGTCTATATTTTCCTCAATCTGGAGTTCTATGGAAATATAATGAGAGTTCTAAAAGCACAACAGCAAGTATTTTACCCTAATCAATGTAATCCATGTAACAACCCCATAGTATTAATATTATCCACATTTTTTCAGGAGACAATTGAAATGACTTGCTTGAGGTCACACCAGTAGTAAATAAAAGAATTTGAATATAAGTGTTCTGATTCAATATAAGCAGCAGGCACGCAGAACTTTTGGTAATGATGGAGAAATGTTCCTTGCATATCTAATGTGGTAACAAGTTGCCACATGTAGCCATAAGGACTTGAAATATAGTTATTATGTCCAAGCCATTGAATTTTAAATTTTATTTAATTTTAATGAATTTAAATAGACACATATATGGTTATTGTATTATACAGCATGACTCTGAATCACAAAGTTATATCCCCAAAGGTTTAAACTTATAAGGTGGAGGAAACATTTACCCTCATCAGCATAAGACTGAATTTCCCCACTAAAATATTTGAAAACAAATGCTTAAATGCCTAAATTTATAAACATGTACCAAAGTCAATATTATTGAAGAGCACCTGCCTCTAGGGGCAGAAATAAAACACTAGATTAAGTAGAATTAAATACTAAGTAGAATAATATTAAGAGTATTATTAAAATATGTATTGTATAAATACACAAATGTCACAGAAAAATACTAAATACTAATCAGAAATAAATCACTGCTCATTAAAAATCAGATCACCTTTTTCCACAATATTCACTTTAAATGACCAGTTAATAAATAAAACTTATTAAAAACTTTATTAAACTTATATATTCCAGGTATTCGACTCAAATTCATGCAAGGCCAGGCAGAAACATAAATGACAATTTATATGTTCAACACTGTCTTCATTTTCATAAATATGAGGCTGTAGCAATGCCAGAGGTTCTTTTTATGATTTCAACCATTTTTTGTGTATAATTCAGTGACAAGAAGTACAACCACAATGTATACAGTCATCACTACTATCAATTCCAGAATTTTTTCATCTTCCCAAACTGAAAGTTGATACTCATTACAATAATAACCCTATTTCCCAACCACCACAGCCCCTGGTAACCTCTATTCTACTCTATATGAATTTGGCAATTCTAGATACTTCACTATTGTGATTTGAACATCCTCATTAAAAGTCATCTTGAAATTTAATTCCCATTGTGGGGTATTTAAGAGGGTGAAATTTATTCTGACTGGCATTTGGAGGAAGAATCTTTAGAAATTAAGTTGAATGAGGTCCTAATCCAGGCCCTAAATCAATGAGACTGGGGCTTTATAAGAGACAAGATCTGAGTTAGGAAGATCAATTTTGCTATGTGATGCCCTTTGTCAATTTGAGGTTCTGTATATAGTCCCCACTAACAAGGATTTCACTGGATGCTGATGCCTAATTGTGAACTTTACTACCTTAAATACTAGAAGTCCAATAAACCTCAGTCCTTTAAATTACTCTTGTTATTCAGCTATAACAATAGAAAGTGGATTAAGATACTCATTTAAGTAGAATCCTGTATTTGTGACTGGCTTCTTTCACTTACCAAAATGTTTTTAGGGTCCATTCATGTTATAGCATGTATCAGAATTTCATTTATTTTTATAGCTAAATAGTACACTTTATGTGTATACAATGTTTTGTTTATTTACCTGTTGAACATTTGGGCTGTTTCCACTTTTTGTCTGTTGTGAATAATGCTCGTCTAAATATGGATATACAAATATTATTTCGACATTTTGCTTTCAATTCTTTTGTATATACATTCAGAAATAGAATTGTTGAAAACTTCTAATTTTTCCAGAAACCATGAATACTGTCTTGCATAGTGGTCACATCATTTAACATTCCCACCAACAGTGCACAAAGGTTCCATTCTTCACAACACATACAATTTTCTGGTTCTTAGTAGCCATAAAACTCATTGCATGACTTAATTAGTTTTGATTTGCATTAAGGGAAATGCTTATAGATGTTGAACATCTCTTCATGCACTTATTAGCCATTAGTATATCTTCTCTGAAGAAATGTTTCCTTAGGACTTTTGTCTTTTTTTTTTTTTTTTTAAACAATGCAGTCTTGCTACGCTGCCCAGGCTGGTCTCAGACAGGTAGTCTCAAGTGATCCTCCTGCTGCAGTCTCCAAGGAATAGAACTAAAAGTATGTACCACCACATCCAGCTTTTGCCCATTTTTAAATTAGATTATCTTTCTTTTGTTGAGCCATATAAGTTCTTTATATATCACTGATATGAATCAGTTATCAAATACATAATTTGCAAACATTACCTACCATTCTATGGGTTGTCTTTTCACTCTCATAATAGTGTCCTTTGAGCCACAAGAGTTCTTAATTTTGACTAAGTCACATTTACCTTTTCATTTGTTGCTTATGATTTTGGCATCATACCCAAGAAATCATTGCCAAATCCTATGTTATAAAGATTTCCCTCTATATTTTCCTCTGAGAATTTTACCTTTAGCCAGGCATGGTTGCACATGCTTATAATCCCAGTGGCTTAGTAGCCTGAGGAAGGAGGATTACAAATTCAAAGTCACCCTTAGCAACTTAGTGAGCCCTAAGCAATTCAACAAGATCCTATCTCAAAAAAAGGTTTGGGGATGTGGCTAAGTGATTAAGCACCCCTGAATTCAATCTCTGGTACAATAAGAAAAAAAGAATGAATGAATGAATTTTGGGAAGAAAAAAGGAAGAAATTTTACCTTTATATTTAGATCTTAGATCTAATTAGAATTAATTTTTGTACATATGTCATGGTCCAACTTCATTTTATACATGTGGATATCCACCTTTCCCAAAACCAGTTTTGCCCACTGAATGGTCTTGGTAATTGACTATATATATATACATACATACATACACACACACACATATATATATGTATGTGTATATGTGTATATATATACTTACATGTATATAAATATAAAAGGGCTTATTTCTTTTTTTTTAATTTTTTTACTATTTATTTTTTAGTTTTCAGCGGACACAACATCTTTGTTTGTATGTGGTGCTGAGGATCAAACCCGGGCCGCACGCTTGCCAGGCCAGCACGCTACCGCTTGAGCCATATCCCCAGCCCTGAAAGGGCTTATTTCTGAGCTCTGTTCTATTCCATTTGTCTGTATGTCTATCTTTTATGCTAGTGCCACATATTTTGTTTGTTTTTCCATTTCTTAGACTTGAGTTAAAACTCCTTGGTAGAATAAAACACACTTAAAAATCTGGTACTAATATACCTTCATTTCTTGCCATTTCTCCCATCTAAATCTTGTTGTTTAAGTCACCTTGCAATATTAGCAGTTACGCAACAAACTCACACTGGCTGGGCATAGTGAGTGGTGCACACCTATAATCCCTGCAGCTTGGGAGGCTGAGACAGGAGGATTGTGTGTTCAAAGGCAGCACCAGCAACTTAGCGAGGCCATAAATAACTCAGTGAGATCCTGTCTCTAAAAAAAAAAAAAAAAAAAAACACAAAAAAGGGCTGGGGATATGGCTCGGTGGTTGAGTACCCCAGGGTTTCATCCCTGTACCAAAAAATAAAAAATAAAAGAATCCCTATACTGACATATATTTTAAATATGCTGTTTCCTCTAATATATATGTCCATTTTGACTGGTATATTCCCTACAAGGTTTTCAAAACCTAGCTCAAACATTATCTATGCTATGATTCCTATCTGTGTTCTAATAACAATTTCCACATATTTTTTGACAATGCTCTACTATAAGTTATTTTATTTAGTTATCTGGTGTTCCAACTAGACTGAGTTCTTAGAGGACTGGACTACACATTACTTATTTTTATACCCTCAACAATCTAAAATAGTGCTGGCACATAGAAGACAGTGATGGAAAAATTTCTGAATTTTCAAATGCCTACCTAAATCTTAAATCATTTTTCAACAGAGTTCAAATTGTATCTGTACAATGTGCTCCACAATTCCTCAGCAGGAAGTAATCTCCTCCTTTTGATATTTTATGTTGTATTACAATTAACTGTATCCATGCCTTCTCTATCTAGATTAGAACTTTAAGACAGGCTGGTTGATGGACACAGGGTTCATTTTTTAAAGTACTAAAACACACAATGCTGTGCCTTGCATGCCACAATCCAATGATTGTTGAATTTGTTCTATCATGGTCTTCAACTTATTAGAAATTGTTAATCTATGCCTTTTGAAGAATAAACTCAAAACTTATTTCCAGATAACTCTAGGTCATGAAAATGAATATCAAATATTTAACTATGTACTCAAACTCATGATATGTATGGCAAAATATCTGCCCTTACATTTCTGTTTCTTCTCCAACTGCCTTCTTTCAACCTAAACTGTTTACAAATGTCACCGGTTCTATGTCCTTCTGAGATGGTTTTATAGCTACTACTTTTCTAGCCACTATTAAATATTTTTCCCCACTGCGTCAGAATTTACTGCTATGCTTTTTAGTGGCTGAATTTATCAAAAGTACTCTGTGGAGATAAATGGGGTATTAACATGAATTTACCAACACTAGAAAAAGCCAATATATAAAGTGGTCAATTAAACAAAAAGTCAGGATCAGGGATGATATTTAAAGCAAGATAAAAGACCTATGTAAAACTAAAAATATGAAGTACAATCCTTAGCGAAATATATAACATAATTAATATTTCATAAAACTGAATCCTAAAACTCTTTAAAATTACCCAGAGGTCGAGGTTCTTTTATAGTTCATAGAGGACAGCTTTATGACAATATTGTTTTAGTGACCAAAACAGGAAATGTGCTAGAGTCAGAAATCAGCACCCAAAGAATGAACATCATTGAATTTCATAAAAGAAAGACAGTATGTGTGTGTGTGGGAGAGATCAGAATTCAATAAGTAAATCTTAAAATAAATAAATAAATAAGAAGTTAATAAAGCAAATTCAACTGAAAAATCTATAGTTCAGGGTGGGAAATTGGAAACTTATGCCCTTAATATGCACATTGATGTATTTTAAACCATGTTAGCATAAAGTTTAAAGTGTTCCTCAATGTATGGCAGAAATAATTCAAATTTTTGTTTTTATGGCAGAAATAATTCAAATTTTTGTTTCTTGCGAATACCTCAGGAACAGTTGTGGGGACAGTGGAGAAAAGAAAGAGGTCAGGGCAAGTGGTTTTTGCCCTAGACACTGTATTTTGGGAGAGTTCCATTTTTACAGGCTTTCCACATTAGATTGCTATATATGATTTTGTCTGAAGGGTTCTACTGCTAAGAAAACAAACCTCACTGATTTAGACCATTAAACCTCAGGTTAATAGAACGGATTGATTATCATATTTGAGAAAGCTGTCAAACTATATTAAACAGCTACTTTGTAGCCACTGTTTGCTAGAACAGAATACTACAGTACTATGTTACTCTGGGAAGAGGTTAATATTACTCTGATAGGGCCAGCCATCTAATTTTTCTGGATCTCAAATACTTCATTTCTGAAATGGAGACTTTACTCAGGTTCTTTAACATGTGAAGATAATCTTCATAGGTGATGTGTGTAGTCATTATGGTGGCAAGTCTATTACATGACGTTCAGGTTAAGTAAAATAACATCGACAAATAGTTCTAGGCAACTTGTTAAATGTTTTTCTGAGCTTCTAGTCTCACAATGAAATGAACAGTTCAGATATTTAAAGGTGCTGACCTTTAGAAACTTGAAATCCAGTAGGAATCATCTAATCAATGTATAAGGTAGGAAAGAAGATTTAACTCGATGTGGTGGTCTCTCAATAATCATCATCAAAGAGTTTCTGCTATTTGGAGGACAACATAACAGTATATATAGACGGCAATAAACAGTTCCAATAGGAAAAGAGAGTCTCTCTCTCTCTCTCTTTTTTGGTACCAGTCATTGAACCCAGGGCTGCTTTACTACTGAGCAATATTGCCAGTCCTTTTTATTTTGAAACAGGATCTCACTAACTTGCTGAGGCTAACCTTAAACTTGTAATCCTCCTGCCTCAGCCTCTTGAGTTGCTGGGATTACAGGTGTGCGCTATCATACCTGGCAGTCTCATTTTTACACTTAATTTACACAAGACTACTAATCACCAAAACCTGAAGTTTTGTCAAGCTATAAAAGGTCAGAACAAATGACTTTTCTTTCTTTTTTTTTTTTTTTAATACTGGGGATTGAGCCCAGAGATGCTTTCAGGCAACCACTGAACTACATCTCTAGTCCTCAAATGGTTTTCTGTAAATAGCTGGTAAAAATTTTAAACTTGGTGCTGATAAGGTGGTCATAAATTTTGTAAAATAAAAAACTAAAATGATTACATATTTGAAAGTACTAGCTATAAATATTTTCTTGTTAGTGTACGATTGATTTTCACTTACCCCTCCCAGGTCCTTTATGTCCTTTTGCAGTTTTTCAGATATGGTGACAGAAGGTAAGTCAAGGTAAAACACTTTTCCCCAAAGTGGCTTATATTTGGATTTTTCTGTTCTGTTATCAGTTTTCAGAGATTTCAAAGATGGTCTATTCTTTTCATTTTTGACTTGGATTCCACCTATTATTAAAAATGTTTATTAGATCATGTTTTGTACAGACAAGATTTTACTATTTTAAAAATATTTCATACGCAATAATACCTCAAGAAAAATAATTACATTATTTTTTGTCATCAGTGTTTAAATGTACTTTTCTGTAGTACTTTTAGGTAAAGGTGAAATGCCCTGCATGTGTTCATAGATTTCATATTATAAAATAACAGCTGAAATCGGCAGGAAAAATTCCTGTTGAGTGTATTAAAGCATGGGACTACATAAGCCCTTTTTGAAAGACTCTTAGGTTTGTAAACTCCATCGGGGTCCTTCCTCCACTACTCTGGTATACATTCAAAATTGGTGCTTACAATGTTGAACAGCGACCCAAACAACCTGTTATCTAGAATGACCTTGTCTTCAAGACAGTATTACTGACTCAGCTCAAGTTTAAGTTTCACATAAAGCCTTTTATTAAAAAGAACTAAATGAATCATTTCAATCACATTTATATAGATATTAAGAACTTAATGGTCCATTTAGGCATGACCAATGTGATTCTGCAACCTGTACACTCAAGAAAAATGAGAAATTATACCCCATCTGATTCAAATGCATGATATGTCAAGATCATTGTACTGTGATGTGTAACTAATTAAAACAAATTTAAAAAAAAAAGAACTTAATGGTCCATTTAGGACTACATCACCATTCATTCCATTATTTTTGAAAACATCTCAGATGCAAGCAATTGCTTTAAATTTTTGGAATCTATTTCTTGGTGGTTACTACATACTCACATATAGGAATGACTTCAGATGCTTAAGTGCTTTTGCCAAATAAAATGGAAATTTGCTTTTGTGTCACTATTAAGTTGCAACCAACAATGGGTCTGTTTGAAATACAAATAGTGTCCCTTAACTATGATTTAAAGACAAGAAACCCAACCAGAATCATACAATCTAATGAGGAAGAGAAAAGGCACAAACACCTCGGCCTTTAAACTGAAGGCCCCGCGAGACCCGGCAGGTTCCCGGGTCGGCACGCTGCAGGTTTTCACCCACCCGCGCACCGGGAATGTGGGGCCGCGACGGGGACCGGAGAGCGCGAGGAGCCGTGGAAACCGTTCCCTTTCTGAGGCAAAACCCTGAATGAGCCTTCCTCCAGGTCAGAGAAGGACAGGCAGGAAAGCAAAGCAGCAGCGGACCTGGCGGGAGAACTCTTGAAGATCAATGGTGGAACCATGGGAGGAGGAAGATTAAAGGGACAGCAGGCGGAGGAGGGGCTTCGTACCCTGGAAATGTCCTTTGCTGTGGATCCTCATGGCTCCGGAGTTCATGGCAGCCGCCCGGCACCTACATGCTGGGTCCGGCCCGGGTGCGGCGTCAGACGGCCGCGAAAACAAGGCTTCTCCGGCCCGGTTGACAGGACGGCCCGCTCTTTCCTTTCGTCCGCCGAGGTTTCCACGCAGCAAAGGTGCCGGGTCCGCAGGCCGAGTTTCCGGGGACGGGTCCGGCTCCGAGGCGCGGAGGAGGAAAGGGAAAAAGCACAAACGAGTGGGCTGCGGCGGTTGAAGATTTGAAAACGCGTCACGCGGCCGCGGCGACGATACGCGCGCCCCGCCCTCTCGCGCCGCGCCCCGCCTCGCGCTCGCTCCACGTGCCCGCCCCTTTCGCGCCCGCCTCCTGGTGACGCGCTGTGTCCTCGTGGCCGCCCCCTAGTGGCCGCCACTTCGTGATGCGCACCCAGCCCTCTTGTGCCCGCCTCCTGGTGTCCCTCTCCCTCCCGACGAGCGCCTGGCTCCCTCGCGCCGGCCTCCTGGTGACGTAGCCCCGCCCCTTTGCGCCCCGCCCCCAGATCGTGTCTCCGCCTTCGCCCCGCCCCCACCGCGATGCCCTTTTTGCTTCAAACCCCGGCTCTCTCCGCCTTTGGTTTCTGGGTCCGGCATAATCTGAGGAATCCATGTGGCTCGGTGTTGACCGAGAGTAGTGGATGCAGTTGGCAGCGGCCGAGGTCGGCCAGGCTGCCGCCAGGCTCCTTCTCGCCTTCTAGGTCTGCTGGGCCCGCTGACCCTCTAGCCGCCTCTCCACCAGGTACGCTCCTTTTCCGCAGGTCGGCGATCCGCCAGGCTGGTGGCGCGGTGACTGCGGCCCAGCCTGCACTCAGCCTCAGAGCTGGCCAGGGCTGGCCGAGTTGAGCGGTGACAGCCCTCGCTAGGCGCACTCCGAGCCGCAGAGCGAGGTTTTCCCGCAGACCCCGCCGGGTGCAGGCTGGCCTCACAGGGACTTCCTGGGGCGAGGGCTGCCGGAGGGCGCCGGGGGCCAGGTCGGTCGCCCTCACAAAGTGGACAGTCCCAGAACGCGTTCAGGACGATCGGTGCACTTTGGTGTTTGGCTGTGTGCGGTGCTCTGTTGACTTTTGTTCAGTACAGAGCAATTTCCTTTTTTTGTGTAAGTTTATTTGAACAATAAAAAAGAGTGGAAAATGAAGTCTCAGTTTTTTAATCTGTAAAATGGGGATGGTGATGTGAATATCGTAAAGATTAAATTTAAATGTTTGTGAAATGTTTTATAAATGGGAAAATACCAAAAAAAAATTTTTGGTATGTTTCTTCTGGTTAACTGCTTAAAGAACAGGATTGTATTTTGTCTTGTTTTGCATTCCTTTAGTTCTGGCCATAGTAGGAATTGTATAGTGACTGATTTTTGATCTCAGCTCAGGGAAGGAAGAGAATGTCAATATAACCGTTTTGCAAAAAGGTTTTATTGAAACACAGACAAAGATGGATTGTGACACTGTTAACCAAAATGGTGAACACCGAGATGGATAAGTTTGCTAAGAAGAAATGTGAATTTTGTTTTGGAAAGGTTTAGGTTGAAGAACCTGGAGCTACAATGGTGCAACTTTATTAAAGTTTGTTGGGGATATTTATTATAATTTCTGAGAAAAAGATCATGTATTTTCAAAACCAAGTACAAAAAGAGCATCAAGATTTTGTCTGGGGCTGGGGATGTGGCTCAGCGGTAGCGCGCTCGCCTGGCATGTGTGCGGCCCGGGTTCGATCCTCAGCACCACATACCAACAAAGATGTTGTGTCCGCCGAGAACTAAAAAATAAATATTAAAAATTCAAAAAAAAAAAGCAGTGCTTAAAAAAAAAAAAAAAAAAGATTTTGTCTGTAAGAAAGATTTAAAAGTTCCAGGAACACTAACAGAGAATACAGTTAAAGCCATAGAAGGAAATGAAATTGCCCAATAGGGCACATAAATAAAGCAAGTAATGATGTGCAGAGGATGATAAAAAGGGGGAAAAGGCCTCAGAGTTGGGAAGAGAACTGGGAACAAAACTTAAGTCAAACATTGACAAACATTGAGATTGTTTGGGTTTCGCTAAGCTATTTGGATATGGATAATTTTAAGCCTCAAATTTAATCAGTGAAAATGAGGTAATACTTGTGAGAGCTGTTGGGAGGATTAAGTGCAACATTTTTGAAAGTTTAATCACTACAGTGCCTTGCATACAGTAAAAGCTCAGTCATTCTGGTGAACTTTGCACCAACTCTTCCACCCTCAAATTCAAAAAGGCTAACACTTGAAAAATAGGCCTTTGATTTTAGTATGGGAAATATCACTGGTTTATTTAATGAGAATATGAGCATGTGGTAAAGGCAAATACTAGATAAAAATGATAAATTTGAAGTTGAGACAGTTTGATTATACTGTCAAGAAATTTGTCAGTGTGGGAAAATGTGGTGATAAGAAAAGAAGTTTGGGTCTTTGGAAAGTTTAAAAGATATGGGAAAGTTTTAAGTGTGTTTCTACTAAAGAAAATTAATAATGACAGTTCATTTATGTTCTTTCTAATGAAAGACAAGTCATGTTTCTTATTAAGTGAAGCAGGACAGTAAAAGTTGCAGCCTGTGCTGTAGAGTCACTCATTACTGGTCCCATAACTGCATCACAATGATAATTCTAAGCCCTGAATAAGCAGAAAATCTGCCTTATTGGATAGTTTTCCAATATATCATCCAAGGTTCTTAAAAATGTTATTATTGGAACCCAAATCTTTTAGTAGCCACAGGAAGGATTTAGTCATATACCTATAATCAGTGAAGATAGAAATTTCCTTACCCATCATCTCAATAATCAAGTCTGTTGCTAAAAGCATGAGGTTTGTGTTAAAGTAGAACTTCAAAATGGGCTAGAAAAAGAACCCTTCAGATGAAGGGTTTACATTCAAGAAGAGAGGAATGGGGCAGGTTTATTTGTGGTGAGAAGCTTGCTTAAAGAGTTCTTTTATGTGTGGTGGGGGATAGAAGGGGTTGGGGATTAAGCCCAGGGCCTTGCACATGCTAGGCAACTGCTCTACACACCAAGCCCTTTTTAACATTTTGAAATAGGGTTTCCCTAAATTGCGCAGGCTGACCTCAAATTTGATATCAGTCTTCTGTGATAGTCTCCAAAGTAGCTGGGATTACAGGCATGTACCACCACACCTGGCTGGTTAAAGAGTTCTATTGAGGAAAAATTAAAGAATATTAAACAGAATCATCTAATTAAATGAACATTTGGCTATGAATCAAGAGAAATGAATTTCTTTCAGTACTTTAAGTAGTTTCATGACCTTGGACAAATATTAACCTACTTTAGAATTTCCTCACATGTAAATGAAGGTCAGTCTATAACTTTTTGTGATTATCAAATGAGAACTAATCTGCTTTCTCATATTATGTCACACATATCCAAATATAAACTTTACATTGTAGAGACTTAGACAAATTAGTTCTGCAATATGTATCACTGTCCTCTTTTCTTTTGTTAAGTCTCTTCTCGTGGGTAGTAGTTATTCTCTTTCCTATCTATAGCAAACCTAGCTTAGTGTCAACCTTTATATCCTGTTCATTTGGGGCCATCAATAGTCATTCCTGTTTGATTCATTTGCCAATTATTGGTGTTACTTCTGAAATGTTTTCTGTTCCCATTTTTATTATTTTAAAAAATATTTTATAGTCTCACTACACTGGTAAATGGAGGACATAAATTCTTCAAGATTAAGTTCTTAGTTTTGTGGACTAAGCATATAAAAGGATAAAA